>NC_080623.1:1298296-1622870 GCF_027887145.1 Ammospiza caudacuta
CAACCTCTCCTGGTGTATATTAACACCAGGAAATCTGTGATGGCCTAAATGAATCAGACTGTTGGTGTAATTTCACCTTAATACAGTCTGTAGAAATAACTTGCCTTTGGGCACAGAATGATATCGGGCTTTCATTTAAGTTCAAAGTAGACACTATACTTTTTACCACAGCAGGACGTTATACAACCCATACCAAGACTCAAATAGTTCAGACTCAACCCAAACTTGAACCTGAGGTGTATGAAATAGGCCCCTACGTAGTAAGGAATGTGGGTGAACAACTATTATTCAATCCAGAATGGTCTCTCAAACATGTGGAGTTGATGATGCAAATTAACATCTCAAAAATCCAACCAGCCTTCTCCCCCTTCCTAAAAACTTCCTTTGAGGGCTGGACAACATGGTTACAAAAACACACATATCTCAGGAGCAGAACAAGAAAGGATCTAACTGGCATATTAGGGACAGGATTAGGAGTTTTAAATGGAATTGATTCAGAAATACTAATGAATAAACTGGCCACTGCAGCAGGTAGCCTAACAAAATTGAAGCAACCTTTACAGTCATCTCTATTGGCATTAGGAACTAGCCAGTGGCAGATTTCAAAAGTACTGCCAAAGTGGGAAATGGCCGGGGACCAAGACCACAAGTTAATAGTAGAAGCACTTAGTACAGTTCAAGATAATGTGTCTTTAGCTTTCAGTTGTATACAAGTACAGTTAAGGATGCAGGCAACAGCAGCTCTGATCATACAGGAAGGGGGTGAAGGTAATTTTCCAGCTGAAATTCGGAAGATTGTGTGGGATAATGCAATTGATTTTGAAAGGAAGTTTCAATTGTGGTAGACTATGGTGAATTTCACCTATGATCCTGTTTCTAATGTGGCAACTGCCTTTGTGCTTACCATACGTAATGCCACTGTTTATGTTATCCATCCCATCATTGCCCTAGGATTAAACCATGAAAAAACAATATCCTTCAGAACATAGAGTGTGGGCACGAAAGATGAATGAAAAGTGGCAGACAGTAAACTTAGAATCCTGCATTACTAGAGAACAGATGGGATTCATTTGTGAAAGCAATACTATTAATGCTCAGGATGTGTGTTTGGACACTGAAGAGAGTATTTGTCACTTTGAAATTCATCCAGGCACTGACCAGAAAACTGTGTTCGTATATACTGGAAAAGGGTGTGTGTGTCTGAGAACTGCCTGTGCTGCTGTACAAATTGATAGCAATGATGTTATTCTGTCTAGTAGAAATCATTCTAATTTCTGTATTTGTAATTTTGTTAAGATTATCGGGTGTGATTTTTCGTACTTGGCCCCAGTGACATCCCACCAGCTGATCAAAGCCAATTACACGATGTATCACAGACTACCACCTACCCCTATTGGGATGAACCTTACATTAATAAAACAATTAATTAAGCACCAAGACCTATTGGAGATCTTGAAGGAAATCCAAGAAAGTGGAAAGAAAACCTTAATTACTGTCCAACATGATACAAAGGAGATAACCAGAGTTTTACAAAGAATAAAACAAAATATGGATCATCACTGATGGGATGTGATCTTTGGGTGGTCACCAACTGCGAATGGAATCTTTAATAAGTTGTGCCACCCCGTTGTAGTCTTACTAATATTAGTTGGGATAAGCTTAGGATTATATATTATATTGTTAATTTGGAACTGGAGAATGCTACAACGAATAGCTGTACTAACCTCTTTGTCAAACGTACATGGTGAAGCATTAAAAGACACTTATTGTCGTGAGGATTTTCATTAAGTAAAAGAATTTACTTATTTCCTAGGAAAGGGGGGAATGAGACAGAGTAGAGATCCATTGTGAATTAGGTGAAGTGTCTAGGAGAAGTGAAAAGTCTGTGAGGCCAAAGCTGAAGGAAAAATCGCATGCCGGAGACAGCAAGGAGACAGAGAAAGAAAAACAGAAATGACCACAAGGTCAATTTGCCCCCTACCTAGGAATTCCTTTGATAAAGAAAAACTGGCGATAAATGTCACGCGGAATGAATATGTATGAACCTATTGTGAAACTGCATGCATATGCATTTGGAAGGGGGATAAAATGAGACCTGAGGTCTTCAGGGGTACGCATGCCTTTTGGGGAGGCTTGTGTCCGGTGCGTGTCATAATAAAAGCATACCGGGCTTTACAACTTTTATAAAGTTGTGAGGTTTCTTCTTTTCTCTGCAAAACAGTACTCTTTTTCTTTTTTTTTTTTTTTTTTTTCAATCAGTTACATGCATTAATTCTCATTAACTTGCAGGAAACGCCCCAAAAAGCTTCTCAAAACTCCCCTGAGCTGTGGCAGTTCTGTTGTGGAAGAGCACAGGCAGCATCTCTAGGGTTCTGGAGCAGACACTCACTGCTTTAGAGTTTTCACTTCCTTTCAAAGGGAATAACTATTTTAGCACTCAGTAAAGGGTTATTAACTTAGACAGTTGTGGTGGTTTGACCAGAAAGAAGTGGGAATTCTGGGATGTTGTGGTCAAACCAATGGGTGCTTGGATTTTGATATTGGCACCTGGGGTAGCCAGTGGGTTTTAGGACACACCTCCGAGAACACCCAGGGGTTAAAAGCAGAGTTTCGGGCTTGGGAGGCTCTCTTAGGACTTCGAGGGACGAGGGACGGAGGTCGGAGCTCTCCCCCGTTCAGCCGCTGCCGCTGGGCGGGGGAGGGGCAGCCATGCGGTAGGCCTGGGCCTGGACAGACATGGGAGTAAGGAGGCCTTGGAGGATGGAAGGGTGGAGAGCAACAAGAGACATCGGGCAGCCATTCCCCCCCCCCCCCCTTTTGGAGACAGAGAGAGAGAGAGAGTGCAGCCTGTGTTACCTTGAAATTCAGTAAATATGTGCTGGCAGCAGGCAGCCCGGCTGAGGAGATGGGGGAGGGGGGTGCAGCCAGGAGTCCAGCCGCCTGGAGGAGTTTTTAACCCCTTTTGGACAATGAAAACCCTACAGAACATTAACCCTTCCTAGACGAGTGATAAGAGTGGAGAAGGACGAAGGAAATGAGTGAGTGATGAAGGCCTGGACTTGAGAGAGAGAGAGTGAGAGATGTTGGAAAGATGGAGAAGATGGAGTGGCATTTTATGCTGGACTCTTTTGTGTAGCCATGGACAGAGCTATGTTTCTGTGAGATACAGAGACTGAGTCCAGGGGGAGAAATGTCCCAGTGCCAAAGAAGATTCAGTGTGGGTACCCCTCGGCCCCAGGGGGTATATAAAATATGGGGGGGATAGATGTCCCAAAGGTGAGAAGGCGAGATACTGTGCTTTTCTGGAACTGGACAAAGCATCCTTAAAAAGACAACCCTGGAAGCAGCCCTGATCCCTGTTCGGTGGTGAGAGCACCGGAACAAGGACGGAAAAGGCCACCACGACACACAGAAGGACTCCCTCTCCTCTTGAGGAACTGAAAGTTTGAGCATTCTAAAGGGTAGTGCTGGACCCAGAACTGGTGATTTTGGAAGATGTATTGTATTGGGAATTTAGGGGGGAGGAGGAGGAGAGTGTTTTTGTGAGGTTTTCATTTTCCTTGTGGTTTTTTTTTTTTCTTTTGTGTGTAGTTTAGTAATTGTTTGTGTGTAGCTTAGTTAATAAAATTTTCTTTATGTTTAAGTTTGGAGCCTGCTTTGCTTATTCCTGGTCACATCTCACAGCAGACACCGGGGAGAAGGTGTACCCATGGGGGCTCTGGCTTTGCCAGGCCCAAACCATAACAACAGTCAAATCCTTTCAGGACAAAATTTAAAAAGAAATAAGCTTTCTCTGAATTCTGGGAACAACTGCAGAGATTTCAGAAGGCCTTCCAAGAAGCTCTGTCAGTCTGCCTTTTCAAAGGTGTCTTGCATGTCCCAGCAAACTGAGGAAATGACAGACTCTGCTGCCACAGACTCTCCTGTGGAGGGAACGGAAGCCCTGCAGGTTCCCCTGCAAATGCTGCCCCTGTGGCTACAGACACCCCCTCTTTAGCCTGAACGTCTTGACAGGAGCTTTATCAAACCCCTGGCATCCTAATGCTCTTTCTCTTTCAAAATCAGAAACACAGCCATCAAGAAAGAGCAGGAAGACATACAAAAGCCAGGTTAGGTACACCCTAACCTAAGTAGAATGGAAACCTCTTCTTATGAACAAAGTGTGTAACATAATACGTGGATAAATAAACACCATAAGCAGCAAAAGCTGCTGTGGCCAGGTGGTGGATCATTGTCCTAGTGCTCTGCAAGTTTTCTCCAACACTAGAAAAACAAATGGCCTGTCAGAGTGCAGCTGCCCACTGAGCAATGCTCCAACCAGGAGGATTCTCCTCATGTGAGCAAGGCCTAGGTCTGCTCTGACACTCAGGCCTTCCGTGCACCAAGGCAACCTTCTGATTTCACCACGACAATGTGGCAACCATGCCCTGATATCACAAAGCAAAGTATCACAAAGGATGTTAGTCTGTGAATTTATGCCAAGCAATAACCAACCTTCCCTACAGCAAACACAAAAGAGCCTGGATACTTCTTCTCTGTCACAAAGCAGCACAAATTCCCTGCATGGGCCAAACCCTGTTGTTCAGGGATCCAAGAGGAACTCAAAGGGTGCCCCAAGCACCTACAGCCTGTACCCCAACTGAGCACTCAGATGGGACACAAGCAAAGGAAACAAGACCAAAAAACATGGCCCACAGCATTGTGTGGGAACTCAGCACATCACTCCTGATGTCCAGAGTTGCCGAGATAACCCTTGGGGGGCTTGGAAATCCTGGAATGTTGCCAGAAGTGCTTGGTGGTTGGATTTTGACCCTGCACAGAATGTGCCACCTGTATGAGGACAAGAGGATCACTTGGGGATAAGTGGTGAAGGAATTAATTATTCACAGGGTGAAAATACGGGTTTTGGGATTTTGGTACAGGGGGGTTTTTAGGAGACAAGATGGAGGAATTAGGGCATGTCTTGTCCTTCTTCTCTCTTCTTCTTGTCACCCATCTTTGGTGGTGATGCTGGCACTTGGGGATTGGCTCACATTAAATGTATACTTGTTAATAGGGTTAAAAGGTATTGGAAGGTAAAGGTAAATATCTTATATTTAGTTTTTAGTATAAAAATAGACGACCACCCAGTGGGAGGTCAATGTGCCTATGGCTGTCTTGCTGGTCAGACCTCTGTCAGGCTGGGAGACGACTTTGTAGATAACAAATAATAAGCAATATTGAAGACCAAAAAATCTGAAGAGTGCACTTGTCCTTTGGAGCGCGGGTTGTCTCAAGGCCATTCTACGCATAACCGGGCAGAGACAACAGGCTGAGAACGGAGAGCATTGCACATATGAGAAATGACTCACACTTTTAAAATTTTAAAGGTTTAGTAAACCTTAACAAAGGACTGAATAAAGAAAAATTACAGCATTTGGAGTCTCTGTGAAAAGCAGCCATGTGCTCATCTACAAAAACAATGCTCTGCCTTTTATACCCTTAGCCCCTCCAAAAGTTTTGTCAGTCAACTCTTTCTCTGCTGTCCATTGGTGGAGATTACTTTCTTGCATCCTGTTGCCTTCTGATATAAAGCAAGGCGACCTGGTTTCGAGGAGTAGCACAGCGACCCAAACTCACCAGGGTCACTCAGGCCAAAGAGCACACAGACACCAATGTGGTAGACGGTCAAAGGCCTTTATTATCTCATCTCGTGGGGTTTTATAGTCTAAGGGGTTTCTCTACGTAAGAGGGGGGTCTGCAGTACCATCTATGGTTAGTAAGGAGTGGAAAGTTACCAGCATTACTATCATTAGGGGGGCTACATTTCTAGTTACATTCCTAGGGTGCTCTCTTATCTTAGGGGATTAGGGGAAAAGGAATCCTGCCGCTTTCCGTCACATCGCATGATCTTCCGATCCCCAGTCCCTGTCCTACTACAGCATCCTGACTGGAGGTCAGGTGTTGTTACACCCTGCCTGCTGGTCACAAGCCAGCCCTCCCCAAATGCCCTGACTCCCGAGGCTATTACAAGGGGGACGGGAAAGAGGACTATGGGAGGATATATTACAGTACCATCACTACACATTTGAACATCCACATAACATCTATTTCTTAATTGTCTGAGCCAACCATTGCATTACTCGTCCAGAACACACAGAACCAGGAGAGAGGCCACTGTTGGCATCACAGCTGAAATGCTTCCTAACAAATCTCCCCACATATTTGCACCTTTATTGGACATGCCCAGGGCTCCGGTGCATGTACATCTCTGCCTTTCTTCCCCTTTGGCAGCAGTCCAACTGGCAGCATCTGCCCACCAGCAGAGCTTCTCTAAGCTGGGAACGCCACTGGCGGTGCTGATTTCCAGAGTCTTCTGTGTGCCAGGGGAAGCCAAGGGAAGAGCGGGTTGAATGGTGCTGGTGCTGCTGCTGCTCTGTGCCAGAGAGCCCTGGCTGGGCACGGCATGGTGCCCACTGCGCTTTGGGCTCCTTTTCCTGCCAGAGCTGGGCACACCTGGGAACAAGGCATGACAACTTGTGGGCAAACCAAGGGGTTTATGGGGCTGCACTGCTCTGCACACACCCAGGACACTTGCAGCACAGAATTTTAACCCTCAAACTGGTAAACCAAAGGGAAACAGCTGGAAAAGATTTCATTTCAACCCTTCTTTATGCTTTAATAGAAATGACCAATATGAAAGTTACCGAGCAAGGCCCGATTCACACTGCCAGCTCAGTGTGAGAGAAGAGGCATTACTTTATTTCAGTACTGGATGTGTGAGGAATCACTTCCCTGAAACATGCATACCCACGTGTTAGTATCCATGGAACTAAGACATTACTTTCATTACTTTTATTTGTTACTTTGCTCAAACTCACAGGCTAAACATTCTCACCAAGTATTTGACATGTTTAAATCACTTCCCCAAAATTACTGACATTTAGAGTAGGGGTCTCTTAAGGGTCTCTGGTGGTCATGTGGTGAACATCCCATTCCACAAATTCTCCCTCCATGGTTAAGAGCCTTCTTCTCCTTGAATGCATTGCAGCTACCTCCTCAGTAGGCCCACCGTCTTTATTCTCAAGGCTAAGACATCCACTTGCACACATTAACCACTGCTGTGAGGGAAGGTATGACTAAGCACTGCCTCTTAAAGCTTAACAAATTCACAATTTGTTGCACGTCAACATTTCCCCAACATCTCTTGTTCCTTCTCTGGGAATCAAACACAAGCATTTTGTGATCACTGAGCCCAAGGCTGCCTCCAACCCTCCTGTCACCCAGCAGCCCTTCTCTCCTCACAAACAGCAGGTCCAGCAGTGCCTTCCCTCACTGGCTCAGTCACCAGCTGTGTCAGGAGTTCTCTGTCACACACTCCAGGACCATCCTGGACTGTTTGCTCTCCACTGCACTCTGTTGCCAGCAGACATCCCCACCCTGTTCCACGCCCCTTGCAGAACCCTGCACCTGCTATCCATGGGCACCTGGCAAGGGGAGGCACTCACGACAGAGATGCACCAGCTGCACTGGGCAGGAACCAAAACCCTCTGGTGGCACAGCTGCTGGCCTGTGTCTGGCACAGCTCTGCACGCCCCACTCCTCACGGGCTCTGGGCTGGAAATGCAATTGCACTTTCTGCCTCATGTAGAAATACCAGAGCTGCACAAACAACAGCCAGCAGGCCACATCCCAAAGGCCCTGCAGCATGGAGTTGAGAAGGAAGAAGACCCTTCCCCAATTCCTAACCGTACCAAAACCACCATAATTGGGACTTTTAATCCTCTAAATGTAGAGTTGATTCTTAGGGTGACACGGGAAACTTCCAATGGAGTTGAAGTTTGGTAGAGTTTTTTTTCTGAGTCCTACTCAGACTGTTGATTTGAAAATTTATTTAAAAATATTTTTTAAAAGGCTGTGCAGTCATATGGTTTTGTTCTAATACCAAAATGACTAGATGAAATGTACTGGCGTTTTAATTACATCCAAACTGATTAGTCTGTAAAAGCTTTCCTGCAGAACAGCCACTAAACAAGAAATGAAAATCTGTGGGCTGTTGACTTTGCAAATTTTTACTAAACTTATCAGACAATGAGGCATTTTTAGTTAGATCATAGAGCAAATTAATTCCTATGGATAACTTGATTTGGATAAACCTGTTGATTTCCAATTAAAACTGCCAGCACGTACTAAGTGGAAATCTGAATACTCACTTCTATGAGCTCTGAATTATTAGATAGTCATTATTCGCCATATTAACAAAAATTAACATTCTGGCTATTTTTTTTTAACTTACAGTCAGCTCTTCAACACTCTTTGTAAAACCAGAAAGAGAGTTTGTAGCAATGTGAACCATGGGTTGGTGGAGCATTGCAGAAGGCTCCTATGCCAGCACTAAATGTTCACATTTACCATGGCATCACTTCTTGCCTTTAATTCCAAGCTACAGCTGAGTTCTTGCTGTATAGATTCACACTTGTAGTCTGTATTTGCAGCTGGTTCTTACTTCCCTGTCCAGAATAAAATCATGCCTGGATCTCAAATCAAAATAAAACAAGGAGAGAGTCAGATTCTGGATAGGTATAAGAACTAAGAGATGTTTTTGCAAATATGTTGAAAAGTTCTTTGTAGATACTGCAAAAACGGCAGATTAAAGACTTGCACTCTAACTTGCAAGCTGAGGTTTGCCTGTTCTTTCTGGACTGATTTCTTGAGGCCAGACTGTTGCCTTCTATATCAAGGCAGGCGACCTGGTTCTGAGGTACAGCTCGACAGCCCTCTCTCCAGGGCCATTCGGGCCAATGACACACGCAGACACCAATGTGGTGGACGGTCAAATGGCGTTTATTACTTCTTCTTCTGGGGTCTTATAGTCTTGGGGGTCTCTACGTCAAAAAGGGGTTTGTCCTTCTTACCTATGGTTAGTAGGGAATGGAAAAGTACTGGGTAAGGAGTGGAAAGTTACTGGCTTCAGTGGGGCAACATTCCTATTGTTAGTGGGGCCACATTCCTATGTTAATTTCTTATCTATGAGTAACTGAGGGTCTTATCTATGGGGAACAGAGGGTCCTGGCTTTCCGTGACATCGCGGCAATCTTCCGCAGCGCCTCTTCCCTAGCTACCACATCTCCCCCCCCTTTTCACAAATGAATGAGGTAGTCATGTACATAGGTACTAAAATGAGGTATAAGGTTGTAGCTTGACAAGGGAAAGGGGTTTTGGGAAACCTGAGTAAGCTTTTGCCAGACAAGTTTAGAAAATCTCGTGACTGGCAGTGTTCTTTGGTTGAATTCCCTGGTTGAATTCACAGCAATTGTCGTCGCCCTATGAACAGGATGTTGGCCCGTTCCAGGCGGCTCTGAACGAATGAGACCAACTTGTTCAGCAGGCATGGTCCGAAGGTGACTGTTAGAAACAGCATCGCCAATGGACCTATCAGGGCAGAAATCAGAGTGGTTAGCCATGGTGATTGATTGAACCAGGACTCGTACCAGCTCTGTTGGGCCTCCCTGTCTTTCTGCCTCTGAGCCAGTCTGTTTCGGAGTTCCGCCATGGAGTCTCTCACGACTCCCGTGTGGTCTGCATAGAAACAACACTCCTCTTTCAAGGCAGCACACAGGCCCCCTTGCTGCATGAACAGGAGGTCCAGGCCTCGCCTGTTCTGCAAGACCACTTCTGAGAGTGAGGAGACCGACTTCTCTAGATAAGAGATGGATTTCTCGATCCTCTGCAGGTCCTCGTCAATCGTTGCCTGCAGTTGGGACAGTCCTTGGTGCTGGGTCGCTAGGGCTGAGACACCCGTGGCCGTTCCTGCTGCTCCCAAGCCTAGCAGCATTGCGATAGTTATACCTGTTATTATTTCTCTTTTGTGGATCCGGCTGGGTCCCTCAAGAAGATGGTACATCTCTTCGTCTGAGTGGTACAAGACCCTAGGAACAATCAGAACTTGGACACAGAAGTCGTTAGAGTCATTGAATTTGGGAAGGAACACACAGGGACTCACTCCGGATCGCTGGCAAACCCACATCCCCGATGTGGATGGTACTGCCCACTTACTGTTTTTCCTGTTAGGCTTGACAATTTTGGTGCAGACGTTGCCTTTCTGCTTAGCTAGGGTTGCATTGCCAAAGCATCTGCCTCGGCCTGTGACTTGACTCAGGGTGATTCCTTTGCGAGGGGTATCCCATCTGCACTGGTGAGGGGCGTCAGCTGAGGAATAACTGAAGGGAGTGTTTAGAGCGACTCCTTCGTAAAAGGGGGCTTTGACATCGTAACAAAGCCAGCAGGATTCGGTTAGGTTAGGGTTGGATTCGTTCAGGGATACAAAGGTAGTTTCTAACATACGAAGGATTGGGTCTGCGTCTGACCCGGTTAAGCGACTCATCTGAAAGGTTTCCGCTTGACCGGTCGGGACATTGCTGACCCCTGTGGGTAAGGTTTTGGGGTAGGTTACATTTCTCCCTTTCGGCACGCTTTTAATCACTTTGTTGGGTCCGACTGCTCGGGGTGCTGACGGCTGGAGCCTGATAATTTGCACATTCACCCTCTCTTTTGACCCTTGAAGGACCACTGTTCACGTTCTGCCGGTGGCCCAGCTAGGGTGATCTGGCTGCAAGACCGTCATGTTGTAATCAGTGCATGCCCGAAAGTTAGGGATTTTAAGTTGGTTTCGATGGGGGTTTTCGCGAAAGAAGAAGGGTATTTTGCAGCCGATGGGTGCCCAGGTGAACTGTAAGAATTTGTCTGGGTCTTGTGGGTCCCACCCAGGCCCCGATGGTCTGGCATCTGTAACTATGGTTTCGCAGCCCCAGTGCCCACAATATCCCCACCCTGGGTGATTGCAGTAGCTTTTCCCAGGGTTTGAAGCTGGGCACCAGTAGGATAGGTACGAGTGTGTGACGTGTAGGGAATAGGGGTTTGCCCTTGGCTGTCCTGGAAACAGGTCAGTGATGCGGAGCACGAAGGATGGAGTGTTCGGTGTGGTGATTTCTCTGAGTGCTTTGCCACTACTAAGGTGTCGCATGACCCACCTGAAGGGCTGATTGGGGTAGTGATCTGGGCTGGCTTGCCCTCTGGTGACAAGCCCCAACAGCAAAATCACACAGAAACACCCTTGGTGCTTGGGTCTTACCCGTGCGGGTCTCTCGGGTGCTGCCTGACGGCTTGGTGGTCTGTCACTTTCGTCTGGAACCGGAATGTACGCGTCACGAGGACGTCCCACGAGCAGGTCCTGTAAACAAAGACTCGCAATTCTCGTCAGTCTCATTCTGCTCGCTATGAAGGTCCGGTTTAATCGACTTAAGTGGACACCACCTGATTTTGCCGTCCTTTTTGACAGCCGCGTACCCTCTCCCCGTGAGCATCAGCCTCCAGCCCCGTTCCCACTCGCCTAACTCGTTTCTGATTACCACCTGTGGGCCCTCTTCTAGCGTTCGAGTGGCCCAGTGTTTTTGGATGGGACTGTTTGTTTCGTCTCCCCTAGGGAATTGATTCAGTGCCAGCAAAGCGGTTGCCAGCATACGTGCCTAATCTCCTGGGGGAATGGCATTGGCAAAACCCTCTGCTTTTGCCAACACTTCTATCTTGGTTTTCAGGGTTTGGTTTGCTCTCTCAACTATGGCCTGCCCAGTACTGTTATATGGGATGCCTTGCACTAACGTGATGCCCCATTTCGCAGCGAATTCCTGTACTTGTTTGGAGGTGAAATTGGAGCCGTTGTCCGTTTTGATCTGCTTGGGGATACCAAGCCAAGCCATGGCTGTCAGCCAGTGCTGAATTGTGTTTTTGGAGTTAGTTTTGGGGTGCTGTGTGGCTATGATTGTCACGCTATAAGTGTCCACTGTCACTGCAAGCCATGCTCGGGGCTTCATCAGTTCGCACCAGGTGAAGTCCGACTGCCAGATTTCTGAGGGCTTGAGACCTCTCGGGTTGACTCCGTAGGTCCAAAGGGGTGACTTCTGGCAGTCAGGGCAGGTGGCTACCACGTGTTTCGCGTCCGCCGTCGGGATTCCGCATCTCTTCGCCAGTGCTTTGACTCCGATGTGGAGCGACTCGTGCAGTTGACGAGCTCTTTGCAAGGTCCAAACGCCTTTCGCTGTGGCGTCAGCTTTGTCGTTGCCGGTCTGGAAGTAACCTTTGACTGGGTCATGGCTGTTGATGTGGATGACTGACACGGTGCCCTGTCGCGAGGAAAGCGCTTCTTCCAACATTAGGGCTGCTGCTGATGTCGACACACCTGGTCCTGCCATGGCTAGGTAGAGCCTTGCCACGAATATAGAGTCTGTTACGATGTTGAGGTGTTCGTCTTGGAAGAGTCCGCACGCCAAAACCACTGCTGCTGCCTCCAGTTGTTGCATTGACAGTGTGGGGTCACACGCTTTGATGCAGTGCCATTGCTCTCCTGCCTGCCACAGTGCTGCTGCGGTTGAAGTCGTGGAGGAAGCGTCTGTGAAGACCGTTGGTCCTGGCTGCGGTCGGTCCTTGACCTTCGGTGGCATGTCCATGTC
This sequence comes from Ammospiza caudacuta, assembly GCF_027887145.1. Lineage (NCBI taxonomy): Eukaryota > Metazoa > Chordata > Aves > Passeriformes > Passerellidae > Ammospiza > Ammospiza caudacuta. Next base: position 1,310,782 of record NC_080623.1, read on the forward strand.
GACTACGGTCAGCAGCTTCGTCCAGGGTGGCTTGGAAGAGTAGGAGACTTCTCCTCCGAAGCCGGAGAGAGCAAGGGCCAGGTACTCTGATATTGTGGCTGAGTCCGAGGTCGGCTGCTTGCGAAACGGAAGGTGGATGCTCGTTGGCTCTGTCCCTAGGTGTTTCAAGGCGAGTCTCCTGCCTTTCATGATGAGGCTGGCGATGCATTCGATTCCCGGGGAAAATGCACGAGCGGGTCTTCCGAGGACCACCCATTGGATCGGTTGGGCCTTTTCAGAAGGTCCTTGGGCCAGTGCTCCCACTCCCCCCTTCGGTGTAAAGTGGACGTACAAGTCCAGTGGCATGGCTGGGTTCCACCTGGCAAGGGTGCCAGTGGACATCTGGTTTTCAATGAAGTCGAGGGAGCTCGTTGCTTGCGGTGTCAGCTCCTTGGGATCCCAGGGGTTCTTCCCTTTCAGGAGGTCGTATAGAGGGTCCATGACCTCGGGGGGAATCAGAACAACGTTGCGAAGCCACTGCAGCGATCCCACCAGGCGTTGCACGTCGTGGAGCATCTCGACTTCTCGGTTGATCTTCATCTTGGGGGGTGTCACGTAGGAGCTTGTGATTCCTACTCCCAGGAAGGTCACGCAGGGTCCTCTCTTGATCTTTGCACTCGCGATCTCGAAGCCATTGGCCTGAAGGGTTTCCGTGATTGTGGTCACCAGGTGATCTACTTGGCTTGCCAATGGTGCTGCAACCAGGATGTCGTCCATGTACTGGATGATGGTTGCGGTGGGATTGGAGTGTCAGACTGGCGTCAGTGCTTTGTCCACGGTGATCTGGCATATGGTCGGGCTGTCGACCAGGCCTTGTGGAAGCACTCTCCATTGGAAGCGAAGGTTGGGCCGCTCGCCGTTCCGAAACGCCACGGAAAAGGCGAATCGTTCTCTGTCCTCAGGGTGCAGGGGTATTGAAAAGAAGCAGTCCTTGATGTCCAGTACTGCGCACGGCTGCCCTGTGGGGATGGCTGAGTTCGCGGGTAGCAGTGTCTGGACTGGACCCAGGGGTCGGATCGTCTTGTTCACCTCTCTCAGGTTGTAGACGAGACGATAGCCTTGTCCGGACCTCTTGGGGATCACGAATACAGGGGTGTTCCATGGGCTGGTGGAGGGTTCTATGTGACCCTTTTGCAGTTCGCGGTCGACCAGTTCTAGCAAGGCTGCCACTCGAGGCTCTGTCAGGGGCCACTGCTCAACCCATACAGGGTCTGATGATTTCCAAGTCAGTTTGATTGGCAGCGGGGGGTGCACGGCAGTGGCCCTCAGGATAAATTTGTAATCCGAAATCCTAGCATGGAAAGGACGTCCCTTCCTAACAGGGGTGGAGAATTTTGCAAAATGTAGGGGTAGATTGCTACTGTCTGTTCTGGTCCCTTTTTCGTGTGAAGTGTTATAGCCACCAGCTGGGTGCTTTTCCATGCCCGGGACTGCCCCCCCACTCCATTCACTGGAGGGACTTCTTTGAATTGCCAATGTCCGGGCCAATGTGCTTGGGGAAAAATCATGCAGTCAGATCCCGTGTCCGCCCAGAACTGAAACCCTATGACATGGGGATCCTGGCTGCCGTGAAGGCGGCATGTCCCCCACACCTTCAGGGGTTCCTTCCCTATTTTCATGACCAAGGCCACCCAGGGATCCCGCTCTGGGGCGTCCCCTACTGTTCCTGTGACTCCGGCGCAGCTTGTGGCGGTGGGGGGTGCGAAGGTATTGAGGGTGCTGCATAACTCTGCCATTGTATTGCTGGGGGAGATGCAAAGGTGACTGCTCTCTGTGGGGGCATAGGGTATGAGGGTCCCCTGCCCCACTGGGGGTTGCTGTAGCTGGGCCGCTGCATATTCCAGGTGGGAGGGGACTGGATATGGCCCGGCTGCCCCCTCCCTCTCCCGTTTCCCTGAAACCTGGATCTGCATTCCTTAGCTAAATGCCCCTTCCTTCCACACACCCAGCAGGGTCCTCTACCTCCCCCTTGGTGTGGTGGAGCATCTGCTGATGGGCGCCTTGGCTGGGGGCAGTTCACTGCCAAGTGGCCTGCCTGGCCACACTTAAGGCATGCCATCACACTGGTTATTGCGGTGTGAACTGCTGCTTGAATGGGAACTAGATGTTCCTCCTTTGCAACGTGTCTGATCATGGCAGCTATATTGGACCCCTGCGGCAGTGACCTTAAAATGTCTTTGGTGGCTGAGTTACATTGCTGGCGTAAGCACTCTGCCAGCACGGGACCCTTCGCCTCTGAGGGTAACGCAGAGGAATCTAATGCGGCCTGAAGTTTGTCCACAAACTGAGTGAAGCTCTCACTCTCACCCTGTTTTATGAGAGACCACAGGGATGGTTTAGCTACCACTTTAGAAGCGTCACGGATGGCTTCTCGGGCAGCACGGGTTGTTGTCATGACCTCATGGGCCCGCAAGCCCTCAGCCTGTTGCTGGGGGGTGATCATAGTGGGGTCTGTGCCCATTAGCCTCTGTATGCTGGAGCCGTGCAGTGGGTGGTCTGCCCCTGTTACCAAGGCTAGCTGTTTAATGCAGTTGTCCTCCCATTCTTGTTTAAAAACGATCATTCCCGCACCATCAAATATCATTCTACATGTCTGCTTAATATCAAAGGGAAGCATATCGTCCCCACCAAAAAGGCCGTCAATGAGTGTGCAAACCATGGCAGAATTAATTCCCTTATCCGCAATCGCTTTAACAATTGCCTGCACATCTTTCGGATTGACCGGTGAATAAATCCTTTGGTTTCCGCCTGCCCCCCCCACACGAACCGGGAACACCAGAGTGGCAGACGGAGCCCATTCCGCGCAAGCTATTTTTATTTTCCGCCAGTTTGTAAGCGGGGTTCGGTTTTTCTCTGGTAACCCCTTCACCCATGCAGAAGCGCTGTGGCTAATGACCTTACATGCCGCTGGTCTCTCTCTGTTAAAGCTAAAATCTGAGCCGGAATCCTCCGACCCTGTCTCGGGCTCCGAGCTCGAATCCGAGTCCGAGCCGGAAGTCGAGTAACTAGACGCTTCCGGGCTGCTCTGCCTTTTGCTCGGGCTCTGATCCCGCCCCTTCTTGCGGGGGTCGGGCCGTTCGCTCCCCCTGGGGTCCCCCCGCCTCCTGCTGGGGGAGGTCCTTGCCCTACAAGGACTTAATTTGAATAAAGCGCTCTGATTGGTCTTACGCGCCTCCGCGGGGGCCGCCCCGTCTCCCCGCTCACCCGCGCATGCGTTGTTCAGCGGGCTGACTGCGTTTCCGCCCCCCTCCTCCTCCTTTCCGCCCCAACCACGCGGTCTGGCGCCATTTTCAAACGCATATGGTGGGGGGGCGTTTCTATCGATCCCTATGGGGTCCGACATTCTGGCAGCGTTCCGCGCCTCCTCCGCAAGCCCCTGCCAGAACGCCCGCGTGTGCTCCCCCCCCCTCCGATGGTGAGTCTGCTCTCTGAGGGGGATCCGGCATTCGCGCCTCCGCATGCCCGCCCGGGTCAGGCACCTCCGCGGTTTGTGTCACTGTGCCCACCCCCAACTGCGGCACGGCTAATAAACAAGTTCGAGCGGCTTTCCAGGCTTCTTGCTCTTGTCGAGCTTTTTGCAGAGCCTGGACAACTCTGCCCCACGATTTTAGGGCTTTCCCTGAGCCCAAGGACATAGTGTCCTCCGCCAGGGCTTTTGTACAATTATCCCACACGTCCGAATGTAGGACGTCCACGGGGCTTTCAATAGCCCCAAGATTAATCAATCTCGTCAATGCGAGAGTTAAGTCCTTAAGTTTACATTCTATACCCCATTGCGCATACATCTCTGTTACGACCTTCGCTATGGCTTCCATCATCCAAGCGGGTCCGGGAGCGTCCTCCCCGCTGCGATCAGTCCTGCTGTCGCAGCCGCCGTCCTCTTTCCAGTAGTGTCCCCGTTCGCCGGGCACAAGCCGCTGTCCCGGGTTCCGGCACCAGAATGTTGCCTTCTATTCCAAGGCAGGCGACCTGGTTCTGAGGTACAGCTCGACAGCCCTCTCTCCAGGGCCATTCGGGCCAATGACACACGCAGACACCAATGTGGTGGACGGTCAAATGGCGTTTATTACTTCTTCTTCTGGGGTCTTATAGTCTTGGGGGTCTCTACGTCAAAAAGGGGTTTGTCCTTCTTACCTATGGTTAGTAGGGAATGGAAAAGTACTGGGTAAGGAGTGGAAAGTTACTAGCTTCAGTGGGGCAACATTCCTATTGTTAGTGGGGCCACATTCCTATGTTAATTTCTTATCTATGAGTAACTGAGGGTCTTATCTATGGGGAACAGAGGGTCCTGGCTTTCCGTGACATCGCGGCAATCTTCCGCAGCACCTCTTCCCTAGCTACCACACCAGACACTGAACCTAATCAGTAAGAAAATCAAAACCAGAGGAGTAGTTTGGAGAATATTGTAAATTATTCTGTCGTGATGCTTTTTGCCTAAAAGTTCTGGCCATCATCCGACTGGAGTAATTAGAGGAGATCAAAGCCACCATACTGTGCCTGTGCACACAATTCCTTCCCAGGAGTAATCCATAAAGCAACGCTGACAAATCTACACCAGCAGCTGTTGCCACACAGTCATGAAGCAGAGAATATGTATTTCTGCTACACTTGGACAGCTGAAGATGCCTCTGCTGAGCTAATTTTTGTGACTGCTCACCACAGATGAGACCTTGTGGTCATTCTCCAAAAGTCAGGGCAGTTAATATTCTGCCTAAACGAAGTAAGTCTAGCAATACATAGACCATGGAGCCTGAGGAAAGCCAGCAGCTGTGGGAGATTTGTTTCTGTATCTTTCTTTTTACTAATTTATTGCAGTCTATTATTTAAAGCATGGAAACTTTTGGCATACCATTGGCTGGAAAGTTGGTCGGTCTTCCATTCATGACTCCTCTGAAAGCATCACCCAGTGTTTTTAGCAGTAACTCTTCCATCATCATGGCTCACACAGCATTTCCTGCAGCTCTTGCTGGAGTCAGGGAAAGGCAGCAGGAGAAGGGGGAGAAAGCTGTGTGCAGAGACTGTGTCAGCTAAGAGACATTTGTTTCCTCTGATTTGGCTGAATGGCTGCAGGAACCTTGCTAGCACTGCTGGTGGGGTGGCCTTTTGCAGGGCTGGGCAGAGTTTGGGGCCCAGGATCCCTCCTCTTGGTGGGACACCAGGGTGAGCAGCTCCTGTCCCAGGCAGGAGCAGAGGTTCTGTGGCTCTGCCCGGGGCACAGGGACCTGCCACTGCCATGAGCCCCTGCCGCGGCTCCTCTGGGGCAGCTCCTGCTCTGCAGTGATGATGGGCACAGCTGGGGGTGGCTGCAATGGAAGGTGGCTTCCAGTGGGCTCTGTTGGTCTTCCACACTGGAGCCAGCAGAGCTTCTGGAAGGAGTCTCCTCTTGTGAGCTGCTGGAGCTGGCACTGGCCACAGAGCCGCTGTTTTCATCCCTGACAGGACCAGAGCACAGCAGCCTCTGGGCCTCCTTGCTGCACGATGGCAGTGAGGTGGCCATGGACCAGAGGTTCCGTATGTATGACTCAGTTTCCTAATAAACTGTGCTGAGAAAACCCTGCATCCCTCCTGCCAGATCTAAGACACTCCAAGAAATCTGTTGGCACATTGGGAACTCAGAATTGTTTGCATTTTGAACAATTGTCTTAGGAGTGTTTTGATTGTTTTTGTCATTTTGTGTTGATTCAGTTGATCCTTCAGAGAAGCTTTCCTAATAATATAAAACACGGGGAATTGTGGAGACCCTGGGGGGGCATTCCCTGGTCTAGGGAGACACAAGAAGCTTCCCTCAAAAAGCTGTTAGACCCCATTGGCTCCTTCCCCTGTTCCTACGTCTGTTCCTGTGCTCCCAGCCACACCTTCCCTATTCCCTGATTGGCCCCCTTATCTTTGTACTGCCCCAAGATCAGGGTCAGCTCCCAGGCCCCTGTGGAGACAAAGTGAGACCCTCTGTGTGTGGTGCTGGGACCTGAACATCTCCCTGCACAGCTGAATAAAACATCTGTGGAGATTATGCAAAGGTCCTTTTTGCTTCTTTACCCTGGACTATGCTAGCAGCAATTCAGATTGCTACAGAGGAGAAGCTGCAGTACTGGCACCAAGATTTTGGCAACTTGACCATAGGCACAGAGGGCGTGCAGGATGCTGCTCTATGAATTCCTTTACCAGCCATCTCTGGTGCTGGCATATTCCCTCCAGCTTCTGGTGCAGCCAGGGCTGCCTTTGGTCCAGTAGATGACATTGTTATTTGAAAAATTTGGCCCACTAATTGGGCAGGAGGCCACCCACAGGCTCTGGTCCTGCAGCCCCCTGCTCAGCTGGGGACAGTGCTCCCTGTGGGGAAGATGGAGCAGCCATCACAGGGTCTGGGGGGCTGTTTTCAGCAAGGTGGCCAGGCTGTCTCCCTGCTGGACTCTAGCAATTGTTTGGGGGAGCTGATGGCAAATTGTATGTAGTCCTGTTCATCCTACTCAGAAAACCTGACAGCTTCTATCATTCTTCTGCAGAGTGGGCACGCTGGATTTCTCTTTGCCCACTGCAGGATGCAGCCCAGGCAGAACTGGTGGTGACAGGGCAGAGAAAAATTCACATCCTTCTTAGTGACCTGGCAGACGGGGCAGTTCCATTCTGTCCCCATGGCCATGTCTGTCTGTCCCAGCAGGAGGGAAGAGCTGAGGACCATGAGCTGCTCTCATCAGCAATCTTGCTTGGCCAGAGCCCAAGCTCCAACCAGAGTGGTCCGGGCTCTGTCAGTGCCCAAATAGAAGCAGACAGGGATGTGTATCACAATCCATTCCTTGGTGAAGGAGGTCCATAGCGGCCTCAAGAGGCACCTCAGACACTCACCAGTCAAGGCAGTAACATATGGACAGGACACAGATGGCAGTTCATGGCTGGGAGAGCATTTGTAGACAGATCCAAGGACAAATTTCCCAGGAACTCTCCACAGCTCTGGGATCTGCCCATCAGCTCTGTCAGAAGCTTCAGCAGAACAACCAAAGTCCTAAAAAGCAGCTTCCAGACACTTTTCCTACCATCCTGCCTAAGTAGCCGGGTTGCTTGCTGCAAAAAACTCTTTTTCTCCTCTTCCCCAATGCCCTGTGGACACTTGCAGCCAAAATAAAAAGCTCCTGGCCCTCTGTGTGATGTGATAATACAGTTTTTATATTTCCATGCTTGGATGAAAGAAAGCTGTGCTGTGGGTCAGGAGAGGCCAGGACCCACTTGGCCTTCCTGCAGGCTGAGGGGGTCCCAGCAGACATCCTGCTGCTTTTTTGGGGAATGTGTGAGGGGGAGTGGAGGGGGTGACAGAGAGGCCGAGATCATAGAGTGGAAACTCAGCTCCAGAGAGCCAGTGCAGACTCTCCCTGCTGAATGCCTGCTGGGGCTGACAAAGAAGGAAAATGCCCCAATAACAGGCCGGTGGCACTGTGTCTCAGGGACAGGTACAGGGAGGTGACAACAACCAGCAGCATGGCCCGGTCTCACAGCTTCTTGGAAGCAGTGACAGAGGGGCCTCATGTGCCAGAGATTTCAGAAAGGCTGTTCTCTTAAATGGCCAATCTGAAACCCCTCTCTTTGCCTCTTGGGTTTGTGTATGCCTTTCACAGCCACAACATCCTGGGGCAATGCATTCCCCGATTTCATTAAGCACTCCTTGAAAAGCACCTCCCATTGTTCAACTGAGCTGCCAGCCTGGTCATTTCAGAGGGTGCTGCCTTGGTGGAGAGAAAAATCAATCTTCTGCCTTTCAGGGAGCTGAAGGAGAAGGGGCTCTTCACTATCCAACACCTGGCTGGGTCCCATTCAGAGGTCCTGCTTTGTCGACTTCGTGAGGTTTGCTTGGCAGTTACCAGCGAGGTGAGAACATTGTTCTGAATTGCCCCCATACTTCATACATGGTGTGTAGAGTAGGTATGTGCTTGTTCATCTCCATGTGTGCTCATGGTCTGCCTTCATTTCTGGTTTTAGACCTGATATTTCTAATGCCTGTCAGCTATCTGTAGGATCTGTGCATACATGCAGCTGTATTTACTGGCAGGTCGGGTATCTGACACTCATCTTTGAGTGTGGTGTCTTTATAATGCAATGTGCAAATGCAGAAACTGAAACACTAATGATGTTATTTGCCAGAGTCCCAGTCTCTGCCCAAGCTGTAATTCAACACTGCAAATTATTCTGTAGACCTGAGCCTGTGTTTTCTCTTTCCTGCTGAGTGCTTCAACTGCTGGTGTTGTTTTTTGAACAGGAACACCTGACTCTTTTATCTTTATGACTTTTGCCTTTATGATTTGAAAGCAGCTCTTAATTTAATTTTCTAGTAAAAGGGCCTAAAATCAAAGCTCTGGACATTTTAGAAGTGTTAAGTAGAACACTTAATGAAATTCTTATTTTAGGCCTGCAGTAAGCAGGTCTGAGGCCAGAAAGTGCCTTTCTGTGCTTGTGCTCTCCTGCTCTTCTTGTTCTTGTATGTTTCTCTGGACACAGTGGGATGTGTTGTCATTTCCTGGGACTTCTGTTGAAGGCAACTGGTTTTCTTTTCAAGGTGATTCCTATGTTTCCCCTCATGACTTCCCCAGGTGACCAACCTCTGGTCCAAGGTGGCCTACTCTGCAGTTGTCACTCTGGGAGAGCTCTTTGTGACCTTGAAGAAGAACATGGACTCTGAGGTGGATGAGGTTGCTCGGATCCTTCTCCAGATAGTGTCCAGCTCCCCAGAGTTCATTCAGAAAGCAGCCAGTCAGGCCCTGGGGATCATGGTGGAGAATGTGACTCCTGCACGAGCAATGACTGCTCTCATGGACACGGGAGTCAAGTAGGTTCTTTACTTTTAGTGATATTCTTCACCTTCGTGTGTGTGGGAGGGAGAAGGGGTGAGACAGAGAATGGGAATGCTGGGATGGAAGGGTCCTGTATCCTGCATCTTCTGTGAACTCAGTGACTTGATTCTCCAACCAACCTCACTTCTTTCCTCTTGTCACCTATTTCTGCCCTCCTGCAGCCCATTAGTTCTCAGAATCACAGAAGTGTAGAATATGGGGAGTTGGAAGGGGCCCATCAGGACCATCGAGTCCAGCTCCTGGCCTTGCCCAGAACAGCCCAAGGGTCACACCAAGTTCCTGAGATTGTTGTCCAGATGCTCCTTCGACCCTGTCAGGCTTGGTGCTGTGACCACTGCCCTGGGGAGCCTGTTCCAGTGCCCAACCACCCTCTGGGTGAAAAACCCTTTTTCCTGATATCCAAACTAAAGCTCCTCTGACTCAGCTTCCTGCTGCTTCCTGGAGTTCTCCCAGTCTGTCAGAGTTTCCTAGATGTGGTGACTGATGGGGAAGGGAAAGTGCCTGCAAAGGCCAAGGATAGAGCCTTGTGCTTTTGTGGGGAGAGGGACAATTGCAATTGCAGCTGTGAGCAGTGTTTGGTATTTCACAGTGCTAACCACAGAGGCCCTGGGAAAACCATGTCTCCTCATGATGCCATTAACTTGAGAAATGAGGAGGGTCCTTGCTGGGGCATGGAGCACATGGGGGACAATCTGCTGGGTGTGACACAGCCTGCCCTGCAGGTGCAGCTCCTGCCAAAGGAGTCTTGTATGACTGTGCTGGCCTTAGAGCTCTACTTTTGTGGTGGTTTGACCAGGAAGAAGTGGGAATTCTGGGATGCTGTGGTTAAACCAATGGGTGCTCGGATTTTGATATTGGCACCTGATGTGGCCAGTGGGATCTGGACACACCTCCGAGAACACACAGGGGTTAAAACCAGAGCTTCAGCCCTGGGAGGCTGTCTTGGGACTTCGAGGGACGGAGGTCGGATCGCCCTTCCCCTGTCCAGCCGCTGCTGCTGGGCAGGGGAGGGGCAGCCATGTGGTAGGCCTGGGCCTGGACAGAGATGGGAGGTGAGGAGGCCCTGGAGGATGGAAGGGTGGAGGAGCCCCAAGAGACAGCCATCAGGCAGCCATCCCGCTCCCAGGAGAAAGAGGAGAGCCGGCAATGACGAATGTGATAGCAGCCAGCCCAGGAGGAGAAAGGGGGGGGAATGCAGTGAGGGAGGAGGTGCCTGGCCAGCCGGAGCAGCAGCGTGGGAGTGCCGGAGTTCTGGGACAGGCAGAGACTGAAATTTTTAACCCCTTTCTTTCGTGATTGGAACCTTGCAAAAATGCTGATCCTCCTCGGAGCTGAATAAGACAGGAGATAAGAGATGAGATGAGATGAGACAAGGACCTGGCCCGAAGGACGTGGAGAAGGTTTGCTGAGTGGAGAGAGAGATGATTGGAGTGGCCTTTTGGCTGGACTTTTCTTGTGTAGCCATAGACTGAACCAGTTTTATTCCTGTGACACAGAGACTGCACTTAGGGGGAGGCAGTGCCTCAGAACCAGGAGGGTTCATTGTGGGGACCCCTCGGCCCCAGGGGGTTGGATAAAAATGGGGGGGACAGATGTCCTAAAGCAGAGACTGTGCCTTTTTTGGAGTGAGACAAGGCATCCTTAAAAGACAACCCTAAAAGCAGCTCTGGTCCATGCCAGTGGTGAGAGCACTGAGCATGGAAGGAAGATGTCACAAGCGGCAAAAGGACTTTCCAGGTGGTGCCGAGTGACAGGGAAGCACATGAGATTTCAGCGTGTTTCCAGGGGAAGCCTATGGTGCAAGAAAGACTCCTCTGCTCTTCATGGACTGAAGTTTGAATATCCTAAAGGGTGGTGGCAGACTGGGCAGTTGGTGATTTTGGGGGCAATGTATCGGATTGGGAAATTTTGGTGGTGGGGAGGAGGAAAGTGTTTTTTGTAAGGTTTTCAATTTTTTTCTCTTATAGTTTTTTTTTTTTTTCCTTCTTTCTTTTCTTGTAGTTTAGGTAATAAAGTTTTCTTTATGTTTAAGCCAGAGCCTGCTTTGCTTATTCCTGGTCACATCTCACAGCAGACACCAGGGAGAAGGTATACTCATGGGGGCTCTGGCTCTGCCAGGCCCAAACCATGACAACTTTCTATTCAAACTGATGTTTCATGTTAGCCTTGAGATGATGAATCACTTCACAGGCACCTTCACAGGCTGACTGCCATGCGACAGTTGGAGCAAATGCTGCCTTAAATGTTGGTGCTGGGCCTGATAGTTCCCAAGAGACAGTCTCTAGAACAGGACAGCCTGGCTAAACTGCCTGCCACCCTTTCCTCAGCTTTGCAATAGGGTAAAACATTCAGATGGATCCGTTGCCAAGCCCCACAGAAGAAATAGGCTGCATTGCTGGATATTCTGAAGCTTCACAGCCCAGCAACGTGTTTTCCCTGCATTTGTTGTTTTCCAAAGGTCTGCAGATTTGGGGATAAATGGGTGGAAAGAGCCTCAATCCTGCTGCAGCTCTGTGTTCTGGGTGCTCTCTGATGGGTCAGCATCAATTGTCTCTAATTTCTAAATTATTCATATGTCATCTATTTCTTTAATCTTTCTCAGAGTAAATACTGTGAAAGAAATTGAGTATCAGACAGTGCAGGGAGACAGAATTCCTCCTTCTTCCGTGCAGACAGGCCTTCTGTACACTGCTAACTTGTTGTTTAGCTGAGGACAGAACCTTCTGCAGGTGTCTGAAGGTGCAGGGAGAGCCCAGGCTCCTTCCCCCAGCAAGGGCAGGGAGCAGGCTCTGGCCAAGGCCAGCGCTGCCGCTGGTCCTTGTCCCTGTGCCCAGGGTTTGCTCTCTCCTCCCCAGCAGCCGCCACGCCCCGGTGCGCAAGCGTGTGGCCCAACTCCTCCTGTCCCTGATGGAGAGAATTGGAGTCACCCAGCTCGCAGGCACACCCAGGGCTGAGACGCTGCCACACGTGGCAGGGAAGCTTGCTCAGGACTGTCACAAGGACACAAGGTAATGATCTTCATTTCACCTCCCAAAACAGGAAAACCGTTTTGTGTCTGGCTATAAAGGTGAAACCACACAAGAGTGGAAACTAAAGGGAATATGAAGTTACCTAACAGTGTGAATAAAGGTCACAGAAGCATGGAATATGCCGAGTTGGAAGGGACCCATCAGGGTCATTGAGTCCATCTCCTGGCCATGTGCAGTGACCCCAAGAGTCATTCCATGTGCTTGAGAGCATTGTCCAAACTCTTCTTGAGCTCTGTCAGCCTTGGCACTGTGACCACTGCTTGGTCTGGGTTGCCTGGGCAAATGGCTGTACTGGGTAATCTGAGGTTGGCCAGCAAAAAGGAGCATTGTCAACTTTTTCCTGTGGCTTGAAGGATTCTTTACTGAGATCAAAAGAGCTCAGATCAGCCAGTCCAACAGTTTTGATTTGCCTTAGGTGCACAACACAAAGCCAAAGTGTTGGCTAATGTTCATCACTGAAGGATCCCAAACAAGCATTTCTCATTAACTTCAGACTATCTTAGAAATATGTCAGGGGTCTTTAGCCAACATATTCAGTCTTTCTAAACCTGTTCTGTAGATTTCTAGAATGATGTTATCTGTGGCTCAGTGAGCTCCACATTTCTTCTTGAAGAAAACTGTGGTTTCCTAGTGGCAAAATCAACCCAAACCACCAAAATCCCCTTCCTTGATGATGAAATTCCCATGAATAGCTGCCAAGAACATCAGAGCAACTAGCTGTCCCTGTGCATACACATAGTATAGAATAATCAGGAGGATGCATGAGGTGTTTTCTCCTGGCTTCCCTGCCAGTTAAAAAGGCAAATTATTGTGCAATGGCAGCAAGACACTGCCAATAGGATCTTACAACAAAGCAGATGTGTTTTGCTTGCTCCCTGGGATCCTTTGATGCCACAGAAGCACACCCTCAGTTTCAGAGTGAAATGGTATTTTTCTGTTGCCCCACATTCTCCTCTTGCCTCTTGTGTTCAGCTCTGTACCTCACTGTGCAGTGTCAAGTGAGGTAAATCTCCCTCTTTGCTGAGTAGGTAATGCCTTCTCATGCAGGGATTGAACCTGATGTGTTTAAGGCATCAGCCTCTTCTGTTGACACTCTTCCTGTGTTTTTTCACTTTTCTTTTGTTTCCTTCCTTCCTACCTTCCTCAGGAATTGTGGAAACGAGATGGTGAAGATGTTACTCAATCATCAACAATTTAAAATATTTAAAATGCTTTTGGAACAATCTCTTTCCCCCCGTGACCTGGAAGATATTCTGACAAGAATTAAGAAGAAAGTAAGCGCTTGGCAGGAGAAATGTCTCCTTTGTGCAAGTATTACCACTGCTAATATGAGATCAAACATACGCAATCTGTCTTTAGCTCATTCCTCTTCTGCTGATTCATTTTGCTCCTGGGAATGAGCTGTTAATCCTCAGCCTTTTCATCTGCAGACCACAAAGGAACTGATATTTTTAGGGAAAAAGTAGGGTTTTGAGTATTTTCAATATTGGTCACAAAGAGGAAAGGGAAAGAGGAGAAAATTGGTTTACATTTAAGCGTAAGCCCCCACCATGCTCTCCCTACTCTGCCCCCTGTAAAGAAATTAAGTGAGAATTGTGCTTCTGAAGATAACAGAGTCTTTGCAAAGGACACTGGAAGTAGTAGTGCCAAGAAAATTCCCAAATTTACAACAGATGTCCAGGTCAATCCTAGTTACTACAATTACTGTCTGTCTTTTGGGAATACTGCCCTGCTGTCCAGCCCTGTGGAGCTGGAAGAAGCTTAGTGAATTCAGCAGCATCCACTGGAAAATCCTTTGTTTGTTTGGGGGGAGGATTTTATTTTTTTAATCGACATTACAGAAGGGAGCCTGCCTTTGTACAGGCACAGGGAGAGTGAGTGTTGGACCAAATTGACTTCCAACACAGAGGGCCAAGCCCCAGAGAGTCCAGTGATTTCTGCTGCTTCCTTCACGAACACTTGTTGCCTGCCAGTTTGCATTCCTCCCACTTATGCTCAAGACTACGGAATTTGGGATTTTAGATTGCTGCTCAGTCTGGTAACACCCATAACCTGCCTTGGGCTATTGAAAACAAAGAGTTGGCATCACTGAATCTCTGGTCTGTTTCCATCTGTAAGTTAGGAAATGTTTCCCTAAGCCTTGGTAGCAGTGATCCTGGTTCTAACTTGTGTTTTCAACAGGGAATTTCCTGGTTTATATTCTAAAGATTGATGAGGTTTCTCTATGTCTTTGTAGGGGATGGAAAACCAGAAGGCTGAAGGCCCATCTGTCAAGGAGCCGGTGAAGGAGAGGAACGATGGCTCAAAGGAGCCCCAGGCCACATTGTCTTCCAGCAAACGGTACTGAGCACTTTTGTCAGATGTGACAAAGCACATGACAAGCTTTTCATGCCTCTTCCTCAGGAAAAACTGTCTGGCAGAGATGACCAATGCCACAGATTGTTTCCTTTCCCTACAAATGCTCTAGGATAAAAAATGTCTGCTTCTGCATTGTGCTGAACACAACTTCTCTGGAGGGCTTTCCACAAAAATGGAGAGACAAACAGACACCCATTGGTTGCAGCTCAGACAATCCAGTGAAGTGGCAAGGGCAGTGTTGTCAAGGTTGTGAGAGGGTCAAGTCTCTGCTGCCTGACTTGGGACAAGTAAATTCAACCAGGGCTTTTTTTCATCTGAGTGGAGTCTTTTTCAGATGGGTGTTTTGAAGAGAAATCTCAGTCTGGAAGCAAGATGCCATTCCACAAAGATGGAGTTCCCACCCATGTGCTTTGTCCTGGCTGAATCATACTTTTCTTGCCCTCAAACAGTATCTAGTTTGAGTAGTAAGGAGCAAGGCAATTCCTGAACAACTTCACTCAACCGGTGTCTGAATGTGGACTTTTTGTCTTGATATTCCTGTCCTTAGTGTAATTTGCTTGATGGACAGCATGTTTGGTTTATTTCCCCCTGTGCTGCAACCAGCATTTAAGACAGGAATTGCTCCTTGCTGTCTCTTCATGGCAGCTGCAGAGCAGCTTGTATCTGTTCTCCTCTGATAGCAGAGGGGATTTATTTAGCTCTGAACTGCTGAGCAGTGGCAGGAAAGTGACCACATGCCTCAGTAGCACAGCTAGCATCTTCCCGTGCTCATGGAAGAGACAGGTTGATCAGGAGAATTGTTCCCAGTGGGGTTGTTAAGCTGTGCATTTAGTCTCTAGGGTAGCAAATGAAATGTGAGTGTAGTTCTGGGATGTCTGACTTCTGTTTTTATCTCTCTTACTGATTTTCTGAATCCTTGAAATATGGCCCTGTTCATCTGTTCAGATGCATCTGAGCTACTTTTCCAGATTGCCATGCCTGGTTGTAGAGAAACTTCTCCAGAGTGATGAGTTTCCTTATTCTAAGACACACACGTCCCATATGAGGAGGCATTTAAACTTGGCAGTAGCGTCTCTCTTTCTCCACAAAGCAATGTGACCTGTGTTCCTTGGCAGCCATCTGAAAATAGATCAGATGCATCTCATCCTTGGTTTTCCTAAGTGAGCACTGGTGAGAATGTCACTTGCAGTTTGTCTCCAGTAATGATTGTCATGAGTTCCATGAGGTTGTTCTTCAGACCCTCATGACTTTCCAGCTTGAAATCACATAATTAGGAAAGCTGCTCAAGATGTTTTGCTCACAATTAACTGAAAGTATTGTCTGTGGCTGCAGCTCTCTCCATAGACAGCAGCAGGCACAACTTTGCCAGGCATTGTCCTGGGGAAGGCTGTGAGAAGATCAGAGAAAAAAGTGAGAAAGAATTCTTATCCTCACTTGCTGCAACTGTTGTTGTGAACATGAGGAATGTATTAGGGAGATTTGTTTACGAAAAGGTGATTTCTTAACTGGCCACTGATGATGGTGTTTTGGATTCATTTGACCAATCTGGTCTGTATGTATCGGACTGTCTCTAAGGGCGATGAGTTTCGGTATGGTATGGTATGGTATGGTATGGTATGGTATGGTATGGTATGGTATGGTGTAGTATAGTATAGTATAGTATAATATAGTATAGTATAGTATAGTATAGTATAGTATAGTATAGTATAGTATTGTATTGTATTGTATTGTATTGTATTGTATAGTATAATAAAGTGATTGATCAGCCTTCTGGAATCAATGCTAATTATTTCCTCCTCAGGGATGCCATGCTACGATAATTATCACCACCAGGTCCTCATTTGGTTTTATTTCCCAGGGTGAAATCTCCCTCTGAGGGACACCTCCTACACCGTGCACAAGCCCAGGTCACGTCACCTCCAGCTGTGGGAGAAACGGAGCTGCTCCAGAAGTTTTACAATCTCTTGGAAGCCAAGGGGTTTCAGGAAAGGATGGAAGGAGTGGAACTCCTCTGAGACCTGTACAAAACCAGCCCCCAGCTCATCTCCACTAACATTGCCCAAGTATGTAGGGTATCTTCACTGCTCCTTTCCTTTAGCTCCTTTCCTAAGCCTGTAGCAGCAAAGTTAATTCAGTCTATCTTTGCACTCTGTCCTGGCTATTTGGGACATGCTGGTCCCTCTTACCCAGACAAATGTATTTCAGGTCCAGGCTTCAGGACAAGTTATTTCAGTTATTTCAGCTGAATTTGTCTGGCAGGTGCCTATTGCTGCTGTTCATCTGATCATTGCAGAATCTTCTGCTGGTGTAACTGCTGCTCTCTCCTACTCCCTGCTGGATTAAGTGAAGGGAATCCAGCCCCTGAAAGCAAGGCAGTTATTCTCTAGACCAAAAATGGGTTTGCATAGAGAAGAGAAGTATCAGGCTGGGTTGGTTTAAACCCAGTTGTTTTTTTAAAGAATACTTTTATATACTCCATCTTGTCTTACACAGGCACAGCTCTGGCTACTCATTTCCATCCTTGTTCCTATTCCTCTTGGTAAAGACAGTGCTCACCCTTCTTGGGGGGTCGCTTTTTCTCTTTGGAAAAGGAGGAAAACTGCTAAGGGCTCACCTCTGCCTTCTCTTCCCAGGAGCTGTTTTTTCCCTTTTTCCAGAGAAAGGTGCCTGATAATGTGGCTGTCAAGGGACTGAACCTGCTCTAATGAGCGCTGAAAAGCACATGACATTTCAGAAGTCCACCTGTTACTTAGAGAAATGCTCTGGATCCTGGAAGAGTTGATCAGAGCCCTGCACTTCTCCAGACACTGGCTCTGAGACAAACAAAAGAAAACTTAGATCTCCTCCAGCCATAATTTTGGCAAAATCATAACTGCCCTCAGCACTTGAGGCAACTGTATAGAAAACCAGGCATTGTAAACATCTGCTTGCATTCAAAGCAAAGGCAGTCTTTATTAATAAATGGAATTGATTTAATGATTTATAGATGGAGAGAAACACCATAGGAACTATTCTGTCCCCAGCCAAACCTCCAGAAAACAGAAGAAAATCTTTCATCTAGCATGAGGTTGTGCCACCATTCCAGTGAGTGGCCCACAGGAAAACAGTGAAATTGTGCAAGCAAGGGCTGACCTGACAGAAAGGATCACTTTCATCTTTGACATTGCTGACTGCTACATCCACTCTTCAAACAAGGACGTTTGAATCCAGCTTTCACATTCCTTGTTCTCTTCACAGATTTTTGATTATTTTGTCCTGAGAATATCTGACAGCCACAAGAAAGTGAGGCAGAGGGTGCTGGACGTGCTGGCTGAAATCACAGGAGCCCTGAAAGATGCCTTGAACCCGGTGATCATTGGTTTGGTGGAAGGAATAACAAAGAACCTGAACTCAAAGGATCCCAGGATTCGTGGGGCAGCTGTGAAAGCACTGGAAGAATCCATTGCTCATTTGGGTAAGGCTGAGCCCTGGCAGGGACTCTCCTCAACTTCATCTCTGTCTCTCCTGCACAAGAGAGCGCTGAGTGCCTTGACAGCTGCTCTTGTCTGTGGAACCCTCCAGCTGACACCCACCAGTAGCTGTGCAGGTGCAGTCCTTATGCACCATTCCCAACAGGCTGGAATGGGATCAGCATTTCCCAACAGTCTCAGGAGCCCTTGGCTCTGTGATGCTTGTCTGAAGAGCAAGTCCTGGGCTGCAGCTCTGCTACAGTTCAGAGGCAAAGGGGGTTTGGAGTTTGCTTGGGCCCCGTCTGACTTCCCAAATGAACAGCTTTGCTGTTGGCATGAAGGGACACTCACCCATCAGAGCTTCTGCAGGGCAGCCACCTGCAAGGCTCTACATTAGCTCTGCATTAGCTGCCTATTTTCCACTTTTCTTCTTTGTCTTCTATTTTCAGAGGGGATCTTATGATACAACAAGCTAATTTCTTTAGAACAAACAGGTAAAAACCCAGCTGTCAATGATGCCTTGTTCCACATGTTGTTTTGCATGAGGCAAGATGGCCACAGCAATTAACTACATAGGCAAGGGCTGCTCTAAATTCCTTTGCCACACAGATTTATGTCAGCTCTGAGAATGCTGCACTGGGGAAATATGCCTGAAAAAAGGAGTGTTTAAGAAGCAGGTCTTCAAGAGGAGTTTCCACTTTCTCCTCCCCAGCTCCTTTGTGAACTGAGGAACTGCCTGACTCAGTGCCTTTCTGTGTCCCAAGTATGGGGCTCTTCCTTTGTGCTCTGGAATGCAGAACCTTTTCACTGCTTCCATGTGACTGAACTCTTGAGGTCCCTGATGTGAAATGTTGTAACACAGCTCGTGCTACAGCAGACAAGTTTGGATTTACAAATGTGAAAGGAGAGCTTTGCTTTTGGAATTTAAAACCCTGCCAAGTAGGCTGGAAGGAAAGAAGAAAACTTTTTAAAAATCAGCAGAAATGTACATGATTTTATAAAATGGAATTGGCCCTGCCCTTTCCCTCCCCACTGTCCTTTCTCCTATGACCTGAGAAAAGTGAGCAGAAATGTGTGTTTTCCTTGTAGATAAAGTGTCACTGCTGAAAGAGTTCAGCTACCAATGGAATCACCTGAGTGGCCAAGCTCTGCTGGATGTCACCGAGTGTATCACAGGTATGGCCTCCCCTTCTGAGCCAAGAGCTCTTCCCAGGGAGTATTTACAGGGAATGCCTGTGAGCAGACAGCAGAGCAGCTCCTCCAAACCAGGAGGTGCTGAGTGTGTCCCTGCTGCCCCATAGCCAAGGCAGGTGGGTTTGGCAGGTTTTCCCTGGCTGCTGCAGAGCTGGGCAGCATCTGAGATGGGGGCAGCACTCAGCCTGGGGCTGAGCTCTCACTGGGGCATCTCAGAACCACCTCCAGCAAAGGCAGGGGCTAAAATACCCCAGCTGGCTCCTCTCTGGGAAGCTCAGGGACATCTGTGACCTTGAGGGGAAATGGTGGCAAATGCTGTTTCAGGCCATCAGTTTGTTTTGTCCTCACAGAATTCTTGCTTTTCTCTTGGAAAGTTTTGAGGCTCAACCGTGCAGAGCCTGGGGGTCACAGCTTAGGTCAGAACTCAACAGAGGTATCACAGGCACAGGTTTAGTGCAAGGCAGCCTCTGTGGGCACAGGGACAGAAGCAGAGGTCTGAAGCTCCCTGCCTGTGCTGACACAGTGGCATTGGACTGAGCCTTTCAGGGTGTGCAAACAGTGTCTGCCTGTGTCAGCGCTGCCCAAAATGCTACAAATGCAGCTGATAATTGATTCCTCAGAGGAGCTTGCTATGCCAGCAAGAGCCAAGGAATGGAAAAATTATAATCTCAACATATAGTAGAAAAGACGATTGATAGCCTTGCTTTAACTGGGGCTAAATACACTTCTAACTATGCCAACATCTTTGAATGCAAGGTGTAATACACTTTGTGTCTTCATTAGGAATCTCAAAAGGGCATGTTCAAAGATTGGGAATGTCAAAGGCCCTTAAAGAGCATTTGAATAATGTAGATCTCCAGGAACAGGGAATTTAGTTTAACAGTTCTTTTGATCTCTTTTTCAAATAAAGGAATTAACCATAAATTAGGACTACTTTAGAAAGAGCAGATGTTCTCTCTGAGATTTAATAGGAACAGACAGCTGTTCCTCACATTCAGTAGTCACCGATGCCTTTTATTATACTTAAACTCAAATGACTTCCCATTTTAAAATGGGTACCATAACCCTTTCCTGATTAGCAGAATTGGTTTTGGGTACTTGCAAGAGCTCTTTCAATGTTGATGAGTGCTGGTGTATTAACAACATAGAGAAAATGAAGTCTCTTCCACCACAGAATATTAAATGGCTGCTAGACAACATATTGTCTGATCAGAAAATAAGAATGGTCTCCAAAGCATTTCAGGTTTTGATCTCTCAGCCAAATCTGCCATGCAAGAAGCCTGTTGGTAGTAAGTATTTGTCTGTGTTTCATATAGTTCACTTCAGAAAATGGGCAGAGATTTCAGAGACAATATGAGAAAACACTCATGTTTCGATTACATTTCAGTCCCCCGTGTAGCATTTTTCTTTCTCTATGCCCCTATTTCAGTGGACATTTTAAGAAAAAATGCCATTAACATTGAGAGGGGAAATGGCATTAAAATGTGGAGATGCTCAAATGCCACAGCAATGGGGTCTGGGTAATTCTCTAAGACACCCTGAGGTTTGAAACAGCTCTTTGTTGGAAGCCCCAAAAGCATTCTGCCAAAGACACCAGCTGGTCACTGATGTTTCTCATCCTGCTGTCAGGCAGCAGCCATCTCTGGTGGGCTGGAGTTTTGAGGTGTGTTCTAATCCTGCCCTTTGCTGTGTGCCACTGAGCAAAGGGAAGAGCCAGATTAGACATTTGGCACTTGACATCAAAGTTACAAAAATGGAATCATCCCTTTTATTAGAAATCTCTCCATTTCCTTACTACGGTGCATTTCCAAGTCTTCAGTGTGGGTTTAGACAACTTCTTAATGGAAATCAAAGGCAATTGGACATTTCATTCATTGTTCATACAGAAAGAGATGGTGAAATAATATAGTAAAGGTAGGAAGTCAGCCACAGGGACAAGGCTGTGGTTGGAGCAATTAGTCCTGAGGGGTTGGTGGTTCTGTTTCCAAGATGATCAGCTGCTTTGCCTGTTTCTGGATCAAGGGGCTGTGGGTGCTATTTTGCTGATCTTGGCCAGAGAGGCTGGCAAGAAGCAGAAGCAGAGGTAGATCCTTGTTTGGAGTGAGGCTGGTGGGTAAGGAGCTGTGTCTCTGTCCCGGCAGTGCTTGTGCAGTGGGTTCATGCCAGGAGCTCTGAAGTTGTCCAGCGCGACGCCCTGCCCGTGCTCTGGTCCTTCCTGGGGAACAAGGCGCTGCCTGTGAGGAGCGCCAACGTCCGCACCGTGGCCACCAAGCTCGCCTCTGCCCTCTGCAAGGTGATGAGCACCCAGCTGAAGAAATGTGCTGCCAGCAAGCCTCCACATGTGCGGGAAAACCACTCCAAAATGTTGGGCTGGTGAAGGCGAGATGTTCACCAGAAGGCTGAGGAAGCGCTGAGTTGGACACCTCTGGATTTGCCTTTTGAGCTGTTCCAAAAATGATGAAATCATAAGGAACGGTGTGCATCTGTCCCCACTCTCTCCATTGCTCTTCCTAGTCATGACATGGGGGGCCTGAAGCAGCTCAAGATTGAGGACAAGGTGAAGGCAATCATGGCTCAGCCTCACACAGAGGTGAGGGGGGAGCTGGGCCAATCTCTGCTGGGAGGAAGAGTCTTGTGGCAGCCCAGAGAGGCTGTGCACATTGCCAGGGAACAGCTGTGCCCTGCACGTGCCCCTGCAGTGAGCTGTGCTGCTGCCAGTGCCCCTGGAGCTGTAGGGCTGCTGAGCTGTGGGGCAGCAGAGGAGCAGGAGGGTGCATGTGCAGCTGAGCCATTCCTGGAGAGCACAGGGCTCTGGGCTCCCTGCTGTCCCAGGGCAGCCCAGAGGCCACGCTGTGCCTGTGCCAGCTCTGGGCAAGTGGCTCAGGGTTGTGCCCTGGCCTGCCTCAAGTGTCTGCCAGCAGGAGCATGTTTCCCTGTGCAGCTGTTTAGACATTTCCGGAAAAAATGTGTCCCATTAAATAGGGAGCTTTAGCTGCTTTACATTTGCATGGAGGCCTCTGCTTAACTTTGTGTCTCCACTTTGCAGATCTGACTGGTTACAGTCTTACCGAGAAGTTTTCTCTGGACTTTTTTGATGTTCCCTCACCCACAAAGTCCTTGCCTCCCGTCCAGAAAAGCTCTCTGTCCTCCAAGCTCAGGAAGAAGCTGCCACCTGTATGAAGAGTGTTTGAAGAATAGGATTGATGCATTAGGCTTCATAGTTACAGCTGTACATATGTTCTGATCTTTAGATGTAGTTTTGAATTAATGTGTTTTGATTCTGTCTTTAAGTTTTGATGACATATTTATAATTTTATGTATTTTATTTTGATGATGAAAAAAAAGTAAATAAATAAATAATATTTAAATAAACCAAGAGGAGAATGTGAGACCAGGACCTGCTAGCCTAGAGATTATGGGAGTGCAGCTCACTTGATGTGCCAGTGTCTCACCACATCCTTTCCTCATTGGGCCTCTCCTCTTCCTCTTTGGCCATGTTTTCTTTGTGTCATTTGTGCTGCTCTTTGTTACTTGGCATTACAACAGAGTCACCTGTTGACCTGTTTGGGGGACAATGGATCCAAAAGATCCTGTCTAGTCAAAGGTTTTCTACCTAGGTGTGTTGTGTAGTGTACTCACCAAAGGCCTGAGCAAAGAAACCAAGAGAGGTGTGCCCAAATCCCAAAGCTTTGCTCCTTTGCAATCTCCCACAGATCTGGTTCACAGGTGTCTTCAATCACAATTCCATAGGTAAGAAGAGGTCATGTTTTTCACTGGGAAATGATGCCCTGCTTTGGCAAAGTCACCTGTATGTATATTTACTGGGGACAGAAGTCCAGCTGTGTTGTTTGCAGCTTGTCTGCAGAAGGATAAGTGCACTGGGAGGCCAATAACAAGTGACAAGGGTTCCTCCAATCTGCACTGCAGCCTGGGTGCCATTCAGCCCAGAGCTAGGGGCATTTGTTCCCATGGACCAGTGCTTACCAGTGGAATGAATTCCTGCACAGCTGGAACAAGCAATTCTGGATTCAGCTCCAGGTCTTGGTGGGCTGCATGATCATTGACAATGCTGCCCTTCCAGAAATTATTCTGCAATTTCCTTTCATAGTAATTTGAAGCTTTTAAACTTCACATTCCAATTTGCTTTGCCCTAGGGAAAAACACTTCTGGGCCAGTGCAGACTGTAACCTTTTGACAGCAAAGTCCTCATGGTTGCCAGCTTCTGATGTTACACAATGTCACCTGGCTGTATGTGTTTGCTTAGCTCTGGGTCTAGTCCCAGTCTAGTAAAACAGTTGGTAGCTCTATACCTTCCTTTCTCTTCCTCCCTCCTTTTCCTTATTTTTTCCCTTTTCCCCCAGTTTCTCCTCAACACATTTTGTTGTGGATATTCAATAATGGTACATTTGTTTTGATTATCACAGCAACCCCCTGTACCGTGTCGGTGTTTTTTGCACTCTGAGATCAACCCACAAACCATCACAAAACCAGTTCATAAGGACGGATCATGACACTTGTATACATACTATAGAAACCTTCTATCAAACCTTAAAAATTCTCTACAAATTCATTTCCAACATTACTGGGTCTGGCACCGCCCCGATCTGGTGTTTGCTGCCACCACCAGTGCCCAGATCTGGAAATTCCCTTGCTCTGGCAGAGCCAAGTTCAGCAATTTTCTGGTAAAGAAAGCCAAAATCTGGCAATTTCCGCTGCCAGCACTGGCAATTCCAAGATCTGGTGTTTACTGCCACCGCCTGTACCCCAATCTGGACATTTCTCGCTTCCAACACAGCCCAAGTGCAGCAATTTTTTGGAAAAAGGAGGCAAAAGGCAGCAATTTCCTGGTGCCAAGACTGTCACCACCCAGACCTGGTGTTTGATAGCACCACCCATGCCCAGATCTGGACATTTCCCTGTGCCACCACAGCCCAAGTGCAGCAATTTGCTGGCACGGAAAGCCCAAACCCGGCAGCTTCCTGGTGCTGCCACCAGCAGCACTGTCTCTGTCTCTCTGGGAGCCTCTCAGGATCCCCGGCCAGTCCCGAGTCGGCAGACACCGGGGGGGCAGCCCCGACATGGCCGACAATGGGGAGACGCTCTCTGTGCCCCGAGGGTACTGAGGGCACCTTTGCAGCACAAGAGACACCAGAGGCATCGGTAGGAGATAAAGGGCCGGCTCTTAGCAGGGGTTAATCCAAGGTTTTATTCTAGGAGTCCCAAAGGAGCCCCTACACCTAAGGGGGCTCCTGCTGAGAGCCCCGCGAGATGTGCCAAGGTTACATCTAAAGGGAGGTGGAAACCAAAAGTAGATAACATTTTACTGACCAATAAGTGACCTTAAGGGATGGGTACTGGGGGATTGATATTTAGGACAGCATATGGGGCAAGGCTTGGGGCACTGACCCCTGGCCTCTGGCTGATCACTTGACATTCTGGACCAAAGCTTCTAGATAGAGGGGATGGGATGCTGAGCGACTGACAGAGAGCCAGGGTGGGGATTTGGAGATGATTTCAGCAAGGGAAAGGCGAGGGGTTACACAGGTAAAGGAAGGGGTACACCATCTGGGATGAACCATTTGGGAAAAATACAGGGATTCAAAACCAAAACTATTGCAAAGTATTACAAAGTATAAAACCCCACTACAACACACCACCCAGGTCTGGTGTTTGCTGTGCAAGTGCCCAGATCCGGAAATCTCCCAGGGCCAGCACAGCCCAAGTGCAGCAATTTGCTGGCACAGAAAGCCAAAATCCGGCAATCTCCTGGTGCCAATACAGGCACCCAGACCTGGTGTTTGCTGCCACTGCCAGTGCTCAGATCTGGATATTTCCCTGTTCTGGCAGAGCCAAGTCCAGCAATTTTCTGGTGAAGAAAGGCACAATCTGGCAATTCCCTGCTACCGTCATTGGCAATGCCAAGATCTGGTGTTTGGTGGCACCACCAGTGCCCAGATCCAGAATTTTTCAGATGCCTGCACAGCATAATTCCAGCAATATGCTGGCACAGAAAGTTAACATTTGGCAATTTCTTGGTGCTGGCACGCTCCCCACCCAGATCTGGTGTGCGCTGGCACTGCCAGTGCCCACATCTGGCAATTTCCCTCTTCTGGCACCGCCCATGTCCAGAATTTGCTGGCAAAGAAAGGTAAAACCTGGCAATTTCCCCTTGCCAGCACCGGCCAATCTGGAGTTTGCTGGCAGCAGGACCCCAGGAAGGAAGGACAGAAAGAAGGAAGGCAAAGAAGAAGGCATCCAGATGCAGTCCTGCCTGGAGCCTGAAATGGGCTGTTTGCTGGCACTGCCAGTGCCCAGATCTGGAAATGTCCCTATTCTGGCACAGCCCAAGTGCAGCAATTTGCTGGCACAGAAATCCAAAACCCATAGCAGCTTCCTGCTAATGGGTCTGGCACCACCCACATCTTGTGTTTCCTGTACCAAAACCCAGATTTGGAAATTTCTCAGTGCCAGCAGAGCCCAAATCTGGCAGATTTCTGTCGCTGGCAATGACATCACCCAGATCTGGTGTTTGCTGGCAGCACCAGTGCCCAGATCTGAAAACTTCCTGGTGCTGGCACAGCCCAAGTCCAGTGATTTGCTGACACAGAAAGCCAAAATTTGGAAATTTGCAGGTTCTGGCTTCAGCACCATCCAGCTCTGGTGTTTGCTGGGACCGCCAGTGCCCAGATTTGGAAATTTCCCGGTGCCTTCACAGCCCAGGTCTAGCAAATTTTTTTTAGCTAGCTGGGGCAGAGAATTTCCTTGGACTGTGACTTTCCTTTTTCTTGGAACTGTTTAAACCTGCTCTGGACTGAAAACCCAGAAAAACACCGGCAGCAGCTCATACCTGTGGCCCACCGAGCTCTGGGACACTGCATTCCAGCACCAGAGGGACTTAGAAGAGACCGAGTGAGCCGACTACAACGCACAAAAAGGACTTTCTGAATTTGCCATCTCTTCAGCAGTGTCAGAGGTTTTATTTAATATTACTCATTTTTCATGCTTGTGAATCCTTACTTGTTAAATAAACTGGGGTTTTTTTCACTTTTCTCAAGGGAAGTCTTTTCCTGAACTAGTAGGGGGAGGGGATGCTTGAACTTGCTTTCTAGACGGACCCCTTTTGGAGATTTCCTCCCAAAATTTGCCCTAAGCCAGCACAAACAGTCACAATGAAAACTTCACCAGTGGCACAAGTCCCCAGCCCACCAAGAAAAATAAATGACATGTCAAGTTCTCCAAACATTTGTCCTGCTTTGCAGCAAAAGTCCTGCTGCACACATTGTGCAGTGTAGAAAGCCAAGAGAAGCTGCAGCTGGTGGCAATCTTGTGACAGAAGCTTGACCTTGTTCTCTATGAGAGATTCTTGAGAAGAGCAGACAGGAGAAGATTCCTGGAAACTTGAAACGGCTTTCTGGAAGTGAAATGAAAATGAAAGAAACAATCCAAGATGTTTTCCTCAATTTATTCCTATTCTCCCCTTTTCCATGTTGCATCCCAGTAATTCTAGATGCACAGCACCTCTAAGATCGGTGACTTAGGGATTTTTAGACACTCTAAAATACCATGAGCCACACACAGTTTTCCTTCCCCTGTTTTTACTGGAAGGCAACACTGGAGGTGTAAGTGCAGTGCTGGGCTCAGGTAGGAATCCTACCCCAAGGGAAGATGGCTCAACAGTGTCTGACCCTCAGCAAAGACAATGCACAGCAGCAAGCGAGGGGATTGCTGTGCCAGTGTGCAGGAGTCAGGGCTCTGCATCTGAGCTCAAAGCTGCAAAGTTCCCGTGTTTGGATAGACACAGGGGCTGTCCCCGGGGCATCCGGGGCTCGAACGTGGAGCTCATGGGCCGAGCGGGGAACGGACACGGGGACGAACGGCCCCGGTGCTTCAGTTGCAGCGGCGGCAGCGGCGGCAGCAGCAGCGGCAGTGGTGGCGGCAGCGGCAGCAGAAAACAGATAGTTTTCAATACTCTTTCTCTCTTTCTTTCTTTTTCTCTCCCTTTCCCGCGGTCGGGCACCCTTCTCTCGGGGTCCCTTGCCCGGCGTCCCTCTCCTCTCCCCGCCTCCCTCTCCCCGTGATGGGCCGGGCCATGCCCCCGGCCCGCCCCCGGCCCCGGGCGGGGCTGCCCCGTGCCCGGCCCCGGCCGTCCCGCCGCGGTCTCGCCTCCGCCCGGCTCTGGCCGTACTGGCGGTGGCGCTGCCGGGCGGGCATCAGTGCCTGGGGCTGGGGCGGCATTGCCGCCCTTTGCCTCCGCCTGGCCCGAGCGCGGCCCCGCACCCGAGGCAGGGTCCAGTCCCGGCCCCGGCCCCGGCCCCGGCCCCGGCTCCTCCTGGGGCCCGCGGAGGACACACGCGGCGCGGCCGCTCCCGCCGCCTCCGCTGCGGCTTCCCCGGCCCGAGCTACGCCGCTCAGCAGCGCGGCCGCCGGCCCCGAGCCTCCTGTGCCGCGTTCCAAGGAGCGAACGCCTGGGCATGGCCGGCCCGGGGCGGGTGAGGGGCGCTCGGGGGCCGTTGCTGGCCCCGGGCCGAGCGCTGACAGCCGGGTCCCGCCCGCAGGGGAGGCGCACGAGGCCCGGCAGGAGCGGCACCGGCTGGGCTCGCTGCTGGGGTGCGCTCCAGCCACAGCCATGGAGCAGAGAGCCCGGAGAGTGCCCAAGCTGGCCTGGCTAGAGGAGGAGAAGGAAGAAGGCCCTGGAGCTGCCCCAGCGCAGGACACGGAAGAGGTGGTGCCGTTTCCTCCACCGCAGGAGGGTGAGTGGCAAAGCCGGGCTGCAAGGCTGGAGCCTGCAGCCAACTTGGCCCCATGCCATGCCATGCCATGCCATGCCATGCCATGCCATGCCATGCCATGCCATGCCATGCCATGCCATGCCATGCCATGCCATGCTATGCCATGCCATGCCATGCCATGCCATGCCATGCCGTCCCCTGGGAAAATGTTCAGGGACAGCATGGAAGAGGGGCTGGGCAGACACCCCGCAGTGCCCTGCTCCATCCCCCTGGAGCATCCCGGGGCTCTCTCTGCCTTGGCAGTGCAGGGCTGGGCTGTGTTCTCCGGCCTCTCCCTCAGCCCCTCAGCTCTGGCTGCGCTTGCTCTTTGCCAGATGCAGCCCTGGAGTGCACCCAAGAGCAGGAACACACCCGTGGCTGCTTCCGAACAACAGCGCAGGTACCTGCAGCCACCCCCACCTGGGCTGGGCCTGCTGTCCCTGCTCAGCCCAGCACCGTGTGTGCAGCGCGTTTTGCAACATCCCCGGCTTCTTGCCCTTCTGCTACAGCTCATTTGCAACTTCATCAGGAGCATTCGGCAGGAAGAGAGCAGCACCATGGGCGCTGGGCTCAGAGCACACTCCGAGCTCCTCAATCATGAGACCAGGGCCGCCCTGCTGGATTTGCTTCTGGAGAAGGGTGTTGCCAGGCCAGAACAAGTAAGCAGCCTGGGGCCAGGCTTCAATTCCCCCATGAGTCCCGTGGCTTCCCCAGCCACGCCTGCTGGTCCCTGGGAGCCTTTTTGGCCATGGCAGTGTGCTGGGAAGGGAAGCATTCTCTGGGCACCCTGGGGACATTGCTCCTCTGGCAGCTTTCCAAGGCTCCCCTGCCTTCTCCAGGTGCCCGCCATGGTGAGGTACATTCACCGATGGCTCAAGGCTAATGATTCTGCCGAGCACAGACTGGACAAGGCCCTGCTGAATCTCACCAAAGCACACCTGGATGATGCAGTGGTGACGCTCCTGCGTGTGGCCCCGTCCTGTGATAGGTATGGGGCCCACCTGCCCAGAGGGCTCAGGCCTCCCAGCCCATCACCCTGTACCGCCTGTCCCAGGTGTCTGACCAACAGACAGTTCCAGGGCCCTCTGGCTGCTGCCTTTCCCAGCCCTGGCACGTCAGCCCCTGAGCCTGCTGCCATGCTCCCTTGCTGCCCCTCAGGGCCCTGTCTCCACAGAGCTGGGCTGCCTGGGTGCTGCTGGCGAGGGCCAGTGGGCAGAGGCAGAGCCGGGGCTAAGCCCGGGCCCCTAGGGATGCCCAGGCCACTGTGCTGTGTCTGAGACGCCCCTGAGACAGAGCTCTAACCCTGCAGAGCTGCCATCACCATGTGGAAGAGCATCATGTGCTCGCCCAGGACTGCGGAGCCAGTGCAGCTGATCCTCCTGGATGTGCTGGGGAGCTGGCCAGAGCGCAGCACGTGCACCTCCGATGGGGACAAAACAGGTGTCTTTGGCCTGGCTGTGAGTTTCTGCAACTGGCCTTTGCTGGCCCCAAGGCCGCCTCTCCAGCAGCTCTCCATCCTCCTTCCCCCACTACATCTGCCTGCCTCAGCGCTGACCTGAAACCTGGCCCAGTGGCAGCTTCAGGCCCACCAGGCCCTGTGCTCCCCCTGCCAAGGTCTCTCGGGGCCTCTCCCTGCCAAGCTCAGGCCCTGCCACATGGACACATCGGCACTGAGTGCTGTCTGGGGGGGCTTTGTCCTTTGCAGGCAACTGTGGTGATGTGGAAGATCCTCCAGGAGCCCCCTGTCCCACGTGTAGTGACGCTGTATTTCCCCCACCTATTTGTTCATCTGCTCTTCCAAGTGTTCTTCAGCACAGAAGAGATGCCAGAGGAGGTCAAAACCTTCTGGAAGGGATGCCAGGAAGAGCACGGCCTTGCCACCAGCCCCAACAGGTGCTTCATGCCACTCCTCCTGTCCATGCCACATGGCCCGCAAAGGAGCCAGTGCTACCAGTGTGACCTGGGCCTTTGCTGTGCATACAGGTTTGCAGTGCAGACCCTGAAGTCCCTGCTCTGCCTTCTCCAGTGTGAGCATGTGGTGGTGTCAATGGAAGGCAAGCGTGGCTGGGACACGCTGCTCTGTGTTGATACCCACCACTTTGCTGTGGCTCTGCTGGCCAGGTGAGACCTCCCCTTCTCCCCATTGCTCCTGGAATTTGTGCCCTGTGCCCGGGCTGTCCCACACGGTCCCCGTGGCAGTGGGCCAAAGGGACGAGGGACAGCCAAGCAGACTGGAAAAGGCTGGGAAAGGAGGGTGCCCAGGAGCGGCCACATCTCAAAGGGCCCAGGTCCCCTGGCAGGGCGGTAGGGAAAGACAAGAACTGTATGAGTCAGTGCTGGGAGAGGCTTCCCCCCCTGGCTCAGGGTCTTAGTGCCATTTTCTGCCTTCCAGGGAGATGCGCCATGCATCCAGGCCCTTGTGTAAAAGGATCTTAGACTGCCTCCTTGAGATGCTCAGCAAAAAGATGCCATACTGGGATTTCCTTTCTCTGGCATTCCTTGCAGAGGTGAGCCTGAAGGCCAGCATGACCTGGCTGAGCTGCCTCCCCGCTCTCTGCCCTCTCGCCGCCGCAGCCGCCTGGGACGGTGCCCGTGCCCTGCGCTGCTTCCTGGGCCCGGCCCTGTGTGGCTCTGGGCTCCTGCCGGCTGGCTCCCCCATCACTGGCCTGTGCCTTTCAGGGCCTTGAGTGCCTGGACTTGAGGGAATGCAGGGACAGCATCATGGATGTCTTGCCAAGGCACCTGCGGAGGGAGCGCGCAGACACTGGCAGCCAGCATCTCAGGGACCATTCCCCGCTGGTGAGAAGGGGGCAGTGGCTGAAGCCGTGCAGGCAGTGCAGGCAGTGTGGGGCTGGGCAATGCAGTCGCTTGGCCTTGCCTGGGCTTTGGGCGCTGGGGCAGCTGCTCCCAGCTCTCCTGCCTCCCGCTTCAGCTGCCCAAGTGCTTCAGTGTCGTAGACATCTTTTTGTGAAAATCCTTTCTAAGGATTTTTTCCCTTCTGAGAAGCTGAGGCCTCAGAAACAAAATGTAAACGACGGTTATCTACTGCTGTGGAATGCAACAGGTGGATCCGTGATTAGTCTCATGTGGATGTTTGGAATTAGTGACCACTCACAGCAGAGCTGGCTCTCGCTCTCTGTCCGAGCCACAGACTTTTGTTTTCATTCCTTTCTATTCTTAGCTTAGCTAGCCTTCTGAGATGAAGCTTTTCCTTCTATTTAGTATAGTTTTAATGTAATATATATATATCATAAAATAATAAATCAAGCCTTCTGAAATATAAAAGTCAGATCTACATCTCTTCCCTTATCCTGAAAACCACTGTCACACTTCAGGAGAGGCCTTTGGCTCTGGGCCCTGCGGCAGCTGGGTGGCCTTTCACAAACTTGCCTTCTGCTCAGGCGGAAAGAAAGCAGAGCCTGACCGAAAGGCTCATGGACCTCCTGCTCAGGATGACTACCAGGATACTGGGCTATCTCTTCCTGGATGATGGTGCCGGGATACCCAGCCCTGTGGCCCTGGGCCTGGCTAAGCTGTTCCTGCCACTCTTTGACAACGTAAGGCTCTGTGCCCCCAGACACGGCCACTGGCTGCTGCCCGGACACTTGGTGCCCTGTGGAGATGCAGGTCTGCGCCAATGTGGGCCAGAATCATCTGATGCTGAGCTCTTGCTGCCTTCCTGTTCTACAGGGTGATAGCCAGGTGCAGCAGCTCTCCATGATTCTCTTTCACACCTTGATGTCTGCTGTAGAAGAAGAAGGAAAAAAGCCCCTGATGACCCAAGTGTGTCAGAGCCTGCTCCCACTCTTCTTCCACTGCCACAATGAGAATCTGCGTGTGGCACTGGTGAGGACTCATGCGCTGCTGATGTCCCCATGGCAGGGGGCTCGGCTGCCTCCTGCCCTGTGCCTGCCAGACTGCAGCCTCCTCAAGGCCTTGGCACAGGGACGCAGGTCCTGTGCCCTGGGCTGTGGGGCCATCTCTGCATCTCTGCTGCTCTCCAGGCTTCTCGGGGAACGCTTCTTTGTGCGGTCAAGTTCCTGAAAAGGAAAGATCTTGAAAAAACAGTGAAGAAAGAGAAACTCTTGAAGTTTGCTGAGCTCCTGGTAAGGACGGCCTGCAAGCCCCAGCCTCAGCCTGGGGAAGGCCCCTCAGTGTGCAGGGCTGGCAGCTGTGCCCCCGCCCACTGCTGCAGCCAGAGGCCGCGCGGGCTCTTGTCCACGCTCCCGTGGGCCCGAACTGGGTGCCCATGGAGCCCCGGCCCGGCGGGGCTGTGGGGCGGCACCGCGGCTCCCCCGGCAGCAGCCAGCCCTCTTCCCCTCCCCTCAGGAGCCCTTGGGCAATGGCTGCTGGCCGCGCCTCAGGGCTGTGCGGGGAGGGGGGCCGGGGCTGGGCGCAGGCAGCTGAATCCGCGCCAACCCTTCCCTCCTGCTGCTCTCTCCAGCTGGCAGAGGACAGGAGCCGAGCGACCGAACACCTGCGCCAGGCCCTGCGCTACGTGGAGAACCCACAGGAGCCCCTGCGAGAGGCGGCCATCAGGTTCATGGGTGAGCCACGAGCCCGGGCTGCCCTTCCCCTCCCCGGCCCACCGCAGCTCGGCCCCAGCCCCGGCTGCAGTCCTGGCAACGCCAGCCGGGCCCGGCGCCGTGGAGCCCCGCCTGGCCTGGGCATTGCTGCTGCCGCCCTCTGGCAGCCGGGCCCTGGGGTGGCAGCGTGCGGCAAGGGCCGGGCTGAGCCCTGCCGGGCCAGCAGCCTGTGTAGCCACAGTGCCGGCAGCGCCGCTGGCAGGGAGCTGTGCCGCTGGGGCCGTGACAGGCTCTGTGTTCACAGGCATGGCCGGGCGGCGCCTGAGGGGGCAGCAGCAAGAGCTGCAGCTGATCTGCACTGGTGAGTGAGGGCAGTGGGCTGACAGCGGGGGCTACCGGGGGAGAGCTGCAAGCCCTGCCCCAGCTGCGGAGGGCTCTGCTCCCGTGGGCAGAGCACACGGAGCTTTCAGGGCCACGTGGGCCATTGGTGGCCAGTAGCTTCGGGCTGATCCCCTTCCTCCCTGCTCCCTCCTGGCCATGGCAAGAGCCGGCTGCAATGGCCCTTGCAGGGGGCTCTCCTGGGCTCCCCGCAGGTCTGGCTCTGACCGTGCCTCTGTTCCTCTCTCTTACAGCCCTGGAACGCCTGACGAAGGACAGGAGCAGTGCCGTGTCACAGCTGGCACTTGAAACACTGCATGTCCTCCTGGCAATACAGCATGGGCGATATTCCACCATCCAGAGGCTGCACGATCAGCTGCGCAGGGCATGGAGGGCTCGGCCTCGCCTGTCGGGGCTCGGCTGCCTGCTCTGCTGGATGACTTGAGGAGGAGACCTGATCTGGGAGGCTATCTTTGCTGGGGCAACCTGAGCCAGGGGTAATTTTCCTTTTCTTTAAGATTTTTCTTTTCTTCTTTTCCAGTTTTTATCTATATTGTAAATAAATAAATTCTAGGGTATATTATAATTGTATATATTATTATATATTATAGATTACTGTAGATAAATCAATTCTAGAATGTGTTATGATGCACAGACCGCCAGGAGCTTTTCTTTGCTGCCCAGGCTCTGCAGGGCAAGAGGCCGGAAAGGGTGAAAAGGGTGCTTGTGCTCAGCAGCACAGCAGGCTGAGGGGTGGTGAGGCCCTGACGGGGGAGAAGGTTGCTCGTGCTAAGCTAGCTGCCTACGCGTGCAGTGGGCAAGGGAAAATGGCCAGAAGCCCCTTGGCCTGTGGTGGCTCTGCTGAAGCCTTTGTGCTGCCCACAGAGCGGCTGGGCAGGGGCCAGAGCTGCAGGGATCCCTGTGAGAGCAGTGCCTGGAGATGGCCACAAGCCCTGTGCCAGGCAGGAAGCGCCATCTGTGTCCTCCTGCCCGTGTGCTGCTGGCTGCCTTGCTGAGGGCTCCCAGGTGCCTCTGGATGGGGCTGCTCTGGAGCTGCTGTGGGGCTGCGGCGCTGCTGCCGGGCAGCTTGGCTGGGCTGGGGCAGAGCCTGCGGGGCTGGGGCGCTGGCAAGCCCTGAGCAATGGGCTGTCAGAGGCCATAAGCAGCCCTTGTTTGCTTTGGGATCACCATGATTTTGGGGGACAGTGCAGGGGGGAAGAGAGAAAGTGTGGGCTTCCCTCACCCATGGCTGGGTTTTTCCCTACCATGTAGGAGTTGGGCCTTCCTCAAGGCCCTGACAGAGATAAGAGTTTTTACCGTTTTTCTTGTTTTCCCTTTTTGTCTCTAATCTCTTTTTCAATAATGTGTTGTCTGTTTTTCCAGAGGAAGCATTCTAGGTGGTCCAGTGTGGATGGGGAAGTGCTTGGGAGCAGCTGTGGCGTGGATGGACCGTGCCCTTGGAGAAGGCTGAGGCCGTGGTTCGGGAGCAGCTTTTCTTCCAGCCATGGGTGGCATGAGGTGGGTCCCTGTGTGCTTGGCAGGGTGGGATCAGAGCCTTTGGGAGCTGGCAGCGAGCACAGGAGCATCCTGCTCTGGGCAGCTGCTGAGGGCTGGATGTGCCGTGGCTGGCTGCAGGCTGGGCACATGTGCTGCCCTCCTGCTCTGCTGCCAAAGGCAGCAGGGATGGGCAGCTCTGGGCACAGCTCTGAGCACAGCCAGCATGGCCTGGGCACCGCAGGCCTTGGCACAAGGGGACAGGAGCCTTCAGCTGATGGGCGGTTTCTGCTTTCTCTCCTTGCAGCCGGGCTCTGCGGGTGCTGAGGCTGCTCTGGATTCTGCCAGGGCTCTGCTGGGCTCAGCCCTGGGCCCAGCTGGGCTGGCTGTGCCCTCACATTGCTCTGACAGCTTTGCATCAGATGAGCCCGTTGCGAGCACAGTGCCTGAGCTTTCTGCTTTGGCAGGTGAGTGAGACTCTGCTGCAGGCCCAGAGATTGCAGCTGGGGACACACATCCAACTGGCAAGGACCCAAACTCTTCACAGTCCCAGCTGAATTCCTGGATCTGCACAGGGTGTTTCATCTGTCCCATTCTTCCTTCTTGATTGACTATAATTGTCAATTGCACTTTCTTCCTCCTCTAGAAGTGCCACGAGTGGGCCAAAGCTGGCCATGCTCCTGAGGCAGTGCAGTCTGGAGCTGATGGATGGAGAATTGCCCTTCTGCACTTCTAAACCAGAGCAAAAAGCTGTCAGTGGGACTTCGTGTCTCTAAGAAATCCCTGACAGTTTCAAAGGGAATGTGCAGCTCATTCCCAGGCTGAGAAAGAAAGGTAATCTTCTAAAGGATTTGGGCTTTGACAGAGTTTCCATTCCCAGTCCTGCTTGGAGCTGGAAGGGCGCAAAGCAATTTCCTCTTTCTTCGACTACAATTTCAAATACCAATGTTGGAAACAAAGCCCAAAATCTTTTAAGAGGCTGC
The DNA here is from genome assembly GCF_027887145.1 of Ammospiza caudacuta. Taxonomy (NCBI): domain Eukaryota; kingdom Metazoa; phylum Chordata; class Aves; order Passeriformes; family Passerellidae; genus Ammospiza; species Ammospiza caudacuta. The sequence continues at coordinate 1,345,837 of NC_080623.1, forward strand.
TGAGGTCAGTAAGGTGGATCCATGCCATCAGCACATTTACACTGTAAATAACTGAGTTCTCTTTTTGAAAAGATTATTTACCTCTTAATGCAAAGAATTACTTTGCATTTATGTTTTGTTTTTTTAACTAACATTATGTTATGTTTTTTCACTAACACTTGGATTTTATTCTTATGTTTTACAATTTACCTATTTTTCCCTTTTTCCTTTTTTTTTTCTTTAAATAGAAAACATGTCGTATCAAAGGAATGTCCTTTGCTCCTGGTTCCCATGTGGAGCAGCTCCCTTCCTGCTGACTGAGCTGCTCAGGCAGAGCCCGACAGCTCCTGGCCTGCAGGACTGAGGCTTTTCCCCGTTGCTGGACACAGACTGATGGAGCAGCATTGCTGAACACAGGCACACAGAGGGACCAGCAGCAGCTGCCTTTGGCCACCTGAGGCTCCAAGGCCCAAACTCTGAGCAGACAGGGCTGGAAGACACTGGCAGGATCTGATCCCTGACTCTGGGCCAGGGCTGCATAAATGACCCCACAGCAGCAGCAGCAGCAGATGGAGCTGACTTTGAGCACAGCCCCTGCCCCTCTTGCCTCCCGTGGGCAGCGGTGTCACAGCAGCCTGAGGCACCTGGGAGCCCCCAGTGCCAGCAGGGACTTGAGATGGCAGCCCTGAGCTCCTGGAGGCTGTGCAAGGAACAGAGCTGGGCACTCCCTGTCCATGGGGAGCTTCCAGATGGAAAAGGCTGCTGTGCCCAGGCAGCTCCAAGGCACAGAAAGGAGGGTCTGGAGCACTGGATCTGTGCCAGTGCCCAGTCCTGGGCAGCAGCCAGCGAGCCCTGAGGGAACAGAGGGCACAGCAGGAGGGACAGAACCAGGCAAGGTCAGAGACTGGGGAGAGCCAGGCCTGGGAGCAGGAACAGCTGCTCCATTGCACTCTTGGAGAAATCTCTTGGCTGGTTCAAAGTGCTGAAAGGCATGAAGGGCAGAGAGGAGGCCACACCAAACAATGCTCCTTTTTGCACAGCCTCCCCTCTCCGTGTCCCAGAAGGAATTGCATGGACTGTGTTCTTCTCTCCATGTCATCTCGTTCAGCATGAGCAGCTCAGCACCAGGAACTGGAGAAGCTGAAGCCTCAGGCCACAGGAGCTGGGCAAGAGGGAACTTCTGGAGCAAAGTAATGCTGCTAAAATAGCTTCAGCTAAATGCAGTGGATAGAATCATGGAATCACAGAATCCTTGCTGTTGGAAAAGCCCTCTGAGCTCACCCAGTGCAGCCGCTCACCCAGCAGTGCCAAGCCCAGCACTAAACCACATCCCTGAAGTGCCAAGGCCTGGACACCAGCCCTGAGTGAGGCCTGGACAGCAGGCCCTGAGCCAAAGGTGGCCTCTGGATGAACCTTCCAAGCAAAGGTTATCTTTGTATCTGCTCCCTAATGAAACATGCAGGTCATTAGCACTCTGATAGATGTAGCCACTCATTAGTGAAACATGGATTGACCTTTGTGTATTTAGAAGCCAGACAAGGCCATGAAATCTGACATCTGGCCTTGTTTGGGGCTGTATGGTCAAAGTCACCTCCCTTGGTTCCTCCTTGAGCCCTGGCCAGGCTTTGGGAGGGACCCAAGAAGAGGATGAAAGCAGATGTTGCCACACTAGCAGTGCTGTCAGTTTGTTCATTCAGCACTGTCAGAGCTGGGCCCTCTCCCAGCGGGGTTGGAGCCTCACCTGGGGCTGGAGGCACCTGCAGGAATTCCCAGTGCCCAGGAGTGGCTCTGCAGCCCTTGGCTGTGACAGCTTCCCCCAGCTGCTCTGTGGATCTGGGGGATGGTAAAGCCTGAGGGTAAATGCTGCTGGATCTTTCTTAATCACTGCAGGCAATCTTTGGTGGGGATGGTTGGGTGCATTGCTGAGCTGCTCCTTTTGTGATTCTTTGCTGCTCTGAACTGCAGGAAATGACACTGATTCCTTCAGTTGGAGTCTGTGTCTTTGGTGCTGACCCTGCCCACTGGTAAAACAAAACCGGCACAGTCTGGCCAGATGACAACAAAACGTCACTTGTTCAGTGTCAATGTGAGGAATCAGTCCCATCAGAAATTCCCAACTGGGAAGCCCTTCCCTGGAGTTCCCTGGCTCTGGAGTGGGCTGAGGTCGGAGCCCCGTGGGAGCATTGGGGCAGTCGGGTAAAAGAAGCTGCACCCCTGGATGTCTTCAAATGCATCCAAACATTGCACAGGGAAAAGGAAAAGACCTTGTGGGTTTGGGCAGACAAAGGTGAATTTTTAAAGAGTCCATTGGAAACAGCACCTTCAGAAGGAACAATTATTGTTGGAATGCTCCCACATGGAGCAACAGAAGAAGGTTTTAATCTTGAGCTGATATGCATTTGTACAAGTGAAATATTGGTATCATAAAAATCTAGATATATATTTATAGTATATTGAGACATATATATATATATATAATTCATATATATATTAACATATTCACATAGATATATATATGGCTATATGTATCTATTTCTATATCACTATCACATATAAAATAATAATAATGTGAAATAGTGCTGACCATGCTAATTTGGTGCCTTTGGCTTCTCAGGGATGTAACACTAAATACCCTACAGAACAGAATTGGCCAGGACCCTAATGTCAGTGGTCAACTTTGTGAGATTGTATACAATGGAAAAAGGAGGAAGGCAGGAAATTGGCTATTTTTACAGAGTGTGCTGATACTGTGATACAGAGTGCTTTGTCTGTTCCTGTGAAAAATACAGTGATTTTGCCTGCAGGGTTTTTCATGTACCAGACTATCCACAAGCTGCAGGATTGGTTGAAAGGGTGAAGGAGTTGTTAAAAGAGCAGTTGGAAAAATGAGGAGATGGGAACCTTTGCCCATGGAGAACCCATCTCCCAGATGTGCTCCATGCCCTTAACAATGGCCCATGGGGGAAATGGAACCGCCTGGCTGTGCACAGCTGCCCCAAATTTGCAAATCCAGCCCTGGGCAGTGAGACTTGGGCTGCTTGGGAAATTGTTCTGGCTGTGATGGCCCCTGGCAGGGCCAGCCCAGAGGCTGCAGGGCTGGGCCTTCATGCATTGGAATTCATTAGGATAAATTCAAAGCCAATGAGAGCTATCAATACTGAAACAGGAATTCAGATTCCTCCAGGACACTTTGCTTTGGTAACTGCTCCCTTGGAGCTTGTCCTTGCAAAGTGTTCCTGTCATGGCAGGAGGAAATGATGCAGAATATCCAGGAGAAATTACAGTCATTCTGCTAAACAATAATGAACAAGATTGGATTATTCGACCCCATGACAGGGTAGCACAATTATTGATCTTGCAATTTTAAGAACGATTGTGAAAAAAGGAGATCCACCTCCAGTCACCACCATTTGTGGAGATAAAGGGTTTGGATCCAGCAGCCCTAATAATGGAGCCAGAGTGTGGGTCCGAAGGCCAAAAGGCCCTCCCAAGGCAGCTGAAGGAGCAGCTCCTAGGAAAGACAACTCTGGGTCCTGAAACCTGGGCAGGAACAATGGGAATGTGCCCCTAAGCCAAGGAGTCTGTGTCAGGAGAATCTGACAGGATATTGCTTTACACATCCTGTCAGACCAGATCTCCCTGTTTGCCCCAAGGGCCCCTTTGGAAAACGCTCTAATCCGCTCTAATCCACGGGGCTCCATGTGAAGGCTTCTGTGACACTGAGGGACTTGCACAGGAATTCCATCCAGGAGCCTGGGTGCCCCTCAGGGACTGGGACCCGGCCCCTTCCAGCCAGAGGGGAAAGGGCCCCCCCAGGCCTTGTTAGCCACAGACAGCATGGTAAAGCTGAACAGCAAAGGGCCTCGGGGCATTATTCTGGAATTAAAAAGGTGCTAGCTCCGTGGACAACAGAATTCTTGTTCCTAATTGGAATGAGATTGAGAAAAAAGAATGAAGAATGGTGTCACCAAAGTACTACTGATGTCTGTAAGGTGTACCTTGATAGTCAGCCAGAATCTTTGTCTACCACAATCACCTCTAGTGTTTCACCAAGGGATTGGTCATCAAAATGTAATGATGGGTTATGATGGATTGCTGAGCTTCTTTTGTAATTCTTTGCTAATGATGATGTACTTTGCTGAGCTTATCCTTTTGTCAATCTTTGCAGCTGTGCATGATATAAATGACACAATTCCTTAAGTTGGTGTCTGTGTCTTTGGTAGTGACCCTGCCCACTGGTGAAACAGGGCCCCCTCTTGCCTAAGTGTTACCTGGGAAGGCAAAAACCCTCCCTCCAAAATTCCCCCCTTCACACACTGAGCATCATGTCCTCTGGTCTGCGGTATGCCCAGGGTCAGTTGGGGTCCCCTGTCCTGGCTATGTCCCCTGCCCAGCTCCCCCGCAGCCCCAACCCCTCCCCAGCGTGGCTGGACGAGGGGCAGGACAGGCCTTGGCTGTGCTGCAGCTCAGCAAGAACAAAACCATCTCTGCGTGCTCAGCCCTGTGCTCAGCACCCGGCCCAGCAGTGTCTCAGTGCCAGGGGCTGTGCCCTCAGTCCCTGCCAGGGGTTTCCATGGCAACTGCCAGGCCAGGTGACCCAGGTGTCCCCCCCAGTGCCGGTTGCCATGGAAACAGTGCCCAGCCCTGCCCCTTTCTGTCTGGGTGACCTGGTCTTTGGCCCTGGCAGTGCCATTGGCTGCTGGTTCCTGGTGCCTGAGCAGCCAGCACGGCACAGGGCAGGTGGCCATGGCACAGCCCCAAGCAAGGGATCCCCTCTGGCTCTGGGCACTGACACCAGCCCTGAGCAAGGGGCCAGGGCAGCTTTCCATGGCCACCAACCATCACAGCGGCTCTGGGCATTGGTTGCCATGGCACCAAACCAAGGACCGGGTCCCTGTGGCTGTTGCCAGGGCACCTGGTGGCACCAACGAGTGTCACTGCAATTGTACCTGGAACAGCCCTGGCACTGTTTTGTCCTGAGGGTTGCCATGGCAGCTGAGGACAGCAGCAGCTGGTGCTCTGCAAGGGCCCTGGGGCAGACGGGAAGGACCAGCAGAGCAGGGGCTGATCCATCCCCAGTGCGCTGCACAGCCCAGGGCAGTGTCCCAGAGCGTCCTCATGGAGCTGCCAACAACATCCCCCCTCTGCAGCCCTGGCCTCTCCCCCAGCTCACACAGGTGCCCCATCCTTGCAGGCACAGACATGGCAGCACTGGCTCAGCAGCCCCTGTTTGCATTGCACAGAGCAGGGGGAGCACCCCCATGCTGTTGGGGTGGGGATATGAAGCTGAGGGAGCACAAATGCCATCAGCCCCTAGGGCCAGAAAGGGCTGGGGGACACCAGGGAAACCACTCAGCTTTGTCCTGGGGTCTGCAGTCAGCCAGAAAGTTTGTTCCCATCAGCTGGGAGTTTCCTGTCCCACTGCAGACGCTGTTGCTCAGAGCCAGGGCTGCCTGGCAGCCACCCCCGAACTGCCCTGAGCATTTTCTGGGCTTCACCTTTGCTTTCTTTCCACTTCCCTTTTATGAATTTCTTCCTATTGCCCACCCCTGTTCCCTCCCCTGCAAACAGCCCATCCCTGTTTGCCCTTTCCTCTGTGGCCCCACTCCCCATTGCAGTTCCTGACTTGGCCCATGGGAACGTCCCTTGGGCAGCAGGATCATCCTAAAAGTGCTGCAGGAATTGTCTGCAGGCTCCTGCAGTGCCTCGTGCTGCTCCCTTGCCAGAGGCACCCCAGGCCAGGGGGGCGCATCTGGGCTGCTCTGTCTGGCTCTGGGGCTCCCTGTTCTGGGCAGTGAGGACGAGCTGCAGAGGCTCTGCAGGACTGACAGGATGGGCTTTGGGGCTGGCAGGAGAAGCTGAGGGACCTGGGCTGCTGGAGCTTCTGAAGAGGAGGCCCAGGGCTCCTCCTACAACTGTTCCAAGGGTGGTTTCAGAGAATCCCAGAATCAGCAAGGGTGGAACAGGCCATGGAGATCATCAAGTCCAACCTGTGCCCTGAAACTGCCTTGTCTCCCCTGACCCTCCTCCAGGATAAACAACCCCAGCTCCCTCAGCTGCTCCTCAAAGCTCTTGTGCTCCCCCCCCAGCCTTGTTGCCCTTCTCTGGACATGCTCCAGCCCCTCCATTTTCTTCCTAAATTGGGGGCCCCAGAATTGGACACAGCACTCAAGGTGCTGCCCAAGCAGTGCTGAGCACAGGGGAAGAATCCCTGCCCTACTCCTGCTGGCCACACCATTCCTGATCCAGGCCAGGAGCCATTGGCCTTCTTACCCACCTGGGCACACTGCTGGCTCATGTCCAGCCTGCTGTCCCTCAGTCCCTGCAGGTCCCTTTCTGCCTGGCTGCTCTCCAGCCACTCTGTCCCCAGCCTGTAGCGCTGCAGGGATTGTTGTGGCCAAAGGGCAGGACCCAGCACTTGGACTTGTTAAACCTCACTTTGGGCCCTGGATCCAGCCTGCCCAGGGCCCTGTGCAGAGCCCTCCTACCCTCCAGCAGATCCACACTCACACCCAGCTTGGCGTCATCTGCAGATTTGGTGATTTTGTATTCTTTTTCACACATGTGATAATCATTTCCCCAAAATCATTAACATATTTCCCCTCCCCTTAACCCATGTGTTCTTCTGTCCTGGGGGTCTCTCTGGTGGTCCCTGGTGCTCGTGGACCCCAATGTTCCTGTGGGCCTGGCTGAGCTGGCAGGACACTGAGGGTGGTGAGCTTCCAGTTCCCCTTCTCACACAATGGGCATTGTGTGGTTTCAATAGGCCTGGGGTAGTGGAGAGCAAGCTCCAGGTGTCAGCTCAGCTGGTGTAGACAATTTATCATCTGGTAACATGAGGTGACAGAGTGGGCTGTGACATCACAGAGTGGGTTATGTGAGGTCATTGAGCAGCTATGACATCGTAGGCCATCTCTGTGACATCAAAGATCCAGCTGTGAAATCAAAGGGCATACTATGACATCACAGACTCTGGTGTGACATCAGAGACCACATGTGTAACATTAGAGATTGGGCTGTGACATCACAGAGCAGGCTGTGACATCACAGAGGGGGCTGTGTGACATCCCAGCAGGGCTGTGTGAGGTCACTGCGTTGGTCACTCTGCCCCAGCTCCCCCTCAAAGTTTCTCCCAACAAGTCCAGTGCTATTCATGCCCAGCAGGGTCCCTGTCCCCCAGGATCCTCCCGGCTCACCTGGAGCCACAGCCTCCACCAAAGGATGTTCCACAGGATCCACCACCCCCAGAGCCTGACAGGGGACAAGGGGCCAGGGCTGTGTGACCAGGACATCAAGGACGGGGATTATCCAGGTCACTGTGGCCTGGGCTGGGTTCCCCAGGGCAGGAAAGATGTCTGGCAGCTGGAGCAGGGTCTGGGAAGGGCCTCCAAGGTGGGGCTGGAGCCCTTGGGCTGTGAGCAGAGGCTGAGGGATCTGGGCTGGTCCAGCCCGGAGCAGGGAAGGCTGAGGGGCTCCTCATCCCAGCCTGGCAGTGCCAGCAAGGAGGGGATGGAGAACACAGAGCCAGGCTCTTCACCAGGGGCTGGGGGGAGACAAAAGCCAATGGGTGGGAGGGGAAAGAGGGGAGATCAGCCAGGGCACGAGGAGATGAAATGAGTCAGGCTGCTTTTAGCACCAGGGGTCTGAGGAAATGTATAAACATCCAGCCCTCAGCAGCTGAGAGAGCTGGACATACTGAAACATGAGTGTATTTGAAAATTTAGTCCCAGGTACAATCTGGCTTGTCAAAGGAATTTATGGACCAAGAATCAAAAAGCAATGGAAAAATAGAGTTCTGACAAATTTCTCAGTTCTTGCCACTTTAATTACTACTTAGAATAGCTCACACTGTGTTCTTGGACAGAATCCACTTGAAGTAATATATTCCTCTACGCCATTAGAAATGAGTGACAATGTGCCCCATCCCCAGAGCAGTGGTATGGGAAGGAGGGAACATAACTCTTAAGCTAACCCTTTAAACTTTAATACAGTGGCTGATCATTTTGTAATTTACCTCTAATAATTGAACAGCAAGGAGTTCATTCATGTGGAATAATGAACAAGGATGAGTAGTTTTATAGTATTTTTTTCCTCCTCTCAGAAACCTCCAGTACATTCTCTCCCTTCCTCCTCATCTCTGAACTGCACATATATAGGGAAGAATTTTATTTTGTAACTGATGGGAGCTGTGTTTCAAGATGTGACTTTTGACTATGATATCTCTGAATCAAACTTGAGATTCCCAAGGATGCTTGATTTTAACTCTGAGGGATGCATCCACAGCAGGGATCTACCCTGGAGCTGTTGGTCCTAGAAGTACATAGTACCTTGAAGTGGTGTTTCAGATGCTATTTTGTAATTTAATGGATCACATTACTTTCTTTTCAAGAAAAATTAAGTTTCTTGTGGGCTCAGTCAACAAGATGGAGCCATTTTAAGAATAACCCAGACATGACAGTACTGCACATGTATGTGGAAAACTCATTTTCCTAAATGATTCGTTTCCCTGTCCAGTCTTACAGGAAAATTAGACAGCTGAAATCCTGCAAGGTAACATTTACTCTGAAGTATAAATTTAATAAAGTTACATATAAAGCATAAATTGAATATTGCCAGGGCATCTTTATAATGCTATTCTACATACTTTCTAATGCTGGGAGAAGTTCCTCTGGTCTGTTTTCAGTCCTACAATTATGAAGTATGCTATAAAGCAGAGCACAACTGACTATTTCCATCTCATGCAAGAAAAGTTACACAAAGTAGCAGAAACAGGTGCATTTTAGCTGCATTTCAAAAAGAGTTGATCTGTGAGTTGATCAAAAAGCTGTAAGGAAACTTTGCTCACAAAGCAGAGGTAAAATTGTAGAATTTTGAGAAAATCCATTTGGGCAATCCCTGGTTTTGAAAGTGTTGGGTTTAAAAGTCAGCCTGCAATACTGTGACTCAGAATGGGCAATCAAATCCTGGGATGTCTTCAACTCACCGCTACTTGTGAAAAATCTCCTCAAAATAAAAAACAGCTGACATGTCCTGGGATGCAAAGGCAAACCTATTTCCTACTCACATGTGCTCTTCAGATCTTCCTCATGGCAGAAGTTCAATCCAATCCTATAAATCCAAAGTCTGATGGGCCCATACTAAAGCTCCTCAAAGACATGGTCCTGTCGAACATCAGACGACATGTCTGTGCTGAGTCACCACAAAAGAAAGCTAAGCAAGGCTCATTATTCCACGGGTGAACAGAGTTGATTTGCAGAGGAGTTGCATGCCCTTTATTCCCCCTCCCACCCAGGATTTTGTTGCGCTTTCAAGATGCCTTCTGGGTTGGCCTCAAGATTTTGACAGAGAAGGGAATGACTGCATCTCATTTGTACTGGGATGTGGCTATCCAAATTTCTGCAGGGAATCTTACAGGGAGCATGGAGCTTGGGCAAACATCTGTCCCACTGCAGCTTTGGACTCTTCCAAAGGGGGCTCCTTTGGGCTTGACATCTGCAGGCCATTGCAGAACAGCGGGCTGCAGGCCGCTGCCAGAGCTCTGACACAACAAAAGTGTGGCAGCCCAAGAATCAGCCTACGTCTCTTTGGGATGTTCTGGGATTTTCAGTTGCCAGAAAAATAGCAGGAGGACCAGAGGAGCTTTGTGTCAAGACCTAAGCCAGCGTGTCCCTGACAAAAAGGGAGGACAGCCTCCAAAGCGAGTAAGAACAAAGACCAGCATGCACCCGTATGCTCAAGAAGTGATTGCAGCCTAAAATACTCCTGGAAATTTATTATCTTTGCTTCTTTTTTCCCCTAAATGACATTGAAGAAGTGAGACTTTTCAGAACCAGCTATGATGCCACCAAGAAGAAGCAGACTTGCTTTCAGGCAAAGCTTTTGGGACCAAAAGGCATGTTTGCTTGGATTCCTTGGATGTCGTTTGGCTTGGCACATTTTCTGAGTTCCCCTGGGATGCCTTGAGCACTGCCTTATGGACTGGGAGGGCATCTTCTGCTGCTTTATGAGTGAGGAGAACTTGCCAGGCTTTTCTTTGGCATCAGCTGTACAGAAGGTTGGCTTGCTGGGCACAAGAAAGCCACAGAGCAGCTGCTATTGTGAGGCCAAGGCAGTGGTGCCACGTCACAGTTCTGGTAGCACAGCGTTGTCCCGGTGCGCGCAAGGCCTGCTTGTCCAGAGCGGCTCTTCCACTCTCTCCCTGCAGGAGGATCCTTGTGCTCAAGGATTTCTCAGCAGGCGGCCTGCAACCCGAGAGGAGTCTGGTCTTTCCCTTGGGTGGCATTCAGTGTGCATACCCGCACAGCACTGCCAAAATGATTGGGCAGGTCTGTGCCGTGGTTTGCACGGTCTTTTCTGTTGTCTATTCTGGATACTACCTGACCCAGCTGACTCGTAAGTAAAGGTTTCTCCTGGGGCTGGCATCACCCGGCTTTTTCTTCACTCTGCTCTTTATACCACACTAGTGACCCAGTGTATCTGGGAATAAAATGGCCATGAAGATGCCACCGCTTTGGTCAATGTCCTGCCAGCAGCATCAGCTAAAAAGGGGGCATCTGTATACTGGGTGGCGGGTGCAGAGTATTTGCCGTGCAACCTGCAGCGGTTGCCTTCCGTCCCCGAGACAGTGTACGGCAGAGGAGTCTGTCATTTCCTCCGCTTGCTGCCTCAACCAAGACAAGCTGCAAATTGCAGACTCTGCAGGGAGATCCTCAGAAGTACTTCTAGCAACTCAGTGGTTCTCTCCAGGAGTGAAGGAACGCACCCTTCACTCCAAATTCTGCCCCTTAGAGGCCTTGGCTGGGTGACTTGATCCTTTGACGTTGTGCCCAGACTGTGATTCCCTTGGCCATGCAGCACAAAATCCAATGCAGGGAGGGTTTGCTGCTGAGCCCAGCAGCTGTTCCTGGGCTGATTCAGCAGGGAGCTGCCACAAGGAAGGGGCCCTTTGTGGAAGCTTTGCTGGGCTACCATCTTCAGCCCAGGGATGGGAATTAGGGCATGCCATTTAAAAGAATATCTATCTAAAATGCAGGAAAGCAAAGAGGAAAATGCTGCTTGAGCTGTTGGGCACAACAGAACCTCAGAGTGTTGAAGAGCAATGGGTATTTCTGATTCTCTCTTGACAAAAGAGGCCCAAATGTAGACAGAGCCTACTATAGTGCCCTTGTTGTTCCCTTGCTTGCTGTGGGAAAGAGCTGTTGCTCTGGGAGGCATGTTTCCCCTGTGGGAAAGGGAAATGCTCTCTGTGGGAAATGCTCCCACTGCCTTGTGCTGTGGGAGTGGCCAGCACAGGCACTTTTGTAAGGGCCTTTTGCCTTGCTTGCTGCAGGTCACCTGACACACATATGGAGGCAAGCCTATCCTTTGGTGAGTGGCAAAGGAAGCTGTGACGTTGCTGGTGTGTGAGAATTGTGTGGCAATTCTGCCAGCTTGGCCTGATGCAGTCGAGTGTGGAGTGCCAGCGTGGGAGGCTGAAACAAAGACCAACTGCCCAGTGACATCAGCAGCAGCAAAGGGAGCACTGGCTGTTTGCTGATTTTCCAGGGAAGAGCCTTTCAAGAGATGAAAGGCAAATGGGACAGCTCCAAGGCATCCTGCTGCTTCTAGGCAGCAGGGAAGCTCAAATGCACAGCAAGATGGAGTAGCACCTCATTCAGCCAACTTCCTCGAGTTTTCAGGACTCAGAGTCCCACTTGTGTCAAAGTGTATGATTTCCCCTTCTTCTGGGTCCTTTCCCAGCTCAATAGAAAGCAGCTCCTAAGGGACTGGCTTTTGCCCATCTCTCTCACTTCTGTCTGTCTGCAGGGCTCAACAGCAGGGTCAGCAGCTCCTCTGGCTGCCTCTGTCATTGAGGAAGAGGCTGAAGAGGAGCAAAGGAACATCAAGCCTCCAGCTGCTGTCCCTCCACAGCCTGAAAGTGCAGAGCCAGTAAGTGGCACCTGAGCTCGGCACTACCTTTGGTGCAGGGCCAGGCTTCCAGTTTTGGAGCAGCCCTTGTTGCTGGTGGCTGAAGATGCTGGCGGCTGTGTGCCTGTCATGACGTAGTGCTGCTTCAGGCAAGCCAGGGAGCCCTGCCCAAGGGGTTCTTGAGTTTGACATTTAAGCTGGGATGCTGAGAGGGCCTGATAATGTCTCTTGGCATCAGACAGGAGGCAGCATTCAATGATTCTCAGTGTAGGAGTGAGCCCCTTGTGCCCACTGTCAGTGCAGGCTGCCTGTGGTCAGCAGATGGAGCGGCCCAAAGACGCAGTTGACAGCCTTGCAGGGGACCTGGGAGACACTGGCTCCTGGAAGGGACCTGCTCTCTCCATGGACTAATTAACTTCAGGCTGTGCTTCACTTCCAGCCGCTCAGAGCAGAGTTTGGAGAGGAGAATCCTTGGCAGACCTACGTTGTAAAGGGCGGGTGGGTCTGGGCAGGGCTGGAAGGCATCTCCGAAGGGCAGCTCCCTAAAGGCTGCCATAGAGAGGGGAAATCCGTGAAACAGATCAGAGAAGGACATGCTGTGGGCTTCTGAGCAGATCTTTGCATGCCAGCTCTGGGCTGATTTCATTGGCCAGAGAAAGACAGGAGGAGGAAAGCAATGAGGCTCTGGGGCCCTGCTCTGATCTCTTTCTGGATCTTGGCAGCCCCAGGGCTACCTTGTTGCCAGTGTATTGCAGAAAAGCTGCAAACATGGAGCATAGAGGTGGCCATGAGGGTCTGAATCCAAGCAGCCTTTGGGCTTTTCCCAAAGTTGCCTTTGAGAAGAGGACATGGGAAACGCCCAGGCTGGAGAGGCCTGGCAGTGGCTGACAGCCCCTTGCCAAGGCCTTGCTTTGGCCGTGCGCTGCGCGGGGCATGTGTGCCAGCCACCCTTCTGACGGGCAATCCTTCCTTGTCCCAGCTCAACACAGGCTCTGCAATTCAACCTGGTGCCGCTGGAGCAGTGTGGCCTGCAGCAGCCCGCTCGCCCCCCGCTGCTGGCACTGCCTGCAGCAGTGCAGCCCAGCAGCCCGAGATGAGGCAGGAGCAGGGCCTGAAGGCACTGAGTAAGTCAGGTGCATTTCTTGTCTGCCAGAGCAGTGTGTTGGGTGTGTGTCTGCATGTAGGCTGTGCCAGAAGCTGCCCCTCGGTCTCAGAGGCACTCAGGCCTCTCTGCAGAACCTGTGCTTTGAGGCAATGCGGCAGCACTCAGGGATTTCCTGCTGTCGGTGAGGGCGGCTGGGCCTGGCTTGGCTCTGCCTGGGCTGCCTTCTGTGCCAAAGACAAAAGCAGAGATTGTTTCTGCTTGAGCAAAAGGCTGGCACCTAGCAAGTGACTAGGCCCCAGGGAGCTCTCTGGCCCCAGCTGTTTTCAGGCTTCCATTCTTACTCCTCCTCCAGCTCACACACTTTGTGCCCCTGGCAGTGGACCTGCCAGTGATGGTGGCTGTGACTGCAGAGGCTGCAAAGGCCCTTGGTTACCTCTTAGGGCCCACTTTATAAGGGCTCCTCATTTTGGCTTATGGCATGGGATGCAGCACTTGAAAGAAATCAAGGCCTTCTTGGAAAGGCCACCTGATGAAAGGTGGAGAAGATGGCCCTCCCACTTGCTGGTCACAGCAGCTGGAAGGCAAGGGACCACAAAGGGCCCAGAGCTGTCGGCAGCAGGGCTGCCTTTGGGAGGCTCTGGGCAGCGGCATCTCTGGGTGCGAGTGAGAGCCCTGCACTGCTTTTGTCTTTCAGGGAGCATTGTGAGTCTGGGCCAGCCAACGAGCAAATACACGGCATTTGAAGAACTGGGCCGAGGGTAAGCGTGGCGTCAGCTCCTTTTACAAAAGTGTGGGCCAGGTCTTTGGCTGGTGCAATATCAAATGTGAAGTCAGGCAAGCTCCAATCATGGTCAGGCTCTGGCTTGACCTCCTGTCGCCAGCCTGGACTGCTCGGTCAGAACAATCTGAAGGCCTGACCAAACACAAGTTGATGCTGGTATTGTCTTGCTTGCAGCAATGAGGAGCAGGAGCTGGGAAATGCCCTGGCCCTGCAGCTTTCTGGCCTGAAAGAGCACCTTGCCATTCAAGAAATGTCAGATTCTCAAGGACAGTCTTCTGACTCTTATTGTTCTCACTTTTTTGACACACATATGCATGCACACCTGCACAAGGAGGAGCGTTCCCCTTAGGTTTGGAAATGACCTGGCTGGGCGTGCGCCTTGGAGATTTCCAGTGGCCCTTGGTCTTCATACTGCACCTTAGTGTTCCCTTGGACAGGCTGCCCCGCACGGCAGAGGGCTCGTGGGCTGACGTGCTGTTGGCCGAAGAGACGCCACAGCGAGGCATTTTCTAAGGAAGGCGTGCAGGCAGCCTGGGGAGATCTGCTGCCTAGGCTTGATTCCAGTGCCAAGGGCTAAAGGGCTCTTTCTGCTGCTTTTGTCTTTCCAGGGGGTTTGGAGCTGTTTATAAAGCCCTTGACACCAGCAGCGGACAACAGGTAAAGTGCCAACAGCCCCATGCCATGTTGCAGCTCTGGAGCCCTTTCCCTGCTGCTGTGAGCTCTGCCTGGAGGTTTGGGTGGCAGCTCCATGTGTGCAGCAGAGGCTGTTCCTCTCAAGTACAGTCTAGGCTCAGGGGGCAGAATGCATTTGGGATGGCCTTTGGTGCTTCTGCTAAGCTCTGCTGTCTAGTGACAAGACACTTTGGCCCAGCCCGCTCCCTCATTGCACCAGCACTCGCTCCATGCTCCTTGTGATCTCGAGCAAGGTGCGTCTTCTCAAGGGAATGGTGGCCAATGTCATTTCAGGTGGCAATCAAGATCATGTCACTTGAGGAGGGGATGTCCGAGGAGCTGGCTGCCAATGAAATCCTGTCAATGTGAGACAACAGGTGTCCCAATATTGTTACCTACTTAGACAGCTTGGCATATTCTCTTGTCAATGTACCTTTAGCTAGTGCAAGCCTGAAGAGACGATGCCCTTTGGTCACTGGCAGAGAAGGGAGATGGTGATGATTTCTCTGCTGGTCTCCAGAGCGTGGGAGGAGGTGGAGCTGGTATTCAATAATCTCTTGTGGCACACATAGCTTGGAGAGCAGTTGCAAAAACCTGGTTCAGGCCCTGGGGTGACTGAGGCTGTGCCCATTGCTGTCTCTCCATGCCATGGTTTCCTTCTTTCAGCTACCTGGTGGATGCGGAGCTCTGGCTGGCCATGGAGTTCATGGACAGTGGCACCTTGTTTGATGTGCTCGGGGCAGTGTACTTGGAGGAAGGACAGATAGGCGCTGTCTGTCAGGAGGTGAGGGATCCCGCTTGTGTTTCCCTAAGCCTGCCCAGGATGCTGCTTGCCAGTTGGAGGTTAAGGAGAGCCAAGATTTCTTGCTCTCAACTTTCTTTTGCTGCTGCGGCTGCTGCTGCTGTCACAACACATAGGAGAAGAAAGAGCATGGGAAGTGAACTGCCTGCCGGTGTCCCTGCACTCCTCAGGCTCTGTTCTTGCACTCTTCCATCCTGTCTGTCCTCTGGCACCGGTGCTCACTCACTTGCTTGGTTTCACTTGCTTCCTCTTCTCAGCTTTGCCTGGCAATGTTTGCCTGGAGCCTGTCTGTCTGTCCTACATTCCTTGCCACTGGAAGGCAGCATGCAGGTGGCAGAATTTCAAGCTAAGGGCAAAGAGCCATCCTCAGCTTCAAAGGATAGCATTGCAGCCAGATGGCAACGGATTCTGGAATCGCTCTAAGGTGCTGCTTCTCCTCTGCTGCCACTAGGCTCCCCCAAAAATCTTTGCCATGCCGCCTCCCAGCCAAAGGTAACGCGCTTCCTACCAAAGGCCAGTGGAACTTTTGGGAGCCCAGATGCCTTCGCTTGGAAATCGAGGAAAAAACTTCCAAGAGTGTTGAAGCAGCAAGCTCATCTTGGTGACAGAACCATGATGCTACGCCCTCGCTCACAATTGCCTGAGAAAGCCATCAATGCCGTTGAGCTCTTTCCTTTCTGGTGGGATGAAGTCAGATCCTGCACGTTCACTTTCCCTCCCGCACGTTCACTTTCCCTCCCTCCTTTTTCCCTCTCAGTGCCTACAAGGACTGCATTTCCTTCATTCCCACCAAGTCATCCACAGAGACATGAAAAGCAACAACGTCCTTGTGGGCATGGATGGATCTGTCAAGTTGGGTGGGTATCCCTGCTGGGCTGCAGCATTTCCAGCACATGCCGTGCGCTTGCATTTTGGTGAGTGCCACTTGGGCAGAAGCGCCACTTGGCCAGTGTGTGAATGGTGAGGATGTTTTGGAAGTGGCCGATGCCTTATTTGCCTGGCTCCAGGCAAATAAGCTGCTTTTTCAGCATGGCCTGGTCAGGCCTGGAGTGGGCAATGGTTTTGGTCGCTTTGCCAGTGGTAGCTGGCTTTGACAGGCTTTGTTTTTGTCCTCAGGTGGCTTTGGCCTCTGTGCTCAGCTCAGCCCTGAGCGCAGCAAGTGCAGCTCCAGCATCGGCACTCCCAGCTGGATGGCACTGGAGGTGGTGAGAGGAGAAGCATACAGCCCCAAAGTGGACATCTGGTGCCTGGGGATCATGGGGCTGGAAATAGTGGAAGGGGAAGCTCCTTATAAGGGGGAAGCCCATCTCAGGGTAAGGTGCAGCTTAGCAAGAGGGCTCTGTGTGGAGAGAGCTGATGTGGCTAGCAAAGGAGCAGGTGCAGTGTCCTCTTGCATCCTTGTGCTGTAGGTTGTTGAACTGATAGAAAGGAACAGTCCCCCAGAACTGCAGAGCCCCAGGCACCACTTGGCTCTCCTGCATGACTTCCTCCACTGCTGCCTGCAGGCAGACGAGGACAGGCGCTGGTCTGCCCAGGAACTCCTGCAGGTAAGAAAAAGCAAAGGGGCAAAAGGCCCTGTCAGCTGAGGACACCTGCATGAAGGGATGAGGAGGAGTGTGGGCCACATGGTGCACACAGCTCCCAGGACAGGAAGGCGCAGGGGGACATGCTGCCCTCCGTGCTCTTTGTGTGTCTTGCTGGTAGCCAGGGAATCCTGCTTGAGCCCATGAGGATGGGATCCTGGAAAGTAAGAGTTCCTTTCTTCGTTCTTTTTCCTCTGGGAAGCATCCCTTTGTGACCTCAGGTGATCCTGCCTCCAGCCTGGCTGCTCTGATCATCTCAGCCAAGCAAGTGCAAGAAGACTGGAGAGGAGACACCTGTGCCTGAGGAGGCCCCTATGCCCCACCAGCCGAGAGGAGGGAAAAGGGGATGTGTCATCTTTAGGCAGAGCTCCAGCCACCCCCTGAGTATTAGGAGGAGCTGTGCCATAGATAGGGAATGTGATAGTTTTCATATTTGCTCAGTTTAGGTCTTAGGTTAAGTTAGTTTAGGTGTTAGGTTAGGTTAGGTTAGGTTAGGTTAGGTTAGGTTAGGTTAGGTTAGGTTAGGTGTGTGTTAGGTTCAATTTAAAGCTCTGTTGTTTTTTCTTTCTCAAAAGGATGAAAGTTTAAAAAATTAGGAAATATAGGGATCAATTTTTAAGCACTATGGAACATAGGTAGCTTAGATAATAGAGGATTGTTTAGCTTAGAATAGAGTGTTGGTAATTTAGGGAAGCTCCAAGGTATCTTTTAAGTAAAAATCAAAGAATTGTCATAATAAGAATTCAGCTGTGAGTGGAAAATCTGGGCTGCAGCCCAAATGGAGCTGGCAGGTGCTCCAAGCTGTCAGCCTGAACAGGCCACCTGCAGGACAGAAGGATGAAGATGGTGAAGTAGTGAGGGGATACTTTGTTTCAGCCCGAGTGCCAATAAAAGTCTAAAATATCCAGAGTGCTGTAAGACTTCCTTCCTAGCCAGGTGGTAGCTAAGTGGACAGTCCCTTTCAGAGGCCCAAAGAACATAGTGAGGTAAGCAGCTTTGCTTACCTGAAGTGTGGAATGCCCGTGGAAATCTGCAAGACTTGCGGGTAATGAACGCCAGGTAATGAGCTCACATTCAGGACAACACTAGGAGGCAGATGTGCAGTCCTTTCTGGGCCTCTTGTCTTGAAGATGTCAGGGTGATCAGCAGGAATCACCATTTTGTTCCCACCCTCCTCTCACTATGTCACCTATGAGATGGAATGGCATTCTCATAGTGGCATCTGGCCCTTCCTCCCTGCTTCTCTTTTCCCCCCTTTTCAGCCCAGAGCCCCAGGGACCATCTGGGCCAGCCTCATCCCCCACGGGTGTGTGCAACCACCAGGGCCTCCTGCACAGCCCCATTCCCACTCTGCTGCCTCCTTGGCCTTTTCCCACATCTGGGCCAGCCTGTTGTTGCCAGCTGTTGGACACACACACACACACACACACACACAGCATACCACACCTCTCAGGGAGCAGTTTGATGGAGGAGCCTCTGCTAACCACGGCTCACCAGCCCGGCACTTTTCCCACCCAGCTGTTGCTCCATTTGGACTCCATCTGCTGGGATACCCCCTGTGAGGGACTACTCAGGGCCTGGATGCTCCTTGAATGGCACGCACAGGCCTGATTTCCACACCTCCCCATTCCTCCTACCCCTAAGGCTGCCTCAGCCTTCTAAACACAATTGTTCTTACTCCAATGGCTTCCTGTGCTTTACTTCACACTGTAAGCAGGAGTACACAGTTTTGATTGTCTTTATTCTAGAATGTCATGGTTTAGGCCTGGCACAGAGCCAGTGCCCCCATGAGAATACCCTCTCCCTGGTGTCTGCTGTGAGATGTGACCAGGAATAAGCAAAGCAGGCTCCAGCTTAGAAACAGAGAAAACTTTACTAACTAAACTACAAGAAAAGAAGAGGGGAAAAACTATAAGAAAAAAAAAATGAAAACCTTACAAAAGCGCCTTCCTCCTCCCCCCCACCAAATTTCCCAATGCAATACATTCCCCCAAATCATCAACTCTCAGTCTGGCACCACCCTTTAGAATACTCAGTCTTCAGTTCACGAAGAGGAGAGGAGTCCTTCTTGCACCATAGGCTTCCCCTGGAAACACATTGAAACCTCGTGTGCTCCCATGTCACTCAGCACTGGCCAGAAAGTCCTTTGCCATTGTGACATCTTCCTTCCATGCCCAGTGCTCTCACCACTGTGCATGGACCAGAGCTGCTTTTAGGGTTGTCTTTTAAGGATACCTTGTCTCACTCCAAAAAAGGCACAGTCTCTCCTTCGGGACATCTGTCCCCCCCATTTTTTTCACCCCCTGGGGCTGAGGGGTACTCACACTGAACCCTCCCGGTTCTGAGGCACTGCCTTCCCCTAAATGCAGTCTCTGTGTCACAGGAATAAAAATGGTTCAGTCTATGGCCACACAAGAAAAGTCCAGCCAAAAGGCCACTCCGTCATCTCTCCCCCACTCAAGAGTCTTCTGCACTTCCCTCCTGGCCCATTCCCTCTTATCTTATCTCTTATCTCTCTTCTCATTCATCTCCAGGAGGATCAGCATTTTGCAAGGTCTCAATCATGCAAGAAAAGGGTTAAAAATTTCAGTCTCTGCCTGTCCCAGAGCTCCGGAACTCCCACGCTGCCCTGACCTAGCATTCCCCCCCCCTTCTCCTCCTTGGCCAGCGCTGCTATCGAATTCAGATGCTGGCTCTCCCTCTCTCTCTTCCCTGGGTGGGGGGTGGCTGCCCGACGTCTCCTGGGGCTCTTCCACCCTTCCATCCTTGGGCTGGGCCTACCTCATGGCTGTGTGGCTTTTCCCCTCCCCCCGCCCAGCCGTCAGCTTGGACAGGGGGAGAGATCCAAAGCCTTTCCCGACGGAAGTCCAAAAGAGAGCCTCTCAGGTGCGCAGCTCTGCTTTTAACCCCTGTTTTCAGAGGTGTGTCCAAACCCCACTGGCCACATCAGGTGCCAATATCAAAATCTGAGCACCCATTGGTTTGACCACAGCATCCCAGAATTCCCATTTCCTGGTTCTGGTCAAACCAGCACATAGAATTAATAAAAAGAAGTTGGAAGTGCTGCTAGAGTTTGTCATTTCAAACTTGAAGCAACTTCAAGAAGTAGAGAAGCTTTCTGTGCAGGTTTTCAGTTAATTTGAAGTCTCCTTCCTCTTCAATCAGTTTCAGCATATCTGTTGATTCTCCTTTGCTGTCATCTTTAGCTTCACCACTTGTCTATCGATCTGTAAAAAAACCCTGTAAAAAAACCCAAAACAAATTTACTATCCTTTGTATTTTGCCTCTTCTGGAAAAGCTGAGGCTCCTGTGATCTTCTCCTGCGATCTAGACTTTGATTCCCATCTTGGCTCTGGCCAAGAGCAGAACAAATGGAATTTATTACCTGCTAGTAAGATCTGCTACCAAAGGTCACAGTTAGAGCTAAGCATGGTGCTTCTCTCCATCCATTGAATACACATCTTTGTGTCTAGGCCTGGTGATTTCCAGGAGCACCTGGAAGCTACTGCCAAGGACAAAAGTCTCGCTCTTGCTGGTTTGGACATGGATTTTTTGGTAGGATTTTGATCTGCATCTACAGTGACCTACAGGAACTGGATCTTTGACAAAAAGTGCCTTCAAGCAACATTTCTAAGCATAGTGGGCAATGAAGTCCAGATACTAATGAGTTGTGGTTTGTTTGAACTCTGTGTAACATACGGTACAATATCTTAAAACATAATTTTTTTGAGTGTTTCTTGTGTTTAAAACTTAGGCTTATTCTTGTCAACGCTTTTCTTTCCTCCCTTCAGAAATCTGCATGCCCAGGTACTAATTTCTTTCTCAGTTTGTTGACAAGTTACCTGTCAGACAAAACTTGTTTCTTGACTCAGAGATGGGGAAACTGTCACCATTAGGCCGGACGTGACATACACACGTGATCAGGGTTCAATAAGAAAAAAGTTTTTATTATTCTGCGTGTTCTCCCGCTTATACACTCTTAACAAAGCGTGATCTTAAGTCCGCCGCCGGCCTTGGCTCACAGGTGGCCATCAAGCGAGTGTCCCGGGAGTGCATCTCGCAGTGGATGCGGCTGGTGAGTGAGCGGGGCCAGCGGGGCATGCCAGGTGGGGCTGAGGTGAGGCCCGGCAGGGCGGCAGCCGGAACGCTGCGAGGGCAGCGAGTGTGGAGTGAGCAGGGGCCGAGCAGCGCCCCAGGCCGGGTCATGGCGAGCCGCGGTGGGGCCGGGCAGGGGCTGCCCGAGGCATGGCGCAGCATTGACCCCACTGACGGCATCGCACTTCCCCCGCAGAGCAAGGGCGCCCTTGTGCCCCTGGAGCTGGTGCTGCTGTGGAAGGTGTCGTGGCCTGGCTCCCGCGGCGTCATGCAGCTCCTGGACTTGTTTGAGGTGCCCGAGGGCTTCGCGCTGCTCATGGAGGGTCCACAGCTCGTTCAGGACCTCTGGTACTTCCTGCACGAGCGGCAGTTCCTGACGGAGCCCGTGGTGGGGGGGGCTGTTCTGCCAGGTGCTGGAGGCCGTGCGGCGCTGCAGCAGCCGTGGTGTCCTGCACCACCACATCAAGGCCGAGAACATCCTTGTCCACCTGGCCATGGGCAAGGCAAAGATCATCGACTTTGGGTGTGGCACGATCCTCCAGGACACGTTCTACACCCGGATGTCAGGTGAGCCCAAAACCAGGGCACAGCCGGGCAGCAGAGGTTCCCCCCTTGGCTGGCAGAGGGGGAAGAGGGAGAGAAGGAAGGGGGGAAGGAAGGAGGGGGAATCCTTCTTCAGCCAGCTGCTGCCAAGTTGCTTTTTGGCAGGGCAGGGACTGGCTGTTGTGGAACGGGAGCTGGCTGGGAGGGAGGGAGCAGCATGGGCCTGATGAGCTGCGTCCTTGTCCCATAGGAACACCGGAGTACAGCCCACCGGAGTGGATCCTCTTTGACTGCTACCATGGCCAGCCAGCCACCATCTGGTCTCTGGGTATCCTGCTCTATGAGCTGGTCTGCGGGCACCTTCCATTCCACAGAAACGAGGACATTGTCTGGGACCAGCTCTTCTTCCTGCCAGGGGTGTCTCAAGGTGGGGATGTGCCTTCAAGGCACGAGGGGAAGAACGGAGTTGGGAGGGGCAGCTGGCACATAAGTGTCCTGCCCTTGCAGCTGGTGAGGAGGTGGATCTCCTGGGCTCAGCTGGAGGAGGTGGCACCTGTGCCTCTGTGCTGGTGTCCTCGGCAAGAGAGGATCGATAGGAAGCTTTTGAGTGCAACTCTGAGCATTCCTGGTGTGGCCTGGGCACTGTGGAATGTGGGAGAGCATGGACAGGAGCCTTGTCCCGCTGAGCGGTGGTTTCTGGCTTCTCTCTGCAGAGTGCCAGCACCTCATCAGGTGGTGTTTCTGCATGGACCCCACAGACAGGCCATCACTGGAGGACCTTTTTGAATATTCTTGGCTGCAGGAGCCGTGCCTGGCACAGGAGACAGCAGAAATGCATCCCTGTGCACAGTAGGATCCAGGAGCCCAGCAAGTAGCAGCGGCACGTGTCTCGTGGCGCTGGAAGAAAATGGAGCATTTCCCTGTGACCGTGGCACAGAGGAGAGAGCACAGCCGAGGAGATGCTTCCGCTGCTCCCCACGAGCTGTGGAGGGAGCGGCTCCGTGCTGCCTGTCCCACTGGAGAATTGGTGGCAGTGCGGTGAAGGTGCCACAGACTGGGACAGGGGAAACATCCCCCTGCAGCTCAATGGCATCGTGATGTCCCCGCAAGCCGAGGCACAGCTGGCGTGTTCTTCTGGAGCACGACATGGAGCTGGGAACACCATCCTGGAGCTGGCCGCTGGCGGGACAGTGCCCATTGCCTTTGGCTGCGGCCCCTGCCTGAAGGACACGCTCTGCGCCCCAGTGGAATCAAGATGAGTCCCCAGCCAGTACAGGGGCAGGGGGGTGCTGGTGCTTCCAGGCACAGCAGGGCTCGGCCTGACCACACTCCGGAGGTTCCCCGCTTGGCGGCGCTGGGGAATATTAATTTTTCTGCTGGCCGCCGAGCTGCTTTTTGGCAGTACAGGGGACGAATGTTGTGGAAGGGGAGCCGGTTCCTGGCCTTGCTGACAGCTTCTGCCAGCCAGCCTGGCATGGGCTTAGGCGGGGGCAGCCAGCCTGACAAAAGCATCCATCCATGTGCATGGGGGGGCGGCAGGAGGGGACAGGTTCCGAAGCCATGCCTCAGCTGGTCTACTCTGCAGGCCCTCGAGGAAGGGGTGCGTTTATGAATGGGAAAAGTTGGGGATTTTCCCCACCTGTGGACAGGTTTAATTCTCGCATGGAGTAGTCAGACCCTCCTCAGATCCATGAAACAGTGACAGGCTTTGTGCTTTTTCTTGTTTCCAGGTCTTGTTTTGAATTGGCTTTCATGCAATTGTTCTTTGTTTTTCCCAGGAGGATAACACCTGGTGCCCGGACCGGACGGGGAAGAGCCTGCAGCGTCCGTGGAGCGCATCCAGTGCCAGCGCTACCCCAGGGGCCACAGTCTGCAGGGACAGCCCCTTCTAGAAGGACAAGGACCTGGTGTGGGATCGGCTCCTCTCCTGGCAGCAGCTCTCCAGAGGTGGGCACCCGGCTCCACAGCTCAGCTGGTAGAAGAGCTCTGGGCAGGCGGCAGCGGGCACACGGGCATCCCGCTCTTGCAGCTGCTGAGGAGGTTGCTGCTCTGATTAAGCAGAGGAGGTGGAACGTGGCCTGCCACGCTGCCCTTCTCTAAAAACAGAGAATGGGTCGGGAGGTTTGGGCTCTGAGCACAGCCAGCAGCCTGGCCCAGGCACAGGCCATGGTGGGACAGGGGGACAGGAGCCTGCTGCGACTGACCGTGGCTCTCTGGTTTTTTCTCCACAGGCTGTCAGCACCTCATGCCATGGGAATGGCCCCACTAGGCCTGCCAGGCTGGGAGGGCTGGAGGGCGGCCGACCTTCATTTGCTATCAAAAATAAATTGGGGTTTTTTTGTCATCGTCATCATTGGAGCATTTCTTTCATTCTTTTCCAAGCTTTTGGCCTCCTGTGATAAATGGATGTGATTAGTTCTAACAAAATTGTAATTATTTCAATATATTTGGGAAATAATTGGAAAGGTATATGTGATTAATATTATGAAACAAACAGGTTTCTTTGTAGATGATACATGTGGGAAACAGGATACAGGAGATTGGAATTGGCCTTGATGAACAAAATTTAGGAAGACTCCCAAGTCAGAATTGGCATAAAGACAAAGTTAAGACAACTCCCAGGACAGGATTGGCTGTGACATGAATAAAGTTGGGACGCTTCCAGACAGGGAGTCTAAAATAGTGTTCTTATCTATAAAATAATGAGGCTTAATTGGAACATAGTGCTTACTTACATAACACAGGACTTGGGGCACATGCACAACCTGCCAGGTTATTCAGAGGACAGCGAGGAAGACTGTCAGCCTTCCTCCAAGAAGAGCACCAGAGAGCCAGAAGCCCCCTTAGCCACAGCGGGAGCATGCGCTGTGTGTGTGGTGACGTAGATTTCAAGAATCAGAAATAGGAGGAGATTTACAGGAAAATATTGATGAATATGTATTGGCACACAGTATATAAGTTGTGTTTGGATTCTTTTGCCTTTTGCACCTGAGGCAGGGTGGGAAGCCCTCCCCACACCCCGATCAATCGGTTTTGCTTATGCTTTATCCAAACCGCTGCCAAATTTCTTTTTGTAACTACTGAATTCTATTTGATTGTATTATTTTATCTCAGTTAAAACTGCTGCTAAATTTTAAGATTGTGGTTTATTAAATTAGACATATAGGACCTCATTTATAACATGAAAAATATGACTTAATAGTTTACAAAACCAAAATTAATATTATTCAGCTAAATAACAAGGAGTAAAAAAGCATTCAAGACTTAATCACAAAGGATAAAGTAACAGAAATGATGATACATGATTAAATGAATACATTTTTACTTAAGGAGTTAATAGTTCAATCACCTCTGGCTTTTGATCTCCTCCCCAGAAGGGGTGCAGTTCGTTGATCTCCTCTTCAGAAGGGGCACAGTCCTTAGGGGTTTGGTCTTGGCTTTGGCAGGGGGTGTTGTGTTTTGGATGATGATGACTGCCAAAAACCCCCATAAAATCCCCCCCAAAACCCCCAAATCCCCTCACCCCCCCACCCCGAAATCTCCCCCCAACCCCCTCAGGATGAATATTTGGTGGATTTTGGGGCATTTAGGTACCTCATGCATGCCAAAGTGGGCATAGGATTCAAACCTACCCAAAATTCCCTCTAAAATTCCCCTAAAATCCCTCTATATCTCCCCCAAACCCCATCAGGGTGGATTTGGAGGGAATTTTGGGGTAATTTCAGGTAATTTTGAATCAATTCTGGGTGGATTTTGTGTGGTTTTGGTACCTCCTGGACACCAGATTTGGTGTAGTATTCAATCCCAGCCAAAATCCCCCCAAATCTCTTCAAAACCCCCCGAATTGCCCCAAACCTCCTGGGGATGGATTTTGGGTTAATTTGGAGGAAATTTTGAGTGGTTTTGGTGCCTTGTGGATGCCCAAGTACGTGAAGGATTCAAACCCAGCCAAAATCCCCCCCAATCCCCTCAAAACCCCCCTCAAATTTCCCCCAGAGCCCTCAGAATGGGTTCTGAGGTAATTTTGGGTGGATTTGGGGTAATTTGGGGTCCTTTTGTGGAGCGGAGAGGGCCCTGGGTGCAGGGCTTGGAGCGGGGCTGAGCAGCGGGGCAGGAAGGGGGGAGGGAGGGAGGTGTGAAACCCCCCTGAGGATCCCCTGATGGGGAGACCCCTAAAAAGTTCTGTGCCAGGACTGCGAAATGAATGGGACTTTTGGTTTTTTGGTCTTCAGGCTGTTGTTTATTTTTCTCATATCAACAGTTCAGCACGCTGGCTGCACACCAAATTTAGCATACAAAGAGAAGGCACCAAAAGTCACAAGACACACAGGTTCAAGGTCTTTTAAAATGACTTTGTCCAATTAAATCTTAGAATGCATTTTATTTCTTTCTACCAGTAACTAATTCTTTGTCTGCCACTCAGCATCTGCATTGCAGCTCTTTCCAACTAATCACCCTGTGCTCCCAACACAGCACAAAATGGAGTAGATGAAGAACAAGGAGATCAGGCAATGCCCAAAATCCTCCATCCTGTCTTCTGTACACCCTCATACTAAAATCCCAAAGCTCTCAGTTTTTCACCCTGTGATAAACTACACTACTATCTATTTCACACATGTAGATTCCAATTCATCCCAAAGTCTTGGAAGTTTTCTCCATGGACAAAGGTCAAAAGCAGTGCTCTCCTGGGGATCAGGACTTCTCAGGACAAGCAGGGAGACACTCCCTGTGCCCTGGGTTCCAACAGCAGGGGGGAAGGGGAGGTTGGGGACAGGAAAAGAAGGACTTAGGCAGGAAAAAGGGGAACCTTAAACAGTGTGATGAGCGCCATTTCTAGAGGGAGGGCCCAGGACGGCGCGGCCGTCACCTTCCCGGGTAGGTGTGGATGCACAATCCAGGTAAGATTTCCCATGGATCAGCCTGGGAAACATCAGGGAGCTGGAGATGAAGAATTCTGAACAACCTCGCAGGTGGTGTTTGTGACAATTGTTTTCCTTCTGGATTGTTTACCCCAAGGAGTGTTTTCTTAATTAGCCAAGCATGTGAAATGTAAAATAAACAATCAGGTCCACCTGTATTGGGACCAACTATAAAAAAATGGGTTTTCTAATGAAGATGATTATTGGCCTTCTGAAGATTCATGGAGTGTGTCACTCATTTATCCGTGTCATTTCTGACTCAACAGTGACAGGCAGGGAAGGGGGGACATGGAAAGATGGGGGGGAAAGGAGGACACAGGACGGAGAGGGGATGGAAATGCTCCCCTGTCACGTCTGGATGGATTCTGTGCCTTATTCTGCCCTCAGGAAAAGGGGGACTAGGTAGCACAGAGTGTTAGGAAGGGTGAAATTTCAACAGGAAATTTTAACAGATATATGTGCTTGACAGAAAGATTTTTGAATGTAGAATCTGAAGAAGGAATAGAAATGAAAGCAAGTTTTGATGCAGAAGAATTGCTGAGCCAGTCTTACTGGATAACTAAGAAGGCAAAGGGTGTGTTACTTACAAGGGGTTTTTATGGCTTAGAGCAAAGGATAAACCCACCCCAAACAGAAGATGTTTTTACCAAGCGAAAAGATTCCACAGGCAAAGAAGACTGTCGATATTGCAAATAGAAAAAAAGTCTCAGAATTTTCCACTGCAAGAAAACTGAAAAACAACTTCTAGTTTAAATTGTAATGTACTAACTTTTAGTGATTGGAGAATAGTAACATCAATATGGCAATTATAGGAGTTATGACAGGCTATAGGTAAAAGTAAAGGAATAGACTGATTCTTCTGTGTTAAGATGCTCAGCAAAGAAGAGTATATAATGCACTGTAACCAAAGCTAAAGGGTCTCCAGGTATGTCTGCAGCTGAAGCTGACAGCTGTAGGCACAGGCTCTGTCACCCACGACCCTGGACTGCTGTAACATCTTGGATACAATAAAATGCATTTTGGAGAGCTGCCTGGAGTCCCACATCTCTCATTCAGGCTCTTACAGGAGAGGGACACGGGCCGATGGAGAGACGGCAGCAACTCCGTGCCGTGCTGGCAGTTTGCACTCCTTGCTGCACTCTTGGTAATAAAAGGGTAAGGAAAGATATAGGCAATGTTAAGGATACGTAGTATAATATTGGCTTTTCGTTAATATTAAAATGGATTTTATATGTGTGGTGTTAAAGTAACTTTGGTATAAATATACAATTTTTATTTCTGTTGTTAAGTAAGCTCAGTGAAATAGCTGCTTGTTTTAAACTGCCTGCTTGGATGGGATAACATCCAATGCACACAGGATGAGGACACCTGTACAGATCTGCCAACTATCAGCACTCAGTGTCTGAAGGCAGAGTGGACCAAGGCCCAAAAACTGAAGGTGATAAAGAGAAGGAGCCAAAACCACAGCCAAGAAACACACATGCTCTGAAAAGCCAGACCCAAGGAGAGGCCATGTAAAATTGTTCCTGGAATATGTAAAGCAGTTTATGGATGTGCATGAGGGTCGATGAATATGCAAGAGGTTGATGTAAGGGGAGAGGTATTTCAGGGGGATCCCTGTAGAAGCGAAGGGAGACGACCCATCCTTTGATCAGCATCGAACTCCAATTTATTGATCCAACATGCACATTTTATAACAGTGTTAATTAAGTTCATACATATTGCAAAACCCGAGCTCATCATTGGTTATCGATTACACATCAACCCCTCCTTTTGTTTTCAGTACCTGTGGTTTGTTATTGAGACTAAGACTTGTTTGTCTCATCCTGTTATGAACAGTTCTCAAGGCCTCCATGTTTGTCACTCTGCTTTCCCATAACTATCCAAGGACAAAATATTTACTTGTTATTAAAAAACAACCTGAGAACTTCTGCTGTTTACATAAACGTGCCTGAGAATTTTGTTGTTTACAGGAACAGGCTTTTAGAATTTGCTCCTCACAGCTGCCTTTGACTTTTTCATCAGCTGTATATGATTATGGCATGTCTGAACAAAACTCTATAAGCCATTTCTGAACAAAATTCTCCAACAAATTCCCCCTTTTTTCTTTTATGCACTATGGAGGTTAGTCTGCTAGGGTTTTTCTATTATTCTACTGACCATATCTTGAATACAATTAAAAATACAAGGTAAAACAAGTAAAAGCATTTAAAAGCACACCCAGTATCTCTATAAGGTTCCCCAGCCACGGTCCGAGCAATGGCTTTTACCCCAAAGGGTTAAAACCACTCCCAGCTGAGCCATAATGTCCTGCCTTGTCAGGCATTGTATGGTAGGTGGTAATTTGACTAAGAAAAGAAGGTTGTTAGCTGTTTTCATTCATGCGAACCCGGAGAGGAGGGGAACAGCTAGGGCTAATAATGCTGGAATGGACCCCAGTGTCCAACAAGCCTGAAAATGATCCTTTGTGTCCTTGAAATTCCACTTCCACCCTTTTCTTGGGTTTCTCAGAAATGTTCAAAGTCAGTAAGGTAAGTCCTCTGGTGGATTCAAAACCATTTCCCCTCTCTTGTCCTTTTACAGTCTGTAATCCCTTAGTCATTTGGCTCACATGGCACCAGCTGAGCGATTCTCAGTCCTTTGTTAATTTGGAGTGGTGAAAAAGCGGTATGCCTTAAACTTAAAGCACTTAAAATATCTAAATTTAACAGAACTTAACATCACTTAAACTTAACAGAAATTAAACTCAACAGAACTTACATGTAAAATCACTTAAATTTAACTTTAACATTTCTTAACTGACTTTAAATTCTACATAACTTAAACCTAATATAATTTTAATCTTAACAGAATCTAACTTCACTTAAACTTCATAACACTTAAACTTAACAGAAATTAAACTGAACAGCACTTAAACCTAACAGAAGATAAACTTAACAAAACTTAACCTTAACAGTATTTAACATTTAACGGCACTTAATAGATAATTTAACTTAAACTACTTAGCAACGGATAAAACTTACTATAGAAATAAAATATAGCATTTACTATTACTTACTTACAGGCCTGATTCTAAAATACTAAGCTAAAACAACTTTTTTCACGTGTTTGCTGCAGCATTTTTATACCAAAAAGCACACTCATAACATCTCACCCATACAATCACTTCAACACATCTTTAACATTTTTAAATTTTTCAAAATACAATTTTAGAGTTTGATGTTCCACCGACCGAGCCATGTGTGTCTCTGATGTTAAAGTCTATGTTAATGCAGGTGATTCTGACAGCATAACAGATGCTAAGCCAAATCGACCAAAATTTGACTCACGCATTCAGTACGCTGATTTCTGTTTCACAGTCTCTGTCAGGAAGGACAAAAGGTATTTTTAACTTAGGCAAGGAACGTCTGGATAGTAATGCTCCTTGGTGTCGCTTGTTTATTATCACTGGTTTCTTAATTGCAGTGGATCTTTTCTTTTTGTTGACAAGAGTTACATTTATTACGGCTGTTAGGTCTAAAACGTAAGCTTTTTGCCGGCTGCGGGGCAGAGAGAGAAGCACTGGCGCTGGAAAAGCGCTCTGGTCCCCCACCGCTTGTGTCAGAGCGGATGAACCCCCCCCTGCGCTGGGCTTCTACGGCGGCTCTGCTTCCCCCGTGGCTGCCTCCGCTACCACCGCTGCAGCGCAGCATTTCAGGCGGTCGCTCGCCGCGGCTGCTCTCCATGGCGCAGCGCCCACGCCGAGTTCGGAGCAGCACAGCCCCGCAGGCGCCATCAGCCGTGGCTGCTACCTTGCACTCAGAGACATGCTGAAGCAGTCTATTGTGCACTACCCACTATAGCTTACTTAACTTCTTGGCAGTTTTATCACTCTCTAAAGTAGCCTCCCGTAATAAGTCACTGAATTTACGCCACTCCATTAACTCGTAAACCGTATGGGGGTTAATAAAAACTCCCCTACTGTAGCCATACGTCCAAAGTCCTGGTAAATCCTTTTGTAAATCTACCCCCTTAACCTGCCTTTTTTGTAAATATGCTGCTTGCCTTTCCATACCTAAAATTGTCAGCACTGATTGCAGCCTCTTCAAGGGCCGTGCAGAACGTATCAGTTGGGCTCGCCTGTACGACACCCAAGGCACGACGTGTCTCAGCTTCTTTTTTATCCCTTTTGTTGTGTTTACTGCCGCCCGGGCTGCTCGGACCTGACCTGTTTCTTCGCTCCTCCGTGGTGTGTTGCTGTATCACGTCCGGGTGTCACCATTTGTAGAGGCGAAGGGAGACGACCCATCCTTTGATCAGCATCGAACTCCAATTTATTGATCCAACATGCACATTTTATAACAGTGTTAATTAAGTTCATACATATTGCAAAACCCGAGCTCATCATTGGTTATCGATTACACATCAACCCCTCCTTTTGTTTTCAATACCTGTGGTTTGTTATTGAGACTAAGACTTGTTTGTCTCATCCTGTTATGAACGGTTCTCAAGGCCTCCATGTTTGTCACTCTGCTTTCCCATAACTATCCAAGGACAAAATATTTACTTGTTATTAAAAAACAACCTGAGAACTTCTGCTGTTTACATAAACGTGCCTGAGAATTTTGTTGTTTACAGGAACAGGCTTTGAGAATTTGCTTCTCACAGCTGCCTTTTACTTTTCCATCAGCTGTATATGATTATGGCATGTCTGAACAAAACTCTATAAGCCATTTCTGAGCAAAATTCTCCAACAGATCCCCAAAGGTAACAGGGTGCTCCTGTCTGAGTGCCAAGATGCACCCGGCTGTAATAACCTTTGCACCATGGTCCTGGTCCCCCATTGTCCTTTATTAAACTTTTTGCATTTTCACAGGAGAGCGAACGTGTTTTTCACATTTAGGAACGGTTTAAGTTTTTTTGTTTTTTATGGGAGGCAGTTTTGAAGAGCTACAAGTGGCTAATCTGCCTGCAACAGGGACCATTCCACGGGCTCTTTTCACCTTTCCCTACATGTCTGCTGCAACACATGGATGGTAAAGCCCTGGAGGCTCCTTAGGGGTGGTTATGGACGATTGCAGGCAGCGCCTCTATGCCCTGATCAGCGGTGACCCCTCCTGGGAACCTCCCCATTTTCCAGTTTCTGTGAAGGTGCCTGTCAAAAGCACGTTCACTCTCCTGTGAAAATGTAAAAAAATTAATAAAGGACTTTAATAAAAGTTTTATGAGAGGCTAGGACCATGGAGCAAAGGTTATTATGGCCGGGTGCATCTTGGCAGCGCACAAAGATCTTCCCGCAGTCGGGCCACTCGCAGGGCTTCCCTTACCGATGGCTCCGTTGGTGTTGGGTCAAGTGAAAGCTGCAGGAGAAGCTCTTCCCACACTGGGGACACTTGTAGGGCCTCTCCCCTGTGTGGATGCGCCGGTGGATGACAAGGTTGGAATTGTTCTTGAATCCCTTCCCACACTCGGGGCAGCAGAAGGGCCTCTCCTCTCTGTGAATCCGATAGTGCTGGAGGAGATGGGAGCTGGTCAGAAACCTCTTCCTGCATTTATCACACTCGTAGAGCCTCACCCCTGTGTGAATGCGCTGGTGCTGGACGAGGGTGGAGTTGTCCTTGAATCCCTTCCTGCAGTCAGGGCATTGGAAGGGCCTCTCCTCTCTGTGAGTATGATAGTGCTGGAGGAGAGCTGATCTGAAACCCCTTCCCACACTTGGAACACTTGTAGGGCCTCTGCCCAGTATGTGTCCTCTGGTGCGCGATCAGGTGGGAGCGCTGGCTGAAGCTCAGTCCACACTCCCCACACTCGAAGTGCCATTCCCCATTGTGGATCCTCTGGTGGCTGATAAGGCTGGAGCTCCCACAGAAGGTCTTCCCACACTCCCCACACTCGTAGGGCTTCTCCCCAGTGTGGGTCCTCTGGTGCTTGATCAGGTTGGAGCTCTGGCTGAAACTCTTCCCACACTCCCCACATTCACAGGGCTTCTCTCCAGTGTGGATCCTCTGGTGAATGATCAGGTCACAGTTCCTCCTGAAGCTCTTCCTACAGTCCACGCACATGTTGGGGCTTCTCCCCATCATAGAGCTGCTCATGGAGCCCCAGCTCCGAGCTCTGCCTCCATCTGCAGCCGCCTTCCAAGCCCAGGCTGGCTCTTTCCTCCTCAGATCCCTGCCAGCTGCGTTTGCAGCCCCTCCTCGTGCGGCATCTCCAGGGCTTTTCCTCCCCGTTGTCTTCCTGCGCCGTGGAGCCGCTCAAAACGGCCTCTTCCACCAGGTTCAGCCGCGGGGATGTCTCCTCCTTCCTCTCCATGCTCAGCTCCTGCTCTGGACGAGGAAGGACAAGGACAGGATGGGATTTGCCTCCATGCCACAGGCAAGGGCAAGGAGATCCCCCCAGGGCTGTGCTGCAGCCGGGGGCCATGCTGGGCTGGGAGATGGAGCAGCACAGAGGGGAAAGGGGCACTGACTTCCTCGTCACCAGCCTCAGTGTCCTGGGGCATCTTCCTCTGTCACAGACATCTTTTGTGAAAAATCCTTTCTTTAGGATTTTTCCCTATTCTGGAAGGCTGAGGCTGCAGAAAGAGAATGTAAACAATGGTTATCTGCTGCTGTGAAATGCAACAGGTGCACCTGTGATTGGCCCGTGTTCCATGTTTACAATTAAGGGCCAATCAGAGACCAAGCGCTGTCTGGGAGAATCAGAGAGAGCTCCTTTGTTGATTCATTCTATTCTATTCTTAGCTTAGCAGCATCTGAACTTTTCTCTCTATTCCTATTAGCGTAGTCATAATGTAACTTATATCATAAAATAATAAATCCAGCCTTCTGATCATGGAGTCAAGATTCTTGTCTCTCTCTTCACCCCTGAGGAACCCTTGCAAGCCTGGCAACATTCCTCGTCCTTGCAGCCTCCCAGGGGTTGGGAATGGAAAATCCTGGTTTGGGGAAAACAAGAGATGAGCACGTTTGTAGGAGCGTCGGGGGGTTGCATGGTTGGGACAGACGGAGATGAGAGATCTCTGAAGCCAGGTCATGGAACTTGCGGTTTATTGTAAAGGGCCTGGGTGCAGGGCCCTGCTTGGAGCTGCCAGCCACAGCTTGGAGCAGGCCCGAGAGAAGAGAGGGGTAGAGAGGATGAAAGGATAAGAGAGTAACAGGGGAAGAGCATAAGCGAGCAAGGTTCCTGTTACAATACAGTAAGTCTTCTTCTGGGTTGAATATTCTATTCTCACTAACCAATCTAGGGCAAGATACAAATCCTAGAGCATTTACATACAGCCTGTAAGAATCATTACATCACCATACTGTGTTACATTTTAAACCCTAAAAACTACTTTTTGGATGCCTTCTGCTGAGCTAGTTGGGTCTGCTCTGACCCTTGGACCTGTCTGCAAGCAGAGGGAATTGTTTCATCAAAAGGGGATTACCTTCAGTCAGGCCACACCATTGTTTTCCATTTGTTTGGTAACTAAGGTTATCTCAAAGCTTGCTTTCATTCCAATCTTGCTTCTATTTTCCATATTCTCAAAATCTTTTGCCAGACAATCATATTTATAATGCTTTCCTGTTTCATCTTACCCAACACACGACGAGTTTGAAGGTCTCTCTGCCCGACTCCATCTCAACAAGTCACTGGCCACCTGGGCTCCAGAAAACCCTCTCAAACACCAAGATTCAGCCCTGAGAAAGCCTCCCAGGAGTTCCCCGTCCCTGGTCCCTCCCCTCTGGTATTCAGGGGTTCCCCCTTGTCCCAGCTGCTGAGGTCACCCTTGGATTGGGGGTCCCCCCTCTCCTCAGTGCGCACCCTCCCCAGGCTGCCGGCAGTCCCAGCAATCCTAAAAGCTCCCGCCTCTTCGCTCTCCCCATTTTGGGATGCCGGGGCTCTTTGGGCTCCAGGGCTCCCTTCTCCCTTCATTCTCTGCTCTGGGCTGCAGCAGCTCCAAGGAGTCCCCCCTGCTCCCTCCAGGCTCTTGAGGCTTCTGCCAATGGCAGCGCTCCCCCCTCTCTGGGCTCCCCACTTTGGGCTCCTGGGGGACACAGGGCTCTGCTCCTCCAGGCTGCCTCTGCCGGCAGCCGTCATCAGCACCCCCTGATGTCCCCCCGAGGGGCCTTTTCCGCTCAGCCTTGGACTGCTTCATTCTCCAAACATCCCCCCAAAAACCCAGCTGGGAGCAACTGGGAGTGACTGGGAACAGGTTGGAGGGAACTGGCCTACACTGGGAGTGAGTGGGAGTAACTGGAACAAAAGTGAGGGTGAAAGACAGCAACTGGAACCATGTGGAGCACAACTGGTTCATCTGGCAGGGACTGGGAGCACACTGGGCTCATCTTTGGTTCAAACTGGGAGAGACTGGACTAATACTGGGAGTAACTGAGAACGACTGGGAACATACCCTGCACATCATCCCCCATACTGGGCCTGACTGGGAGCAACGGGGAGCATGCTGGGAGCAAATGGCATCACACTGGGACTGACTGGGCTGATCAAGGAAGCAACTGGAACCATGCTGGAGGCAGCTGGGACCATACTGGGAGAGATTGGAAGCAACTGGGATTATACTGGGACCACACTGAGAGGGCTGGCATGTGACTGGGATCAAACTGGAGCTTACTGGGATCATACTGGGGCTGAAAGGGAGCGACTGGGATCACACTTTGGGCTACTTTGGGAGCAACTGAGGGAAACTGGGATGATGCTGCAAGCAAACTGGAGGAACTGGGAAGGACTGGATGCATGCTGGAGGCAACTGGGATATACTGGGCATGAGTAGGGGATCATACTGGGAGAACTGACAACTTAGTGGGGCCACTTCCAGGCAGTGCCTGGAAATAACTAAAGACATGCTGGGAGCAACTGGGATATACTGGGAGTGTCTGTAGCCATACGGGCGTGACTGGAACCACACTGGGAACAACTGGGACCCTGCGGGGGAGAACTGGGACCACACTGGCGGCAACTGGGAGTGAGTGGGACCATGCTGGGAGGGACCGGGATCACATGGGGAGTGACTGGGACTAGAGCAGAGGCAACTGGGTCCAACTGGGACCATACTGGGAGTGTCTGCAACCATAAGAGAGTGATAGAAGCACACTGGTAACAGCTGGGCCCATGCTGGGAGCGACTGGGATCACACTGGCGGCACTGGCATCAGACTGGGAGTGACTGGGAGCAACTGGGATTAGACTGCAGGTGACTTGGATCATACTGGGAGCGGCTACAATCATACTGGGATTATACTGCGTGTGAATGGAACCTGACTGAGGGTTACAGGGAGCTACTGGGCCCATGTTGGGAGGAAAATGTGACACACTGGGAGCAACTGGGATCGGCTGGAAGGTTCTGGAACCATGCTGAGAGGACTGAGACTACAACTGGGGCAACTGGGATCATACTGGGAGCAACTGGGGCCACCCTTTGAGCAACAGATAGAAATTGGGATTATGCTAGAGGAAACTGGGAGTAACTGGGAAAACCTGGGATCATTCTGAGGTAACTAAAACATACTGGGAGTGTCTCTAAGCATACTGAGGGGACTGGAACCACACTGGGAACAGCTGGGATCATGCTGGGAGCAACTGGGACGATGCTGGGGGAAACTGAATCTACCCTGGAGGCAACTGGGCACAACTGGGACCATGCTGGGAGGGACTGGGACTATTCTTGGGACAACTGGGATCATAATGGGAGGAACTGGGATCACACTGGGGTCAGAGTGTTAGCAGCTGAGTCCATACTGGGTTACACTGGGATCTCATTGAGAGCGACTGGAATCATACTGGGATTGACTAGGAGTGGCTGGTTTTGTGGATTTTGGGGCGGCTTGGATATTGGGGGATTTTATTAGCATATTGAGGGGGAGTTTTTCTGGGAGTGTTTGGGGGTTTATTGAAATTTGTTGTGGCTTTTTTTTTTTTTAATTTTGGGGGTTTCACTGAGATTTTGTTGGGATTTTTTTGAATTCTCAGAAATTCTGGGGGTTTTATTGGGATTTTTAGGAGATTTTGGGGAATTTTATTGGAATTGTGGTGGCATTTAGAGGGATTCATTAGGGATTTGGGGTTTTTGGGGACTTTTGGTGGGATTTGTGGGGTTTTATGGGTGTTGCCAGGATTTCTTTGGATCTTGGGGGAGATTTTGTGGGAGTTTTTATGTTTTGGGGACATTTTTGGGGGATTTTTTGGGTTTTATTGGAACTTTCAGGGGTTTTAAGGAGATTTTGGTGCCTCTCAGCCTGTCCCCACACCCAGGGAATGTCCCAAAGTTCCCCTAAAATTTCATTAAAATCCCACAAAATCCCCAAAAATTACAAGAAAACCCTCAAAGACCCCAGAGAATCTCCAAAAATCCCAGTGGAACTCACAAAAATTTAAAAAAACTCCCAAATATTTCAATAAATCCCTCCCAAAAAAAAAAACCCCAAGCCTGACAAAACACCCAAATCAAAACCCCCGCAATCAAGAAAACCCCCCCAAAATCACATAAGCATCCCAAAACCCAATAATTCTCTCTAAAACCCCCAATAATTCCAAAAACTCTCCAACAAAATCCCAAAGAAGCCCAAAAAGCCATCCTGAAATCCCCAAAAACCCTCTCAAAACCCCAAAATTCCCACAAATCCCCCCAGAACCCGCCAGAGTCAGTGGGGCCGTCCTGGATCAGGGGGAACCGGCCGGTGGAACAGGAGCCACTTCA
This sequence comes from Ammospiza caudacuta, assembly GCF_027887145.1. Lineage (NCBI taxonomy): Eukaryota > Metazoa > Chordata > Aves > Passeriformes > Passerellidae > Ammospiza > Ammospiza caudacuta. The sequence goes on from NC_080623.1 coordinate 1,382,897, forward strand.
GGGAGCCCTCAGAGCTTTTTGGGGAGGGGGCACCACAGGAGACCCCCCAAAAAAACGGTTGGGGAGGGGAGAACCCCTGCTGTGCCCCCTCCCCCTGAAATCCCCAAACCCCGGTTCAGGGTGGGCCTGGGACCCCCTGGGACCCCCAAATCTCCCCTGGGACCCCTCCAGGAACCCCATAGCCCCCAGAGCTCCCCCAGTGTTTGCCCAGAACCACCCTGGACCCCAAAAACCTCCCCAGGACTCTCAGACCTCCCCCATTTCTCCCCCGAAATTCACCCCAGACCCACCTGAGACCCTCCCCAAACCCATCAGACTGCCTGAAATCCCCCTCAGATCCCTCAATCCCCCCAAACCCTATGACCTCAGACTCCCCCAAATTTCTCCAGACCTCAGGACCTCCCAGATCCACTCACAATCCCCCCAGTTCCTCTCACAATCCCCCAGAATTCCCTCAGACCCTCCCAATTCCCTTCAGATCCCCCTAAACCCACCTGAGAACGCTTCAGACCCTCTCAAGCTTCCCCCCAAGCCCCCTAAAGCCGCCTCAGACCCACCAAAGCCCCTCAGATCCCCTCATTCCCCCCAAACCCACTGCACACCCCCCTATTTCCCATCGATGTCCCCCAAAAATCCCCAATTTCCCCTTAGACCCGCCCCAAACTCCCCCAGTTTCCCCCCGGCCCCGCCTCAGCCTCTCTCCCCTCACAATCTCCCGCCTCCGCCGGGTGCGCGCGGTCCCAACAATAGTGGCGCGCCCCGCCCCAAAGGAACCAATCACCACGCTGCATGTCCCTGAAGCAACCAATCACGGCCTGGCTCCCCTAAGCTACGCCTGCCTCCTCCGCGCCGCCCGAGCCAATCAGAGGCCAGCCAGAAGCGGCGCCCCCTTCCCCGTCGCTACTGGGACCCACCGGGCTCGGGACAGGAGTGGGAGGGGCCTGAGAGGGGATCGGGGGGGGGGGGGGGGGGGGCGGTTCGGGGGGTCTGGTGAGGCTTTGGAGGGGGTTTTGGGGGTTCTGGGGGGTCTGGGGAGGGGTGCTGGGGCACTGTGGGGGGACCTGAGGGGTGCGGATGGGTCCTAAGAGGGGTCTTGGCCGGGGGGGGTCGTGGGAGGGTCTGGGGGGAGTTTGGGGAGGGCTCTGGGGGGTACAGAGGGTATCCTGAGAGGGTTTTGGGGAGGGGCTTTGGGGGATCTAGAAGGGTTTGAGGAGAAGGTCATGGGGAGGTTTGGGGGTTTTGGGGAGAGGTCCTGGGGGGATCTGGGGAGGGGCTGGCGGAGCCTGAGTTGGGGTTGGGGAGGGGTCTGGAGGACCCTGGGTGGGGTCTTGAGAAGGAACAAGGGGGGCCTTGGGGAGGGGTCTTGGGAAGGATCAGGGAGGGTCTCAGGAGACATCCTGGACTGGGCCCAATTGGGGTCTGGGGGCTCTCAGGCCATCCTGGGGGAGATTTGGGGGTTCTGGGGGGTCCCAAGCCCACCCTGAACCGGGGTCTAGGGGTTTCAAGAGGAGGGGGCACAGCAGGGGTTCTCTCCCTCCCCAACCGGTTTTTTGGGGGGTCTCCCGTGGTGCCCCCTCCCCAAAAAGCTATGAGGGCCCCCTGAAGTGGCTCCTGTTCCACCGGCCGGTGCCCCCTGACTGGATGGCCCCACTGACTCTGGAGGGATTTTGAGAATTTCTGGGAGGATTTTGGGTAGCTGTGTTGGGATTTGGGGAATTTCGGGACATTTTGGGGAGCTTTGGAGGGACTTGGAGTTTTATTTTTGGGTTTTGTGAGGATTCTTTGGGATTTTGGCTCATTTTTGAGGCGATCATTGGAGGGTTTTGGGGGGGCTTTTTTGGGAGTTGGGGGATTTTATTGGGGAGTTTAGGGTGAGTTATTGGGTTTTTTGAGAGAATTATTGGGTTTTGGGGGATTACAGGATTTTGGGGGGTTTTATGAATTTGGGGAGTTTGGATTTTGGGGGATTTTATTGGGGTTTTGGTGGGGTTTATTTTTTGGGGGAGGTCTATTGAAATTTTTGGGTGTTTTTTTTAACATTGGTGGGTTCCACTGGGATTTTTTGTGGGATTCTCTGGTATTTTGTAGCATTATATTCTAATTTTTAGGGGCTTTGGGGTATATTTTGTAGAATTTTGTTGGGCCTTGTGTGGTGTGGAGGGGCTTTGGGTTTGTCCCCAGGTCTGGGGAAGGGCTGAGAGGCACCAAAATCTCCTTAAAACCCCTGAAAGTCCCAATAAAATCCACAAAATCCCACTAAATCTCACAAAATTAGAACACCCTAGAATCCCAATGAAAGCCCACAAAATCTCTTGAAATCCCAACAGCCCCCCCCCCCCATAATCCAAATTAAGCCTCACAAATACCCCAAAGATGTCCCCAAAACCACAAGAAACCCCCCAAAATCCCCCCCCCCCAAGACTCAAAGAAATCCTGGCAAAAGCCAAAAAAAAAACCAAGAAAACACCCCCAAATCCCACAAAAATCCCCAAAAAACACCACAAATTTCCTCACAAAACCCTGGCCTCCAAAGAATCCCACTAAATACCTCCACAATTCCAATAAAACCACCAAAAAAATCTCCCAGAAATTCCAATAAAATCTCCAAAAATTTTTGAGAACTCCAACAAATCCTCACAAAATCCCAGCAATCCCCCCCAAAATTAAAAAAAAACCCAAAAATTTTCAAAAACCCCCAATTACACCCAGAAATGTACCCCCCAAAGTGGCAATAAAACCCCCCAAAACCCCCCAAAATTCCCCAACTTCCCCCAAACCCAATCATTCTCTCCAAAAACCCCAATAATTGCCCCTGAACTCCCAACAAACTCCCCCAGCCCCAAACCCCCAAATGCTGCAGCCCTGCCCAGCCCTCCCTGGTCCCTCCCAGTCCCGCCCAGGCCCATCCGGGGCCGGGGCCAAAACTTCCCGGAGAGAACGTGGAGGGCCTGGAGCAAGCCCGGAGCCCATCCCGGGCTTGGCCTCAGCCTCGGCCCCTTGGGGGCATTTTGGACCACCCTGGGAAGGTTTAGGGGGGGCTCAGATCCCTTGCAGGCATTCCCACCCTTGCAGGGTGGATTTTAGGCCCTTTTGGCTAATTTGAGGTCCAACCTGGTGAGTTAGAGGGGGGATTTTAGATCCCTTTGGATGATTTGAGGCCCATATGGGTGAATTTAATTTTGTGTGAGTGATTTTAGGTCACTTTTTGTGGTGATTTGGGGCCAATTTTAGTAGGGTTTTTGCTTCTTTGGATAATTTTAGGTCAATCCAAGTCATTTAGGGTGATTTGATTTCCTCTTGTGTTGGTTTCAGGCACATTTGGATGATTTTAGCTCAATTTTTGTGATTTTTGGCAAAAATTGGATGGATTTTAGGCTCCTTCAGGAGATTTTAGGCCAAAGCAGGTACATTCAGGGTGGATTTGAAGCCCGTTTTGGAGATTTAAGGCTGATTTTAGGCCATTTTGAGGGAGGTGCAAACCAGTTTGGGCAATGTTGTGGAGAGCTTTGTGGACAGTTGGTTAGCTGAGAAAGGTCACGTTGACATAATGCCACTGGTTAAGCTAGAAGGGGACAAGTACAGGAGTCAGCAGTCAGTGTCTAATAACAGGCAAGGACATTGTGCCCTTGGTGCAACAACAGGATAGGGAAGAAGATCTTTGGCAGAAATATGAAGAGTAGTTTCAATAAAATATCCACAAGAATGCAGAAGTAGGCGTAGTTGGCTGATAAATAACTAACCGATAGTGAGCTCGCCTTTGCAATATGTATGAGCTTCATTAACACCGATATAAAGATGTGTACCTATCAATAAGGTTTGAGATTTGCTGATCATTCATATTGCGTGCCACATTTCTCCCACCGATCCCAACACAATTTTAGGCCCCTTTGGTTGGATTTTAGACCCCTTAGGACAATTTTAATCCCATTTGGCTGATTTTAGGTCAAACCTGCTGGATTTCAGCAGCATTTGAGATGCCTTTGGGTGATTTTAAACCAAGCTGAGCCCTTTTAGGACCGCGCCTCCCCTTGGCCCCGCCCCTTTCCCCTCACGTTCCCACCCTTTTCTTGCCCCCTTTCCCCTCATGGTTCGGCCTTCGGGAACTGGGGAGGAGGAGGAGGGAGGCCGCAATTTGCTCCCAGCAAGGTCCCAGTTGTTCCCAGTTCCTGTTGTTTTCATCCTGCGTGTTCCCAGTTCTCCCAGATCTCCCATAGCAGAGTCCAAGTCACTCCCAGTATCATCCCAGTCTCTCCCAGCAGGGTCCCAGTCACTCGCCCTTGCCCCCAGCGTGTTCCCAGTTCCCCCAGCACATTCCCTGTCACTCCCAATTTGGTCCCAGTCAACACCCATATTGTCTCAGACACTCCCAGTACATCCCAGTTGCCCTGAACATTCTCATAGTCATTGCCAGGCACTCCCAGTTGCCTCAGTGTGGTTCACTTGCCCCCTGTTTTATCCCAGTTGCTCCCAGTTTCTCTGATTATGTCCCCCGTTGGCTCCCAGCATGGGCCTGGTAGCTCCCAGTAACCCCCAGTCAGGGTCCAATCACACCCAGTCTGCTCCCCAGTATGATTGTAGCCACTCCCAGTATGATCCCAGTCACTCCCAGTCTGATACCAGTGGTCCCAATGTGATCCCAGTTGCTCCCTGTCAATGCCAGCATGACCCCAGTAGCCTCCACTGTGATCCCAGTGACTCTCTGTCTCTCCCAGTATATCCCAGTCACCCCCCGCATGCTCCCAGTCACTGCCACTTTCTCCCAGTTGCTTTCAGCACAATTCCAGTTGCTTACAGCCACTCCCAGTCAATCCCAGCATGATTCCAGTCACCCTCCGTGTGATCCCAGTCTAACCCAGAATGGACCCACCTGCTCTCACTGTGATCCCAGCCTGATCTCAGTTGTCCCTAGAATAGTCCCAGTCCCTCCCAGCATGGTCCCACTCACTCCCAGTTGCCCCCAGCATGGTCCTGGCTGTTCCCAGTGTGGTTCCAGTCCCCCCGCTATGGTTACAAACACTCCCAGTTTATCCCAGTTGCCCCAGTAAGGTTCTAGTTACCTGAGAATGATCCCAGTCTTGCCCAGTTACTGCCAGTTGCCTCTGGCATGATTCCAGTTTCTGTCAGTTGCCCAAAGTATAGTCCCAGTTGCTCCCAGTATGATCCCAGTTGTGGTCTTAGCGTCCTCAGCATGGTTCCAGTACCTTCCAGCTGATCCCACTTGCTCCCAATGTTTCCACATTTTCCTCCCAACATGGGCCCAGTAGCTTCCAGTAACCCCCAGTCAGGATCCATTCACACCCATTGCAATCCCAGTGGCTCCAAGGATGATCCCAGTAACTCCCGCTACAATCCCAGTCACTTTCACTATGATACCAGTTGCTCCCAGTCACTCCCAGTATGACTCTAGTCACTCCCAGATCCTCCCAGTGTTATTCCAGTCATGCCCAGTGACTCCCAGTGTGGGCCCAGTTGCTCCTATTCACCTCCAGTATGGTTCCACTCACGGCCAGCACCTTCCCAGTCACTCTCAGTCTGGTTCCAGTAGAATCCCAGTCACTGTCAGATACTCCCAGTACTTTTCCAGTCACTCCCAGTATGATACCAGGCAGTTTCAGTATGATCCCAGTATGACCCCAACATGGACACAGCTGCTCCCATTTTCACTCAGCATGGTTCCAGTAGCTCCCATTTACCGCCACTATGGTTTTAGTCTCTCCCAGTATAACCCAGCTCCCCCCAGCATGTTCCCAGTCACTCCCAGTTGATTGGAGTTGCTTCCAGACTGATCCCAGTTGCTCACAGCCACTCCCAGTCACCCTCAGTGCAGTCCCAGTTGCTGAAAGTATGATCCAGTATGATCCCATTCTCTCCCAGCATGGGCCCAGGTGATTCCATGGTGATCCCAGTAGGATCCCAATTGCCCCCAGCATGGTTCCAGTTGCTCCCTGTTGCCCCCAGCATGGTCCCAGTTCTCCCCATTGCTCCCAGTGTGGTTCCAGTCACCCCAGTATGGTTACAGACACTCCCAGTATATCCCAGTTGCCCCCAGCATGTCTGTAGTCATTTTCAGGCACTGCCAGTGGCCCCAGTGAGGTGTTAGTTCTCCCAGTATGATCCCCCAGTCATGCCCAGAATATCCCAGTTGCCTCCACCATGCATCCAATCATTCCCAATTCCTCCAGTTTGCTTGCAGCATCATCCCAGTTTCTCTCAGTGGCTCCCAGTTGACCAAAGGGTGATCTCAGTCACTCCCTTTCAACCCCAATATGATCCCAGTAAGCTCCAGTTTGATTCCAATCACATGCCAGTCCTCCCAGTGTGGTCCCAGTATAATCCCAGTTGCTTCCAATCTCTCCCAGTATGGTCCCAGCTGCCTCCAGCATGGTTCCAGTTGCTTCCTAGATTAGCCCAGTCAGTCCCAGTGTGATGCCATTTGCTCCCAGCATGCTCCCCGTTGCTCCCAGTCAGGCCCAGTATGGGGGATGATGTGCAGGGTATGTTCCCAGTCGCTCTCAGTTACTCCCAGTATTAGTCCAGTCCCTCCCAGTACGATCCCAAGATGAGCCCAGTGTGCTCCCAGTCCCTGCCAGTGTGAGCTAATTGTGCTCCACATGGTTCCAGTTGCTGTCTTTCACCCTCACTTTCGTTGCAGACCCTCCCAGTATGTCCCAGTGTAGCCCAGTTCCCTCCAGCATGTTCCCAGTCATTCCCAATTCCTTTCAGTATGATCCCATTTCCACCCAACCACTCCCAGTCAACCTCAGTGTAGTGGAACTCACTGCCAGTATGATCCCTGTCACCTCCAGCATGATCCCAGTTCATACCAGTATAAGTCCAGCAGTTTCTAATCACCCCCAACATGCAGTCAGTCACTCCCAGTGTATCCCATTTGCCTCTAACATGGTCTCAATTTGCCCCTCTCAAGCTCCTGCTCACTCCCAGTATGATCCCAGTCCAGCCCAGTCCCTGGCAGTGCTGCCACTGCTGGGATCCCCCGGCCCTGTGTGCATTCCCCCCTGGCAGATGTGTCGAGAGGAGCCCCAAGGGCTGGCAGTGGCCAGGCAGGGTCCCCAGCAAGGCCCAGTTTGGATGTGCAGCCCCCAGTTTGCCCAGTTTGCCTCTCTTTTGGCCTGGGCCCAGTTCCCCCCACCCTGCAGCGGCTGGGAGCAGCCGAGAGCGCCGCACTGCCCATCCCGACCTGTCCTGGCTCCATCCCCGCTCCTGCTGCGGGCTGCGAGGGCTGCGGGAACGTGGCACCAAGGTGTGGCTGCTGCTGAGGGAGGAGGAGGAGGGAGGGAAGGGCAGGGATGAAGGGGGAGGAAGAGGTGGGGTCAGGGGGGAAGAGAAGGAGGAGGGGAGATGGAAGGGGCAGGAAGGAAGAGGACAAGGAAGTGGGGATAAGACAGGAGCAGGAGGCGGGATAGAAGAAGAGGAGCGGAGGAAGAGGAAGAGGAGGGACAAAGGCGGATCAAGGCTGAGCCGACACAACCATGCGCTCCAGCCCTGCCTGAATTCGCAACCCCCACCTGTGGGATCATCGCCCCCCATCATCGCGCAAGTGAGCAGGGAGGGGGCGCGGGGCCCAGATATCCCAGGGAGTCCCTGGGTTGGGTTTTTGGGGGGATGTTTGGAGAATGAAGCAGTCCAAGGCTGAGCGGAAAAGGCCCCTTGGGGGAACATCGGGGGGTGCCGGTGGTGGCTGCCGGCAGAGGCAGCCTGGAGGAGCAGAGCCCTGTGTCCCCCAGGAGCCCAAAGTGGGGAGCCCAGAGAGGGGGGAGCGCTGCCATTGGCAGGAGCCTCAAGAGCCTGGAGAGGGGCAGGGGGGACTCCTTGGAGCTGCTGCAGCCCAGAGCAGAGAATGAGGGGAGAAGGGAGCCTAAAGAGCCCTGGCATCCCAAAATGGGGAGAGCGAAGAGGGGTAAGCTTTTGGGATTGCTAGGACTGCCGGCAGCCTGGGGAGGGTGCGCACTGAGGAGAGGGGGGACCCCCAATGCAAGGGTGACCCCATGCAGCTGGGACAGGAAGGAATCTCCGAATACCAGAGGGGAGGGACCAGGGACGGGGAACTCCTGGGAGGCTTTTCCAGGGCTGAATCTTGGTGTTTGAGAGGGTTTTCTGGAGCTCACGTGGCCAGTGACTTGTAGAGAGGGACTGGGGCAGAGGGACCTTCAAACGTAATGTGTGTTGGGTAAGATGAAACAGGAAAGCCTTTAAAATATGATTGTCTGGCAAAAGATTTTGAGAATATAGATAGTAGAAGCAAGATTGAAATGAAAGCAAGCTCTGAGATACCTTAGTTAGTGAACAACTGGAAAAAAATGGTGTGGCCCAAATGAAGGTAATCCCCTTTTGATGAAACAATTCTCTCTGCTTGCAGACAGACCCAGGGGTCAGAGCAGACTACTAGCTCAGCAGAAGGGGTCCAAAGAGTAGTTTTTAGGGTTTAAAATGTAACACACTATGGTGATGTAATGAATCTTACAGGCTGTATGTAAATGCTATAGGATTTGTAACTTGCCCTAGATTGGCTAGTGAGAAATAGAATGTTCAACACAGATTTATTGTATTGTAACGGAATCTTCCTCTCTTACCCTCTCATCCTCTCTACCCCTCTCTTCTCTTGGGCTTGCTCCGAGCTGTGGCTAGCAGCTCCAAGCAGGGCCCTACACCCAGGCCCTTTACAATAAACCGCAAGTTCCACAACCTGGCTGCAGAGATCTCTCGTCTCCGTCTGTCCTGGCGGTACAACCCCCCAATGCTCCTACAAACGTGCTCATCCCTTGTTTTCCCCAAACCAGGATTTTCCATTCCCAACCCCTGTGAGGCTGCGAGGAAGAGGAAGATGCTCCAGGACACTGAGGCTGGTGACGAGGAAGTCAGTGCCCCTTTCCTCTCTGTGCTGCTCCATCTCCCAGCCCAGCATGGCCCCCGGCTGCAGCACAGCCCTGGGAGGATCTCCTTGCCCTTGCCTGTGGCATGGAGGCAAATCCCATCCTGTCCTTGTCCTTCCTCGTCCAGAGCAGGAGCTGAGCATGGAGAGCAAGGAGGACAAATCCCCGCGGCTGAACCTGGTGGAAGAGGCCGTTTTGAGCGGCTCCACGGCGCAGGAAACACACGGGGAGGAAAAGCCCTGGAGATGCCACACGAGGAGGGGCTACAAACACAGTTGCCGGGGATCTGAGGGGGAAAGAGCCAGCCTGGGCTGGGAAGGCAGCCAGAGATGGAGGCAGATCTCGGAGCTAGAGCTCCATGAGCAGCTCCATGATGGGGAGAAGCCCCACATGTGCGTGGAGTGTGGGAAGAGCTTCAGGTGGAACTCCAACCTGATCATTCACCAGAGGATCCACACTGGGGAGAGGCCCTACGACTGTGGGGAGTGTGGGAAGATGTTTCTGACCAGCTCCAATCTCTGCCGCCACTATCAGAGTCACACAGAGGAGAGGCCCTTCCAGTGCCCTGAGTGTGGGAAGGGATTCAGGGACAACTCCACCCTCGTCATCCACCAGCGCATCCACACTGGGGAGAGGCCCTACGACTGTGATAAATGCAGGGAGAAGTTTCAGACTAACTCCAGTCTCCTCCAGCACTATCGGATTCACAGAGAGGAGAGGCCCTTCCAATGCCCCGACTGTAGGAAGGGATTCAAGTACAATTCCACCCTCATCAGACACTGGCGCATCCACACTGGGGAGAGGCCCTACGAGTGTCCCCGGTGTGGGAAGAGCTTCTCCAGCAGCTCTAACTTGACCCGACACCAACGGAGGCACCGGTAAGGGAAGCCCTGCAAGTGCCCCGAGTGCAGGAAGAGCTTCGTGCACTGCTCCGGCTCCAACCCCCCTCTGGAGGAGGCACTTCGCGGCCTGGTGAGCCACATTCCCTGTGATCCATGCTGGGAACACACCTGGCTGCCTCTCCTTTTGGTTTGGCCTTAATTGTTTTCTCTTCTTCATCTCTCTGCAGTCCAAAAGCCAATTTTTCACTTCAGAACCACTCAAGTCCCAGTGAAAACAATTGATTTTTAACCCATAAGGGCTCAATAGAAGCTCAAATGGCTTTTTCCCACCTCAATAAAACTCAATCCCATGCCAAACTCACTCAATTCCACAGCCACCAGGCTGAGATAGGGTTGGAAGGAGATAGGGAGATGTGGGATCTCAATTAGAGAGGTGGGAAGGGGATTGTGTGGGGCTGGGTGTGTGGGATGTATTTGACAGCAAATAAAACTCTCAGACTTACTGCTTTCTTTCCTGTTCATGTTCAGTCTGTTGCAGTTCTGTTTGCAGACTGCCACCTCCCAGAGTGCCCCCTCACAGTTGCCGCCCTTGGCCTGAGCCTGCCCCTTTCCCCTCATGGTTCCTGCCCTTTCCTCACCCCCTTTCCCCTCAAGGTTCAGCCTTCGGGAGTGGGGGAGGAGGAGGAGGGAGGGAGGAAGAGGCCAAGCATCTGCAGTGGAAGAGGAGAGGGAGAATCTCACAGCCCTGGCGCTCCCTGAATTTGCTGCAACCCCTTGAGCATCACCCCCAGTCCCACCGGTGCCTGGTCAGGGGGAGCTCGGCCCAAATATCCCGGGGGGTGCCTGGGTTTGGAGTTTTTTGGGATGATGTTTGGAGCTGGCAGGGCTCCAAAGCCGAGCCGGAGATGGCCCTCAGGAGGACATCGGGGATCCTGGGGGGTGTTTCTGGGGGTCCCTGGGCCTGCAGTGGCTGCTCCCAGTATGAGCCCAGTTAGTCTCCCCGTGTGCTTCCATTTTCCTCGGCACTCCCAGTATGAGCCTGGTCACTTCCCCTCACTCCCTGCAGGATCTTATTCGTTCCCATTATGAGCCCAGTGCCTCCCAGTGATTCCCTATGCTGATGCAATTTGAACACAGCAAGGTCCCAGTTCTTCCCAATTTCATCCAGTGTGTTCCCAGTTCTCCCAGTTGTCCCTAGTATAGTCCTAGGCACTCCCAGTATGATCCCAGTCTCTCCCACCAGGTCCCTAGTCCTTCCCAGTTGCCCCCAGCGTGTTCCCAGTTCCCCAAGCACATTCCCAGTGGCTCCTAGTCCGGTCCCAGTCAACACCTGTCGACGGAAGGAGACCAGGACATCAATTAGATCATCACAGGCCCAATTTTATTGATCAGTACAGCAGGTTAAATACAGTTCATAATGAGCTTCATACATATTGCAAAAGTTGAGCTCAGGATTGGTTAGTTACATATCAGCAACTACGCCTACTTCTGCATTCTTATGGTTCTACTTTTGATACTTTCTATATATTCTCAGGGAGGATCTCCCTTCCCTATCCTCATGTTGCGGCAAGGGCATTCTGTCCTTGCCTGTCATTGGTCACCGACTGCTGACTTCTCCTTTCAGCTTACTGACTGCTGACTTCCCTCTCTCAGCTTGACCAGCGGCATTATGTCAGTATGGCCTTTCTCAGCTAACCAATTATTAATAAATCTCTCCACATTTCCCCCGTTTTCTTCTTGAGCAAGGAGATTAGTTTGCCATGTTTTTGCTATTGTATGACTGACCATGTTTTGAATACAATTAAAAATACAAGGCAAAATAAGCAAAAACAGTAAGATTACACCCAGAAGTCCTATAGCATAGATCACAAGGTTCCTCAGCCATGGTCCAAGTCCTAAGCCTTTAAGCCATTCGTCAATTCCTAAACCTTCTTCCTCCTTAAGTTTGTGAAGTCCCTGTTGCAGTTCTTTTATCTTAGTGTGAATGGACACTGAATGATCAGACAGATTCATGCAACGCATTCCCTCGAACTCTTCACATCCATGCCCTTGTGCTAAGAGCAAAAAATCTACAGCAGCTCTATTTTGCAAAACAGCATGGTTAACACTCTGCACATCTGCGGTTAGCATGTCTAGAGTTTGTGATGTCTTGTTCAGCTCATCCTTTGCCCAGCATCCTAATTCTTTTGCTGAATTCATGGCTTTATTGGCAGATCCTCCTGGTAAGATAGTTGAAACTACCACCTGTTTGAATGTGCCCCAAAATTGTGGATCTCCTATCTGGCTGCAGTCTAAGTCATGTATGCTGTGTCTTTTCCTGTTTGAATTTTGACTCAGCTGCATTAGCAAGGATACATTAGGGTGAAACAATGACAATTTTCCCAAAAAACAGGGTCCACCTTGTGGTTTAGCTGGTATACCATTCCACGCCCTGTCTCCACAAATCAAAAATATTCCTGTGGGTAATTTCATTGGTGTTGTGATATTTGTGCCGTTACATTGACTGTAATGCTGCAGAGAGAATTCACTCACATTCAGGGATGAATCTAGAGTGGCCCATGTTTCTTTAGGTTGGTTTAAATTCTGAGCATCCGAAAATTTGAAGCTAAACCATCCGCCAGCTGTAGTGTTAGACATACTGGCAATTTGTACTTCCAAAAAGATCTAATTCCTCAGGAGGAGAATGCAAAGAGGTGTTAAGTGATTGGATTAGTAAGCATTGACGATAGCCATCACTCTGACTTGCAGTATACCCTTGTTGCACTGGCAATGTGATGTTTGACATGTTAGACATACATAAGGTCTGATTGTTTATCAAACTGCAAAATTCTCCAGGAGACCACACCGGAAGTCCCACCAGACATGTTCGAAATGGGTTAGTGACTCCTCCAAGACTAAGACAAAGTGATGATTGGTTAGTTTGATTAGCAAGTGTCACCCATAAATTTTCTCTTGGTTGACTAAAGTGTGCTATTCCTACTGCTTCACTTGCTACAGCATTGAGCAGTATAACAAGAACAAACCTCATTTTTCTTTCTGCTTGCTTTGTTTTTCCTTTCTTCATTGTCTTTTCCCTGGTTTGTTAGATTGTCTATTGTAAGGCTGAGTCAATTTTTGAATATGCTGATCTAATTCTAAATCAGCATCCTTGCTCACAGGTATAGCATGAGATAAGTTTGAAGGCAAATCAGCTTTACAGCGAGCTGCTATGATGCGCGAGGCTGTATTAATTTCAAATATTCTAAGTATTTCCTGCAACTTCCACCTAAGATATGCTATAACCACTTGTTCTGCACTCTCAAAAAGCTGTAATCCTGTCCGTCCTGGCAGGCCAGTACTTTGTTCAAGAGCTCTAACCCAGAAAAAATTTCGAATCCACCTTCCAGAACAAGGTGCACACCATAAATACCCTAGTGACCTCTGTGAATACCAATAAACCTGATTACAATCTGCACAATGCAAAGCTACCCATGCATAGCACTTATCATTATCCCTTTTGCAAACATAACAAGGAAGTGAATGTAAGTAAGGACCAGTATAAAAGTCTGGTTCTTCAACCCAATGCAACCAATTCAATGGTGGTGATCGCAAAGCCTCTTCAGCTTTTTTACTATATAAGGCTAATAGTTCAAGCTCTTTCTTTAATACAAGGCGTATCTTATTTCGTAATCGTAGTTCTTGTTCATTATCTTCTTCAACAACTATATCCTCCCGAGGGTCCCACAACTGTAAAATTGTCCTAATCATAGAAAATTAATTAGCAATCACTGATATCCTTGCTCAAATGAGATCGTTCCCTTTTTTCCTTCTTTTTCTTATCTGTCTTCAATCTTGCTGCTCCTAATCTTACTGGTCCTGCAACTTGCAAACTCAATTTTTGCAACTTGTCAATGCAGCAATCTAATGCTCTATCAGGATTCCCTTTGAAGGGTCCTACAATTGAATGCTGTGTTAAAGGCACTAATTTCCTACACCTTATAGAAACTATACGTGATTTACTTTGAACCTTAATTCTATTCACAATACATTGTACCTCCCATCGATAATAAGCAAGAATCTTCTGTTCAGGAGACTCATAAAGATTTAAAGCTATATATGCATTTTGCCCTATTTGTCTCCTTAATTCATCTTTCCAGCTTTTACCCCACGTGTGCTCGTGTTCACAAGTGTGACACCACAAATCCCGTAATAATGATTGTTCTATCCAAAAAATCCTATCACAACCCCCACAACGTAGAGCTATCCAGGCAGCACAATGTGGATCGTGACAGTCAAGACAATGTTCTTTCGCTGGATTTGTTAAGCAAAAAGTTGATAATGAGTCAATAAAACCAATCAACTCCTGGGCTGTCCGGTAGTGATGTGTCAGTGCTCTGTCCACCGCTTCCGAGTACCCCTTCAATTGTAACAGTAGTGGTCATAGGACTAGAAGCAGTTTCTTCCCCAGTTACTCCTTGTCCTCCTCTGTAAGGCGATCCACCAGAGGCTGCATCAAAAACAGGTTTAGTCCACTCAGCAGGCACCCACAAAGGTCCTGTAGGTGAGGAAACACAAAGATACCCCCGACCTCAATATAATACTTTTGCAGGTTTTTCCCATAATCCTGTACTCGGGTTCTTATACTTAACCCAGACCTCTGTTTCCTTAGTATTTTCCTGACCTGACTTCGGATGATGTTTCATTGCAGGAGGGGTATCATCTTCCCCAAAAATGCATAAATGGTTAATCACATACAAAACCTTAGCCAAACATGCTTGCGGATTTGCCAAATCTTGATGTTTTTCAATATACTGCTTAAGGGTACCGTTTGCTCTTTCCACTTTTGCCTGTCCAGTAGGAGAGTGTGGAATACCTGTCACATGCTTAACAGACCACTGATTCAAAAATTTTTGGACCCTAGCACTTACATAAGCTGGACCATTATCCATTTTGATACTCTTTGCAACTCCCATAACAGCAAAACAACTTAACAGGTGTCTGATAACATGTATAGCTTTCTCTCCTGCCTGAGCCGTAGCCCATATGTAATGACTGTATGTATCTATGGTGACGTGCACATGCTTGACTTTACCAAATCTAGCTATGTGTGTAACATCCATTTGCCATTTCTCATTCATTTCTAAACCTCGAGGATTAACCCCGATGCCTAGACCTATTCCACCATTATGATAACTGCATGTTGGACATGCTCTAACAATGGCCTTGGCTTCTGACAAACTCAGCTCAAAGTGTTTTGCTAAACCTCTTGCATTTTGATGATATCTACTATGTGGTTCTCTGGCCAATGTGTGCTTATCAATAGGACAAGAATTATCAATGGGTAGGGTAACCAATTTATCTGCACGTTCATTCCCTTCTCCTAAACCTTCAGACCATTTATGACTCCTAATATGAATCACAGAATACGCTGCATTTCTCTCTCGTAAAGCCTTCCTTAACTGTATCAGTAACTCATACAATCGTTTATTATTCACTTCCTTAATTGCTGCTTCCTCTATTCGTTTGACTACTCCTGCAACATACATAGAGTCTGTGACCACATTTAAAGGCTCCTGTAAGTTGGACACTGTCCATACTACTGCTAACAATTCCAGAGTTTGTAAGCTATCTGCAGGGTCTCCTGTGAGGAGTTGATGCTTCCATTGTCCCTTTTCTTGCCAGGTAACAGCAGCACGCCTTGATTTCTTTCCTGCATCTGTAAAAGCTGCAATAGCTCCTTCTATGGGGCATTCTTCTCTCAAAGGTCGAGTGATCCAGTTCCATTCTGTCATCCATTGCAAAACTCTAGGCACTAATTTACTACTCTCTACTTTAGCAGGTGACATCAATAATGCTTCCTGTAAATCCTTCGAATTAATCAAGTACCAGTCCAAGGTTTCTTTTTCCATAGGCAATCTAATAGTAGTTCTCTACCATCCACTTCAAGAATTCTGAGATGCCCCTTTTTGATTAATGCAGCCAATTGTTCAATTTTTGAAGATATTGTTTTCTTATGCTGTAGTGGTGGTGATAACCATTCCAACACCCGTATCTCCCCCGTTTTCTTTTGTAGTTGAGAGAGAGCACCAAGCAAGTGGCAAGGGCTATTCCAGATAGTAAGGTCAATGGGGTGGTCGAGTTGTCGACGAGACACATACCCTTGCTGTACACAGTTACTAATTTGCTGCAAAGCAAGATGATGCTCCTTTGTCAGGTGTACAGGAGTAGTAGGGTCCACGCCCTTTAACAAAGGTCGTAGGGTTTCTAATAAATGATTTGGTATTCCCACAATGGGCTTCAGCCACTGTAAGTCTCCCAGCAACTTCTGTGCATCATGTAGAGTTTTAATGTCCAATTGTATTTCCAATTTTTGTGGTATTACTATTTGATCCGTCAGAGTCCATCCATAATATTTCCAGGGCCTTGTAGTCTGAATTTTCTCTGTAGCAATAACAAGTGAATATGCAGCAAGAGTATTTTTAATGGTGTTAATCTGTAAAGAGGAGAATGGCTGTTGCTGTGCAAACAAAATATCATCCATGTAATGATATATTATAGTTGCTGGCCATTTGCGACGTAGTGGTTGTAATGCAGCATCAACATAAAGCTGACATAAAGTAGGGGAATTGCGCATGCCTTGTGGAAGAGACGTCCATTCAAATCTTTTATCCGGTTCTCCACGATTTATTGCCGGTAAAGTAAAAGCAAATCTCTTCATATCATCAGGATGCAGCCCAATAGTGAAAAAACAATCCTTTAGGTCAATAATTAAAAGTGGCCAGTGTTCTGGAATCATAGCTGGATTTGGAAGACCAGGCTGTAAGGCCCCCATCGGTTCCATTTGTTCATTTACAGCCCTCAAATCATGTATCAAACGATATTTCCCTGATTTCTTTTTGATTACAAAAATAGGTGTATTCCAAGGGCTTGTGGATAGTCGTAGGTGTCCCTTTGTATATTGTTCCTGTACCAATTCATGGGCATGCATAAGACTCTCCCCTTTTAATGGCCATTGCTTAACCATCACCGGTGTATCCGTTTTCCAGGTGAGTGGAATGGGGAAAGTCCAAGCAATGGCAATTACCCCAAAGGGTGCTGATTAGTTAACACCACTCCCAATTGTGTTAAAATGTCCCTTCCAATTAAGCAGGAAACTGTAGGAGGCAGTTGAACAATTGAAAACACAGCAGATACTTGTTGATTCTCAATGCACACAGACAAAGACGGCGATCTGCTTGCCAATGTAAATCCTCCTACTCCTGTGAGCATGTTTGATGATGGGAATAGGGGCCAATGTTGTGGCCACGCTTCTGGAGAAATGATGCTGGTATCTGCTCCTGTATCCAATAATCCATAAAGTGTTATGCTTTGATGCCCACAAGTAATTTCAACTTTTTGCTTTGGTCTATTTTGTAAATCCACAGTTAAAAGTGTAACACCAGTAGAGTCAAAACCTTTTTCATCCCATGTTTGCCCAGTAAATGATTGTATTCCCGATGTCATTTGTGATAGTGGTACCAATTGTGCGATGCGTTGTCCTTTTGTAATTTTAATCGGAGGATAAAGGGTGTAAACCATGATTTGTATTTCCCCTGTATAATCTGCATCGATAACACCAGGCAAAACAAATAATCCCAACATGGTTGTAGAAGAACGTCCCAGCAATAATGCTCCACAAGTTTGTCCATTTAATATAAGAGGGCCCTTTATTCCAGTGGGTATCCTCTCAGGCCGGTTCGTCATTAGTGTGACGTCTACTGCTGCTGATAAATCCAAGGCGAGGCTCTCTGTTGTTGCGGGTTGCAGACAGGAGGTGGCAGCGATGTCACGGCAGCAGCTGGTGTCTCCGATGTCATGGCGGCAACTTGTGTCTGGGCGCGGCCCCCGTGATGCGCGCTCCGCTGATGGTTTCCCGACCGGCGCCTATAAGCCGTAGAATTGTGGGAGCTGGATCGGCAGTGTTGACACCATATGCCAGTCGCTCGGCACGTTCGGCGTGTGTGTCCTTCATTGCCGCATCGGTAACACTTGATGAATGGTTTTGAACCTCCTTGTGTGAATGCCAGTGAGCCGCTTCAGAGAGGAGCAAGAGCAGCTAACACCTGATTCTGAGTAGACTCTGCTTGCTTTTGCAACCCTAATCCTAATTCCTTTAAGGCTTCTGCTATAAATGCCTGTGAAGCTGTTGGCATTAATGCCATTCACTCCAATGCTTCCTCAATAGTCCAATTTGCCCCTAAAGTAGCTAACACTCTTTGGGTTGCTGGATTGCTATTTTGCAAGACACACTGCTTCAATAGCGCCCCCTTCATGTAGTCTGCAATGCCAGCCCGATCTATAGCAGTAGCTGCTCTATCGATAAAATTTCCAAATGATTCTTCTCTACCTTGTTTAATACCCATATAAGCCGGTAACTCTCCTGGCTCTTTAACCATATCTATTGCAGCACGCACCAACTGCATAGACTTTCTAAGTTTATCTGCTCCCGATATCATCTGTGCCTCTGTACGCAAATATGCCCCTAAGCCCATCAGCTCCTCTACTGTCATTCCATGTAATGGGTCTCCCTGGGCTCGTTGTACAGCAACCGACTCATTAACCAAAGTCTGCCAATGTGCATTAAACAATAACTGCTGATGCTGAGTGAATATCAACCGAACTGTTCCTCTTAAATCATTAGGGCATAAAACCTGAGTATTAAAAAGATAATCTAGCATTTGCCTAACAGGTTCACTTTTTACTCCAAACTGACTAACCGTAGAACGTAGCTGAGTTAACAGCTTCCAATCTAAGGGAGTATATTCCGCTATATTATGCGTAAGGTTCCCCTGTGCATCATACTGTGGTGTGTATGTGACCAGACATGCAAGACTAGAAGCTATTTCCACTGCCTCACCATCCTCCATTTGCATTACTTCTTTTGCCAAAGCAGCCCAAGCTTCCCTCCTCTGTTTAGCCATCTCCCCCCATGGATCACGGTGTGCCCCTGGGATGGGATTTGACTCTTTAAGGGTGCTATGCTGCTGGCACTTCGGTACAGACATCGAGCTTTCGCACGGGGAAGGCAGTGAAGCAGAGGCTGGCTCGCACGGGGGAAGCGGTTCCCCCGCTGGAGCTGACAGTGAAACCAGAGCTGGCTCGAGCAGAGCCAGCTCCGGCGGGGGAATCGGCCACCCCGCTGGAGCTGGCTCGTGCGGGGGAAGCGGCCCCCCCACTGAAGCCGTAACCGGAGCCGGCTCACTCGGGGGAAGCGGCGGAGGCAAAGCTGGTGGCGGAGGCGAAGCTGGCTTGCTCCCACCCCCACCATCTGACCCGCCTGAAGCTGGTGGCGGAGGCAAAGCTGGTTTGCTCTTACTTCCACCATCCAACTCGCCCTCCCCCTCTAACAGAAAAGGTGCAGACGGTTCCACTGTGCCTATAGGAAAATCCTCCACACCACTTTGCTGGGGACCCTTAGGCATAAGTATCTTAGTTACAGAAGGTGCCAGGGGATCATCCTCACGACCATACCCTATATTCCTCTTATGAGCTTCTGTCGCCCTTTCTGCTGATTTTCTCTCAGATACCTGCTGAAGTAACGTGTTATACACCACCCGCCATAACTTTCCTAATTTCTTTGCTGACTTATCATCATCTAACACTGTATCCCACAGTATTTCCCCAAACTTCTTCCACTCTGCTAGCTCTTGAACTGTATGCGGGTTAGAAGAGATACCTTTAGCATGGCCATAAGCTCATAACCCTGGTAATTCCTTTTTTAAATCTATCCCTTTTATTCCTCGCCGTTCTAAATATGCGGCGAATAAATCGTATGCCGCTTGCCTATCCATACCTATTAATCAGCGCACGCTGTTGCAGCTCTCCAGGCTCCTGCGACACGTATTGGCTTGATTCACCGTTGTGAACCTCAAGGGTGCTTCAAATTCCGGCACCGTCCCGGCTGCAAGGACCCAAACCCAACTTCCTCGACTATGGCGTAATCCCATTTTTCTTTTAATCCGAGAAAAAAGGACAGAGATTCGGCATTGCCCGCATTCTCCACCATTTGTCGACGGAAGGAGACCAGGACATCAATTAGATCATCACAGGCCCAATTTTATTGATCAGTACAGCAGGTTAAATACAGTTCATAATGAGCTTCATACATATTGCAAAAGTTGAGCTCAGGATTGGTTAGTTACATATCAGCAACTACGCCTACTTCTGCATTCTTATGGTTCTACTTTTGATACTTTCTATATATTCTCAGGGAGGATCTCCCTTCCCTATCCTCATGTTGCGGCAAGGGCATTCTGTCCTTGCCTGTCATTGGTCACCGACTGCTGACTTCTCCTTTCAGCTTACTGACTGCTGACTTCCCTCTCTCAGCTTGACCAGCGGCATTATGTCAGTATGGCCTTTCTCAGCTAACCAACTATTAATAAATCTCTCCACAAACACCCATATGGGCTCAGACACTCCCAGTATATCCCAGTTGCCCTGGACATTCTCATAGTCATTGCCAGGCACTCCCAGGGTGGTTCACTTGCCCCCTGTTTTATCCCAGTTGCTCCCAGTTCCTCTAATTATGTCCCCGTTGGCTCTCAGCATGGGCCTGGTAGCTCCCAGTAACCCCCAGTCAGGGTCCAATCACACCCACTCTGATCCCAGTATGATTGTAGCCACTCCCAGTATGATCCCAGTCACTTGCAGTCTAATCCCAGTTGCTCTCAGACACTCCCAGCACGATTTCAGTGCCCCCAGTGTTATCCCAGTTGCTCCCTGTCAATGCCAGCATGACCCCAGTAGCCTCCAGTATGATCCCAGTGTCTCCCTGTCTCTCCTAGTTTATCCCAGTTGCTTCCAGCTTGTTCCCAGTCACTCCCACTTCTTCCCAGTTGCTTTCAGCATCATTCCAGTTGCTCCCAGTCAATCCCTCCATGATTCCAGTCCCTCTCAGAGTGATCCCAGTTGGTCCCAGCATGGGCCCAGCTGTTCCCAGTGTGCTTCCATCACTCCTGTATGGTTACAGACACTCCCAGTATGGTCCCAATTGAACTCAGTTGTCCCTGGTATAGTCCCAGTCACTCCCCATATAATCACAGTCCCTCCCAGCATGGTCTCACTCACTCCCAGTTACCCCCAGTGTGGTCCCAGTTCTCCTCAGCATGGTCCTGGTTGTTCCTGTGTGGTTCCAGTCATCTCAGTATGGTTACATATTGAGAGTTTTTGCAGATTGAGGAGTTTCTGTTAGACAATGGCCATATTCAGCCAAAGCACAATCCAGCCTGCTTCTACTAATGGACAATGGACACATGCACAAACAATGAATAATGGACATATTCAGAAATGGGGTTGGTATATCCTTGAAAGAGATACAAGAAGAAGAGTCATCAGGACTCGGCAAGTTTGTCAGCAAACTTGGGAAAGTAAGAAAAAAGTAAGTAATGGGTGGGTGTCCTGGGTTGACTAAATGATGCTTTTATCCCCAACTGTCTCATTCTGTTTATGCTGAATAATAAGTTTTACACCTTTAAGACTTGTTCCAGAGAGTGAAGGGGGGGAGAGAAGAAGCGGCAGGTTTTTTTCAGACACTCTACTCACTCCTCCACATTCCTGCTCTGGACTGTGTTGTCTGTGGATGGACAGACAGCGAGACAGAGCTCTCTTTTGCTTTTAGTTAGTTAGCTAGCTGAGGCAAAGGAGACAAAGAAGTTCCCTGGACTGTGGGTTTTTTCCCTTTTCTTTGGAGCTGTCCAAACCTGCTCTGGACTGAACACCAGAAGAGCACCGGCAGCTACACCTGTGGCCACTGGGCCGGGCCTGGCCTGCGACATTTCCAGCACCAGAGGGACTGATCAGAGACTGAGTGAGCTGAGCTGCAACCCAGGGAGGGGACTTTCTCAGTTTGTCATCTCTTTTGGAGCGGCAAGGGGTTTTATTGTTTAATATTGTTTAGGTTTTATTGTTTATTAAACAGGTTTTTTCCACCTTTCTCCAAGGAGGTATTTTCTCCAGGACCGGTTAGGGGAAGGGGCTGATTTAATCTGCTTTCCTACTGGAGCCCCTTTGGGATTCTCTTCCAAATTTGCTCTGAACCAGGACAAATACATCTATTGGTGCCCAATGTGTGGCTCAAGAAGGTGGAAAAAAGGTCTATTGATTGTATGTTGGTTGTGCTCACTCTCTAGTGAGTTAAAGCAGTCAGTAGCCATGTTGCTTGAATTCCTAATGTCTCTTGGGGTGGAGGCCTTCACATGGTTCTGGTCTCTAGAGCTTTTTGAGGTTTCAATACCTTTCTGGTCACTAGGATTATTGTCCATAACCCGTAATTTTTACGGTAGTGCGGCACGGATTGGAATAGCTGTTGTGCTGGCCTTGGTGATAATGATTTATAGGGCATTTACAAAGATACTGGAGTCAGTTTATGATATTTATGGTTTATGGTTTCTTCGTCCTACCCTGCATCCCAGTTCCAGTAGTATGTTTTGGGAATTTATTAGTAATTGCACCCAGTTTGTTAGAGCAGGAGCAGGGAAAGAGGCTTTCCAGCCTTTCCTTTCCTTCTTCTCCTTTGAATCTGTTATGTCACTTTTTGAGAATGTTCAGTTTCCCCTGAATGTTAAAGAGACCATCTTTCTGATATTTAATCCGGTATTTAATCAAGCTTCCTCTATATGGTCTGCAGCTTCTCTAGAATGAGGGCTGAGATATCCAGAGGAGTTGGTGAGACCATTGACCCAGAAGCAGATGCAGGCGTGAAAAATCCTAAGTGGTGTGGAGAATGGGAAAATACAGGCTAAACCCTGAAGGCATTTTCTCATCCTGTAGACTGGGATTTTCCACGGGAACAAATTCAGAACCCAGCTGAGGTGGGGAAATACCTAAAAACAAAGTGCCATGATCATCCTAAAGAGAAAAGGCTCATTGCAATAAGCTGGGCCCTGGCCTATGCTTATCCCACTCTGTTAGATACTGTCGGGCAGCAGACAGAGGCAGGGGGGCAGGGAGATAAATCAGCAGCTATCCCAGTCAGGCTACAGCTAACAGCCCAGGCTCAAAGCCAGAAGCTAAACCAGATAGTGAGCCTAAGCCAGCAGCTAAACCAGACAATAAGCCTCAACCAATGGCTGTTGCTACCAGCACTAGAAGTGGGAAATGCACAGACAAGACCGATCGACCAGTGGATGATGATGATGATGATGATGATGATGATGCAGCAGGAGAAGGACCCTCAATGCCTCCTGACATAAAATCAGGAGTCAAACCAGCAGGTGCATGATCAGAAGCCAATATTGTGTCCTTTTCTCTGAAGGACCTTTGTGGCCTACAGAAGGATTACACCCAATGACCTGATGAACCCATAATTTGTTGGTTAGTCCATCTCTGGGATGCTGCAGGTGAGGCTACAATTCTGGACAGCACTGAAGCCAGGCATTTGGGATCCCTGTCACAGGATCCTGTCATTGACCAAGGAATGGTGAGGGGGACTACTCCACACAGCCTCTGGGCACGGGTCTTGGAAAATGTAGCACAAAGATACCTGTGTGCAGATGATCTCTATATGCAACAAACCCAGTGGAAGACCATAAAGCAAGGGATCCAACACCTGAGAGAAATGGCAGTGGCAGAGATTATCTTCTCAGATGATGTAACAACTAGGAACCCAGACTTGGTACCATGCATGTCTGTGATGTGGTGGAAACTTGTACGACTTGTGCCACACGAATATGCTTCTGCTTTAGCCATCATGAAGTGTGATGAGAGGGATGAGACAGTGCTGGATATGGCAAAGAAGCTCTGAGCATATGCAGATGCTGTGCATGGCCCAACACATGCCAGAATCGCAGCAGTAGAAACATGTCTGCAGAAATTAGAGGACAAGATAGAGGAGAATCATAAGAAGTTCAGAGAGGAGATTAAAGACCTTCTCCAAATCTCAGCAGTACAGATCAGAGGTTCTGGTAGCCAACACAGATGTTACCCAGGTGGCAAGAGAAGGTACACCCCACGAGCTGAGCTGTGGTTCCACCTGCGTAATTGTGGAGAAAACATGAGGAGATGGGATGGAAAATCTACTGCTGCTCTGGCACAAGGGGTGCATGAACTGAAGGAAGCCACCAGAAGGAAAGCAGCTCCGGTTGCCCATAGCTGAACTGTCAGGTATGATGATGATGATGATGATGATGACACGTCCGATCCCCTTGAAGGAACATCCAAGACATATGCCCAGGGAAAGAAAGATAAGCAGGCTTAGAGGGGCCCTGCCTCTAGCCAGGTAGAGGCTAGGGAAAACCGTGTTTTCTGGTCTGTGTGGATTCGTTGGCCTGGCACATCGGAACCACAAGAGTATAAAGCTTTGGTAGATACTGGTGTGCAATGCACATTAATCCCATCGAGACATGTGGAGACAGAGTCTGTTTCTATTGCTGGTGTGACAGGGGGATCCCAGGATTTCACTGTGGTGGAAGCTGATGTGAGCCTGACTGGGAATGAGTGGAAGAAACATCCTATTGTGACTGGCCCAGAGGCCCCATGTATTTTGGGCATAGACTTCCTCCAAACTGGGTATTTCAAAGACACAAAAGGACTCAAGTGGGCATTTGGGATAGCAGCTGTAGTGACAGAGGGCATCCAGCAAATGAACACCTTGCCTGGACTGTCTGAGAATCCATCTGCAGTAGGAGTCCTGACGGGAGAAGAGCAATAGGTGCCAATTGCCACTTCCATAGTACATCGACGACAGTACAAGAACCACTCGAGATGCTGTGATGCCCATCCATAAGATGATCCAAGAGCTGGAGAGCCAAGGGGTGGTCAGCAAGACTCACTCACCCTTCAACAGTCCCACTTGGCCTGTGCACAAGTCTGACAGAGAATGGAGATTGACTGTGGACTCTCGTGGCTTGAATGAAGTGACTCCACCGCTGAGCGCTGCTGGCTGCTGTGCTGGACATGCTGGAACTCCAGTACGAGCTGGAGTCCAAGGCAGCAAAGTGGTACTCCACTGCTGACATTGCTAACGCGTTTGTCTCCATTCCTCTGGCAGCAGAATGCAGGCCTCAGTTTGCTTTCACCTGGAGGGGCGTGCAGTGCACCTGGAACCAACTGCCCCAGGGGTGGAAGCACAGCCCCACTATCTGCCATGGACTGATCCAGGCTGCACTGGAAAAGGGTGAGGCTCCAGAACACCTGCAGTACATGGATGACATCATTGTGTGGGGGAACACAGCAATGGAAGTATTTGAGAAAGGAGAGAGGATCATCAGGATTCTGCTAGAAGCCAGCTTTGCCATCAAGAAGAGAAAAGTCAAGGGATCTGCTCAAGAAATCCAGTTCCTGGGAGTGAAGTGCCAAGACAGACAGCATCAGATTCTCACTGAGGTCATCAACAAGATCACAGCTACGTCCCCACCAACTAGCAATAAGGAAACGTAAGCTTTCCTGGGTGCCATAGGTTTTTGGAGGATGCACATTCCCGAATACAGTCAGATCATGAGCCCTCTCTACCTGGTTACCTGCAAGAAGAATGAGTTCCACTGGGGCCCTGAACAACAACAAGCCTTTGCCCAGATCAAGCAGGAGATCGCTCATGCAGTAGCCCTTGGCCCGGTCAGGACAGGACCAGAGGTAAAGAATATGCTCTACTCTGCAGCAGGGAACCATGGCTTGTCCTGGAGCCTTTGGCAGAAGGTGCCTGGGGAGACTCAAGGCCGACCACTGGGATTTTGGAGTTGAAGATACAGAGGGTCCAAAGCCAACTACACTCCCACAGAGAAGGAAATCTTGGCTGCCTATGAAGGAGTCCAGGCTGCCTCAGAGGTGATTGGCACGGAAGCACAACTCCTTCTGGCACCCCGACTACCAGTGTTGGGGTGGATGTTCAAAGGCAAGGTTCCTTCCACCCACCACGCCATTGACGCTACATGGAGTAAATGGATTGCTCTTATCACACAGCGTGCCCGTATAGGTAAACTGAATCACCCTGGGATTTTGGAGATAATTACAAACTGGCCAGAAGGTGAGAACTTTGGTCTGAATGATGAAGAGGAACAAGAACCAGTGACACGTGCGTAGAAGGCTCCTCCCTATAATCAACTGCCCCCAGAAGAAACACGCTACGCTCTTTTCACTGACGGTTCCTGTCGCATTGTAGGGATGAACCAGAAGTGGAAAGCAGCCATATGGAGCCCCACACAACAGGTTGGACAAGGAGAAGGTGGATCAAGTCACTGAAGGAGAAGGTGGATCAAGTCAACTTGCAGAACTCAAAGCTGTTCAGCTGGCCCTGGACATTGCTGAGGCACAGAAATGGCCAAAGCTCTGTCTTTATACTGATTCATGGATGGTAGCCAATGCTCTTTGGGGTTGGCTGGAAAGGTGGAAAAAGGCCAACTGGCAGCGTGGGGGAAAACCGATCTGGGCTGCTCATGAGTGGAAAGACATTGCCGCTCGGTTAAAGAAGCTACCTGTGAAAGTCCACCATGTGGATGCTCATGTCCCCAAGAGTTGGCTAATGAGGAACACTGAAACAACGAGCAGGTAGATCAGGCAGCAAAAATGGAGGTGTCAAAGATAGATTGGCAACATAAGGGGGAGTTGTTCCTAGGTTGATGGGCCCATGATGCCTCAGCCATCAGGGCAGAGATGCCACCTAAAAGTGGGCACAAGACCGAGGGGTGGATTTAACCATGGACAGTATTTCTCAGGTCATCCATGACTGTGAGATGTGTGCGGCCATCAAGCAGGGCAACTGAGTAAAGCCCCTGTGGTATGGTGGGCAGTGGTCCAAGTACAAGTATGGGGAAACCTGGCAGATTGACTACATCCCACTGCTCCAGACACGCCAAGGCAAGCGCTACGTGCTGACCATGGTGGAAGCCACCACTGGATGGGTGGAGACCTACCCTGTGCCTCACGCCACTGCCCAGAACACCATCCTGGGCCTGGAAAAGCAAATCCTGTGGAGACATGGCACCCCTGAGAGAACTGAGTCAGACAATGAGACCCATTTCAAGAATGCCCTTATCAACACCTGGGCCAGGGAATATGGTATTGAATGGATATATCATATTCCTTATCAGGCACCAGCTGCCGGGGAATTTGAATGGTGCAATGGACTACTTAAAACAACCCTGAAGGCACTCAGGGGGTCAACTTTTAGAAATTGGGAAATGAACCTAACAAAAGCCACCTGGTTGGTCAACACCAGAGGGTCCATAAATAGAGCTGGTCCTGCCTAGTCTGAACCCCTGCACACAGTGGGTGGAGATAAAGTCCCTGTTGTACACGTGAAAGGTATTTTAGGAAAAACTGTTTGGATTACTCCCACTTCAGGCAAAGACAAAACCATGCATGGAATTGTTTTTGCTCAAGGACCTGTTTACACTTGGTGGGTAATGCAGAAAGATGGAGAAAGCCATTGTGTACCACAGGGAAACTTAGTCTTAAGTGAGAACTGTGTGTAAGGTTTCATTGTGATGCAGATGGAAATAGAATAAGGGGTGGATAATGTTCCAGATTGCAAGGCAAGATGCATTCTATTACCATCTGTATGGCAGCTGTCTTTTGTCAAGTGGGCAGTTTGCCTTATCTCTCTTTCTGAGCGCTCACTCCCACTCCTCCCTCGAGAGGAGACATCTGCTGATAACAGGCTATTGAATGTCACTGCATGACTGATAAGAACTATAACATCCCACTGTGAGATGCTCTGCCCAGAGGGAGGAGCCAAGCATTGCTACCCAGATATAATCCAGAAGTTTTTGAGACACCAGCACGGCTTTCTCCACTGGATTCCCCAGAGGAACAGCAGCTCTCTCTTCTTCTACTGCAACTTCAGAGGAAGAATACATCCTTCTCTACAGATCCCCCTTGCTCCAACAGAACCACACCTGACACTTCAGGAGGGCTGCAGCCACATTTCCAATTGGATTGCCACCAACACCCCACAGGGTGTCAGGTTGGGTTCTGACTCTGTCAGTGTTGTTCTAGTGTAATGCTTTGTTTACTTTATCCTTTTTATTCCCTTACCTATTAAAGAACTGTTATTTCCTGCTCCCATATTTTTGCCTGAGAGCCCCTTAATTTAAAATTTATAGCAATTCAGAGGGGTGGGGAGGGTTTACATTCTCCATTTCTGGGGAGGCTCCTGCCTTCCTTAGCAGCCCCCTGTCTTTCCAAACCAAGACAAAAACCTTTGACTATACAGGATCTTTTGGATCCATTGTCCCCCAAACAGGTCAACAGGTGACCCCGTTGTAATGCCAAGTAACAAAGAGCAGCACAAATGACACAAAGAAAACATGGCCAAAGAGGAAGAGGAGAGGCCCAATGAGGAAAGGATGTGGTGAGACACTGGCACATCGAGTGAGCTGCACTCCCATAATCTCTAGGCTAGCAGGTCCTGGTCTCACATTCTTCACTTGGTTTATTTAAATTTCATTTATTTATTTATTTATTTATTTATTTTTCATCTTAAAATATATATGCAATTAGAAGTATGTCATCAAAACTTAAAGACAGAATCAAAACACATTATTTCAAAACTACATCTAAAGATCAGAACATATGTACAGCTGTAACTATGAAGCCTAACGCATCAATCCTATTCTTCAAACACTCTTCATACAGGCGGCAGCTTCTTCCTGAGCTTGGATGACAGAGAGCTCTTCTGGACGGGAGGCAAGGACTTTGTGGGTGAGGGAACATCAAAAGAGTCCAGAGAAAACTTCTCGGTAAGACTTTAACCAGTCAGATCTGCAAAGTGGAGACACAAAGTTTAACAGAGGCCACCATGCAAACCTAAAGCATCTGAAGCTCCATATTTCACGGGACACATTTCCTGGAAATGTCTAAACAGCTGCACAGGGAAACATGCTCCTGCTGGCAGACACTTGAGGCAGGCCAGGGCACAACCCTGAGCCACGTGCCCAGAGCTGGCACAGGCACAGCGTGGCCTCTGGGCTGCCCTGGGACAGCAGGGAGCCCAGAGCCCTGTGCTCTCCAGGAATGGCTCAGCTGCACATGCACCCTCCTGCTCCTCTGCCTGCCCCACAGCTCAGCAGCCCTACAGCTCCAGGGGCACTGGCAGCAGCACAGCTCATTGCAGGGGCACATGCAGGGTACAGCTGTTCCCTGGCAATGTGCACAGCCTCTCTGGGCTGCCACAAGACCCTTCCTCCCAGCAGAGATTGGCCCAGCTCCCCCCTCACCTCTGTGTGAGGCTGAGCCATGATTGCCTTCACCTGTCCTCCATCTGGAGTTGCTTCAGGCCTGCCATGCCATGACTAGGAAGGGCAATGGAGAGAGTGGGAGCAGATGCACACCCTTCCTTAGAATTAGTCATTTTTGGAACAGCTCAAAAGGAAAATCCAGACATGTCCAACTCAGTGCTTCCTCAGCTTTATGGTGAACATCTCGCCTTCACCAGCCCAACATTTTGGAGAGGTTTTCCCGTACATGTGGAGGCTTGCTGGCAGCATGTTTCTTCAGCTGGGTGCCCATCACCTTGTAGAGGCAGAGGCGAGCTTGGTGGCCACGGTGCGGACGTTGGCGCTCCGCTGACCTCCTACCTTTACTAAATTATTTCACAATCTCTTTCTGCATGAACAATGAAATGTCCAACTGCCTTTTATTTCCATTAAGAAGTTGTCTAAACCCACACTTGAATATTTGGAAATGCACCATAGCAAGGAAATTGAGAGATTTCTAATAAAAGGAATGATTCGATTTTTGTAACTTTGATGTCAAGTGCCAAATATCTAATATGGCTCTTCCCTTTGCTCAGTGGCACACAGCAAAGGGCAGGATTAGAACACACCTCAAAACTCCAGCCCACCAGAGATGGCTGCTGCCTGACAGCTGGATGAGAATCATCAGTGACCAGCTGGTATCTTTGGCAGAATGCTTTTGGGGCTTCCAACAAAGAGCTGTTTCAAACCTCAGGGTGTCTTAGAGAATTACCCAGAGCCCATTGCTGTGGCATTTGAGCATCTCCACATTTTAATGCCATTTTTCCTCTCAATGTTAATGGCATTTTCTCTTATGTCCACTGAAATAGGGGCATAGAGAAAGAAAAATGCTACACAGGGGACTGAAATGTAACCAAAACACAAGTGTTTTCTCATATTGTCTCTGGAATCTCTCTGCCCATTTTTTGAACTGAACTGTATCAAACACAGACAAAAAGTTACTACCAACAGGCTTCTTGCATGGCAGATTTGGCTGAGAGATCAAAACCTGAAATGCTCTGGAGACCATTCTTATTTTCTGATCAGACAATATGTTGTCTAGCAGCCATTTAATATTCTGTGGTGGAACAGACTTCATTTTCTCTATGCTGTTAATCCACCAGCAGTCATCAACATTGAAAGAGCTCCTGCAAGTACCCAAAACCAATTCTGCTAATCAGGAAAGGGTTATGGTACCCATTTTAAAATGGGAAGTCATTTGAGTTTAAATGCAATTAAAGACATCGGTGACTATTGAATGTGAGGAACAGCTGTCTGTTCCTATTAAATCTCAGAGAGAACATCTGCTTTTTCTAAAGTAGTCCTAATTTATGGTTAATTCCTTTAATTGAAAAAGAGATCAAAAGAACTGTTAAACTAAATTCCCTATTGCTGGAGATCTACTTTATTCAAATGCTCTTTAAAGGGCCTTTGACATTCCCAATTGCTGAACATGCCCTTTTGAGATTCCTAATGAAGACACAAAGTGTATTAAACCTTGCATTCAAAGACATTGGCATAGTTAGAAGCGGATTTAGCCCCAGTTAAAGCAAGGCTATCAATCGTCTTTTCTACTATATATTGAGATTATCATTTTTCCACTCCTTGGCTATTGCTGGCATAGCAAGCTCCTCTGAGGAATCAATTATCAGCTGCATTTGTAGCATTTTGGACAGCGCTGACACAGGCAGACACTGTTTGCACACCCTGAAAGGCTCAGTCCAATGCCACTGTGACAGCACAGGCAGGGAGCTTCAGACCTCTGCTTCTGTCCCTGTGCCCCCAGAGGCTGCCTTGCACTAAACCCGTGCCTCTGATACCTCTATTGAGTTCTGGCACACTTCAGCCTCAAAACTTTCCAAGAGAAAAGCAAGAATTCTGTGAGGACAAAACGAACTGATGCCCTGAGACAGCATTTGCCACCATTTCCCCTCAAAGATGACAGATGTCCCTGAGCTTCCCAGAGAGGAGCCAGCTGGGGTATTTTAGCCCTCCCTTTGCTGGAGGTGGTTCTGAAGTGCCCAGTGAGAGCTCAGCCCCAGGCTGAGTGCTGCCCCCATCTCAGATGCTGCCCAGCTCTGCAGCAGCCAGGGAAAACCTGCCAAACCCACCTGCCTTGGCTATAGGGCAGCAGGGACAAGCTCAGCACCTCCTGGTTTGGAGGAGCTGCTCTGCTGTCTGCTCACAGGCATTCCCTGTAAATGCTCCCTGGGAAGAGCTCTTGGCTCAGAAGGGGAGGCCATACCTGTGATACACTCGGTGACATCCAGCAGAGCTTGGCCACTCAGGTGATTCCATTGGTAGCTGAACTCTTTCAGCAGTGACACTTTATCTACAAGGAAAACACACATTTCTGCTCACTTTTCTCAGGTCATAGGAGAAAGGACAGTGGGGAGGGAAAGGGCAGGGCCAATTCCATTTTATAAAATCATGTACATTTCTGCTGATTTTTAAAAAGTTTTCTTCTTTCCTTCCAGCCTACTTGGCAGGGTTTTAAATTCCAAAAGCAAAGCTCTCCTTTCACATTTGTAAATCCAAACTTGTCTGCTGTAGCACGAGCTGTGTTACAACATTTCACATCAGGGACCTCAAGAGTTCAGTCACATGGAAGCAGTGAAAAGGTTCTGCATTCCAGAGCACAAAGGAAGAGCCCCATACTTGGGACACAGAAAGGCACTGAGTCAGGCAGTTCCTGAGTTCACAGAGCAGCTGGGGAGGAAAAGTGGAAACTCCTCTTGAAGACCTGACTCTTCAACACTCCTTTTTTCAGGCATATTTCCCCAGTGCAGCATTTTCAGAGCTGTGTGGCAAAGGAATTTAGAGCAGCCCTTGCCTATGTAGTTAATTGCTGTAGCCATTTTGCCCCATGCAAAACAACATGTGGAAAAAGGCATCATTGACAGCTGGGTTTTTACCTGTTTGTTCTAAAGAAATGAACTTGGTGAATCATAAGTTCCACTTTGAAAATAGAAGACAAAGAGAAAAGTGGAAAATAGGCAGCTAATGCCTCTAATGTAGAGCCTTGCAGGTGGCTGCCCTGCAGAAGCTCTGATAGGTGAGTGTCCCTTCATGCCAACAGCAAGGCTGCTCATTTGGGAAGTCAGACGGGGCCCAAGCAAACTCCAAACCCCCTTTGCCTCTGAACTGTAGCAGAGCTGCAGCCCAGGACTTGCTCTTCAGACAAGCAGCACAGAGCCAAGGGCTCCTGAGACTGTTGGGAAATGCTGATCCCATTCCAGCCTGTTGGGGATGGTGCATAAGGACTGCACCTGCACAGCTTCTGGTGGGTGTCAGCTGGAGGGTTCCACAGACAAAAGCAGCTGTCAAGGCACTCAGCCCTCTCTTGTGCAGGAGAGACAGAGACGAAGTTGAGGAGAGTCCCTGCCAGGGCTCATCCTTACCCAAATGAGCAACGGATTCTTCCAGTGCTTTCACAGATGCCCCATGAACCCTGGGATCCTTTGAATTCAGGTTCTTTGTTATTCCTTCCACCAAACCAATGATCACCGGGTTCAAGGCATCTTTCAGGGCTCCTGTGATTTCAGCCAGCACGTCCAGCGCCCTCTGCTTCACTTTCTTGTGGCTGTCAGATATTCTCAGGACAAAATAATCAAAAATCTGTGAAGAGAACAAGCAATGTGAAAGCTGGATTCAAATGTCCTTGTTTGAAGAGTGGATGTAGCAGTCAGCAATGTCAAAGATGAAAGTGATCCTTTCTGTCAGGTCAGCCCTTGCTTGCACAATTTCACTGTTTTCCTGTGGGCCACTCACTGGAATGGTGGCACAACCTCATGCTAGTTGAAAGATTTTCTTCTGTTTTCTGGAGGTTTGGCTGGGGACAGAATAGTTCCTATGGTATTTCTCTCCATCTATAAATCATTAAATCAATTCCATTTATTAATGCTAAAGAGTACCTTTGCTTTGAATGCAAGCAGATGTTTACAATGCCTGGTTTTCTATACAGTTGCCTCAAGTGCTGAGGGCAGTTATGATTTTGCCAAAATTATGGCTGGAGGAGATCTAAGTTTTCTTTTGTTTGTCTCAGAGCCAGTGTCTGGAGAAGTGCAGGGCTCTGATCAACTCTTCCAGGATCCAGAGCATTTCTCTAAGTAACAGGTGGACTTCTGAAATGTCATGTGCTGTTCAGTGCTCATTAGAGCAGGTTCAGTCCCTTGACAGCCACATTACCAGGCGTCTTTCCCTGGAAAAAGGGAAAAAGCAGCTACTGGGAAGAGAAGGCAGAGATGAGTCCTTAGCTGTTTTCCTCCTTTTCCAAAGAGAAAAAAAGACCCCCAAGAAGGGTGAGCACTGTCTACTAAGAGGAATAGAAACAAGGATGGAAATGAGTAGCCAGAGCTGTGCCTGTGTAAGACAAGATGGAGTGTTGTTTTTGAAAAAACAACTGGGTCTAAACCAACCCAGCCTGATACTTCTCTTCCCTATGCAAACCTATTTTTGTCTAGAGAATAATTGCCATGCTTTCAAGGGTGGGATTTCCTTCACTTAACCCAACTGGCAGTAGGAGAGAGCAGCAGTTACACCAGCAGAAAATTCTGCCATCATCTGATGAACAGCAGCAATAGGCACCTGCCAGACATAAAACAGCTGGACTGAAATAACTTGTCCTGAAGCCTGGACCTGAATTACATTTGTCTGGGTAAGAGGGACCAGCATGTCCCAAACAGCCAAGACAGAGTGCCAAGACACACTGAATTAACTTTGTTGCTACAGGCTAAGGAAAGGAGCTAAAGGAAAGGAGCAGTGAAGATACCCTACATACTTGGGCAATGTTAGTGGAGATGAGCTGGGGGCTGGTTTTGCACAGGTTTCGGAGGAGTTCCACTCCTTCCATCCTTGTCTGAAACCCCTTGGCTTCCAGGAGATTGTAAAGCTTCTGGAGCAGCTCCGTTTCTTCCACAGCTGGAGGTGACGTGACCTGGGCTTTTGCATGGTGTAGGAGGTGTCCCTCAAAGGGAGATTTCACCCTGGAAAATAAAACTAAATGAGGACCCGGTGATGATAATTATCGTAGCATGGCATCCCCATGGTGGAAATAATTAGCATTGACTCCATGATTCCAGAAGACTGATCAATCACTTTATTATACTGTATTGTACCGTACCATACCATACCATACCATACCATACCATACCATACCATACTATACTATACTATACTATACAATTCTATACTGAAACTCATCGCCCTTACAGACAGCCTGATACATACAGACCAGATTGGTCAATTGAATCCAAAACACCATCATCAGTGGCCAGTTAAGAAATCACCTTTTGGTAAACAAGTCTCCATGACACATTCCACATGTTCACAACAACAGGTGCAGCAAGTGAAGATAAGAATTATTTCTCACTCTTTTCTCTGATCTTCTCACAGCCTTCCCCAGGACAATGCCTGGCAAAGTTGTGCCTGCTGCTGTCTATGGAGAGAGCTGCAGCCACAGACAATACCTTCAGTTAATTGTGAGCAAAACATCTTGAGCAGCTTTCCTAATTATGTGATTTCAAGCTGGAAAATCATGAGGCTCTGAAGAACAACGTGGACCTCATGGCAATCATTACTGGAGACAAACTGCAAGTGACATTCTCACCAGTGCTCACTTAGGAAAACCAAGGATGAGATGCATCTGATCTATCTTCAGATGGCTGCCAAGGAACACAGGTCACATTGCTTTGTGGAGAAAGAGAGACACTACTGCCAAGTTTAAATGCCTCCTCATATGGGACGTGTGTGTCTTAGAATAAGGAAACTCATCACTCTGGAGAAGTGTCTCTGCAACTAGGCATGACAATCTGAAAAAGTAGCTCAGATGCACCTGAACAGATGAACAGGGCCATATTTCAAGGATTCAGAAAATCAGTAAGAGAGATAAAAACAGAAGTCAGACATCCCAGAACTACACTCACATTTCATTTGTTTCCCTAGAGACTAGATGCATAGCTTAACAACCCCACTGGGAACAATTCTCCTGATCAACCTGACTCTTCCATGAGCACAGGAAGATGCTAGCTGTGCTACTGAGGCATGTGGTCACTTTCCTGCCACTGCCGAGCAGTTCAGAGCTAAATAAATCCCCTCTGCTATCAGAGGAGAACAGATACAAGCTGCTCTGCAGCTGCCATGAAGAGACAGCAAGGAGCAATTCCTGTCTTAAATGCTGGTTGCAGCACAGGGGGAAATAAACCAAACATGCTGTCCATCAAGCAAATTACATGAAGGACAGGAATATCAAGACAAAAAGTCCACATTCAGACACCTGTTGACTGAAGTTGTTCAGGAATTGCCTTGCTCCTTGCTACTCAAACTTGGTACTGTGTGAGGGTAAGAAAACCATGATTCACCCAGGCCAAAGCACATGGATGAGAACTGCATCTTTGTGGAATAGCATCTTGCTTCCAGACTGAGATTTCTCATCACAACACCCATCTGAAAAAGACTCCACTCAGATGAAAAAAAAGCCCTGGTTGAATTTACTTGTCCCAAGTCAGGCAGCAGAGACTTGACCCTCTCACAACCTCCACAACACTGCCCTTGCCACTGCACTGGATCGTCTGAGCTGCAACCAATGGGTGTCTGTTTGTCTCTCCATTTTTGTGGAAACCCCTCCAGAGAAGTTGTGGTCAGCACAATGCAGAAGCAGACATTTTTTATCCTAGAGCATTTGTAGGGAAAGGAAACAATCTGTGGCATTGGTCATCTCTGCCAGAAAGATTTTCCTGAGCAAGAAGAGACATGTAAAGCTTGTCACGTGCTTTGTCACATCTGACAAAAGTGCTCAGTACCGTTTGCTGGAAGACAATGTGGCCTGGGGCTCCTTTGAGCCATCGTTCCTCTCCTTCACCGGCTCCTTGACAGATGGGCCTTCAGCCTTCTGGTTTTCCATGCCCTACAAAGACATAGAGAAACCCCATCAATCTTTAGAATATAAACCAGGAAATTCCCTGTTGAAAACACAAGTTAGAACCTGGATCACTGCTACCAAGGCTTAGGGAAACATTTCCTAACTTACAGACGGAAACAGACCAGAGATTCAGTGATGCCAACTCTTTGTTTTCAATAGCCCAAGGCAGGTTATGGATGCTACCAGTCTGAGCAGCAATCTAAAATCCCAAATTCCGCAGTCTTGAGCATAAGTGGGAGGAATGCAAACTGGCAGGCAACAAGTGTTCGTGAAGGAAGCAGCAGAAATCACTGGACTCTCTGGGGCTTGGCCCTCTCTGTTGGAAGTCAATTTGGTTCAACACTCACTCTCCCTGTGCCTGTACAAAGGCAGGCTCCTTTCTGTAATGTCGATAGAAAAAATAAAATCCTCCCCATCAAACAAACAAAGGATTTTCCAGTGGATGCTGCTGAATTCACCAAGCTTCTTCCAGCTCCACAGGGCTGGACAGCAGGGCAGTATTCACAAAAGACAGACAGTCATTGTAGGAACTAGGATTGACTTGGACATCTTTTGTAAATTTGGGAATTTTCTTGGCACTACTACTTCCAGTGTCCTTTGCAAAGACTCTGTTATCTTCAGAAGCACTATTCTCACTTAATTTCTTTACAGGGGGCAGAGTAGGGAGAGCATGGTGGGGGCCTATGCTTAAATGTAAACCCATTTTCTCCTCTTTCCCTTTCCTCTTTGTGACCAATATTGAAAATATTCAAAACCCCACCTTTTCCCTAATAATATCAGTTCCTTTGTGGTCTGCAGATGAACAGGCTGAGGATTAACAGCTCATTCCCAGGAGCAAAATGATTCAGCAGAAGAGGAATGAGCTAAAGACAGATTGGGTATGTTTGATCTCATATTAGCAGTGGCAATACTTGCACAAAGGAGACATTTCTCCTGCCAAGCACTTACTTTCTTCTTAATTCTTTTCAGAATATCTTCCAGGTCACGGGGGGAAAGAGATTGTTCCAAAAGCATTTTAAATTGTTGATGACTGAGCAAAATCTTCACCATCTCCTGTCCATAATGCCTAAGGAAGGAAGGAAGAAAGGCAGGAAGGAAACAAAACAAAAGTCAACAAACACAGGAAGAGTGTTAACAGAAGAGGTTGATACCTTAAACACATCAGGTGCAATCCCTGCATGAGAAGGCATTACCTACTCAGCAAAGAGGGAGATTTACCTCACTGGACACTGCACAGTGCTGTCAGCTGAACACAAGAGGCAAGAGGAGAATGTGGGGCAACAGAAAAATATCATTTCACTCTGAAACTGAGGGTGTGCTTCTGTGGCATCAAAGGATCCCAGGGACAAAGCAAAACACATCTGCTTTGTTGTCAGAGCCTATTAGCTATGTCTTGCTGCAATTGCACAATAATTTGCCTTTCTTTAACTGGCAGGGAAGCCAGAAGACACCTCATGCATCCTCTTGATTATTCTATACTATGTGTATGCACAGGGACAGCTAGTTGCTCTGATGTTCTTGGCAGCTATTCATGGGAATTTCATCATCAAGGAAGGGGATTTTGGTGGTTTGGGTTGATTTTGCCACTAGGAAACCACAGTTTTCTTCAAGAAGAAATGTGGAGCTCACTGAGCCACAGATAACATCATTCTAGAAATCTACAGAACAGATTTAGAAAGACTGAATATGTTGGCTAAAGACCCCTGACATATTTCTAGGATAGTCTGAAGTTGATGAGAACTGGATGTTTGGGATCTTTCAGTGATGAACGTTAGCCAACACTTTGGCTTTGTGTTGTGCACCTAAGGCAAATCAAAACTGTTGGACTGGCTGATCTGAGCTCTTTTGATCTCAGTAAAGAATCCTTCAAGCCACAGCAAAAAGTTGGCAATGCTCCTTTTTGCTGGCCAACCTCAGATTACCCAGTACAGCCATTTGCCCAGGCAACCCAGACCAAGCAGTGGTCACAGTGCCAAGGCTGACAGAGCTCAAGAAGAGTTTGGACAATGCTCTCAAGCACATGGAGTGACTCTTGGGGTCACTGCACATGGCCAGGAGATGGACTCGATGACCCTGATGGGTCCCTTCCAACTCAGCACATTCCATGCTTCTGTAACCCTTATTCATACTGTGAGGTAACTTCATATTCTCTTTAGTTTCCACTCTTGTGTGGTTTCACCTTTATAGCCAGACACAAAACGGTTTTCCTGTTTTGGGAGGTGAAATGAAGATCATTACCTTGTGTCCTTGTGACAGCCCTGAGCTGTGGGATCTCAGCACCTCAGGATGGAGGTGCAGAGTGGCCAAGAACACCCTTGGGGGGCTCGGGAGTCCTGGAATGTTGCCAGAAGTGTCTGGTGGCTGGACTTTGATCCGACACAGGAGACGACGCCTGTATGAGGACTGGGAAGGTTTCACTGGGTGTATGGTGAAGGGATAAGTTAATTAGAGTGTAAAACACAGGGTTTAGGATTTTGGTACAGGGGGGTCTAAAGAAGTAAGATGGAGGAATTGGGGTGTGTCCTGTTCTTCTTCCTCTTCTTCTTGGCCTCCATCTTCTGTGGTGATGGTGGCACTTTGGGATTGGTTATTACTAGAAGTGCACCGGTTAATAAGGGTAGAAGGTATTGGGGAAAAATGATAAATATTGTACACGTAACTTCGGGTATAAAGATAAGTGACCACCCGGGGGTTGTGGAGTGTGCCCATGGCTGACTTGCTGTGCAGACCTCTGTTGGGCTGAA
Source organism: Ammospiza caudacuta (assembly GCF_027887145.1). Lineage (NCBI taxonomy): Eukaryota > Metazoa > Chordata > Aves > Passeriformes > Passerellidae > Ammospiza > Ammospiza caudacuta. The sequence continues at coordinate 1,421,480 of NC_080623.1, forward strand.
AGAAAATCTTTTAGATAAATAATTAATAAACACCGAGACCGAGACAAGATCAGAAGTCTCTCCTCATCCTTTGAAGCGCCGGGCTCTTCAAGGCCATCCCTGGGCCTTTCCAGGCCACCTAGACAGCACAGAAAACTTACAAGTGGCGTTTGCTGCGTGGGCACCCCCACCAACCCTTTCGGGGGGGGATCAGCCCTGAAGAGCTGAAGAGCTGAAGAGCTGAAGAGCCGAGAGGGCAGCTCCTGAGGAGAGAAGCCTGAAGAAAAAAGAAAAAGAAGAAAGAAAAAAAAAAAAAAAACGGCCAGAAGAGTCTGCAAAAAAACAGCAGTCACTGAGAATTACATCTCTCAGCTTCTGCCGAAGACAGTTCGTAGCAGAGCAGTCCGGATCAGAACCGGAAGGCGCCTCTGGATCCTTCTCCTGTGACCTGCTGGGCGGAGATCAGGAGCCTTCGGACAGCTCTGACGACAGATTCGGTGAGAAGGTCAAAAATAAGAACATAATTGCACACTCTCCCAAAAACAACGGGAAATTCTGTCCGCCTTACAAGGCGTGGCTCAAGCATATACAGAAGGGATCCCAAAGAAAGAATTAAAACAGCTATTGTTGTGGGCAAGGCTTAATTACCCACTGGCCGAAACATGCCTGCTATTCGAAGTGGGGTTTTGGCAGGAAATCAATAGGCACTTATATTTCTTAGCAACAAAAAAGGACGAGACAGCGTTAAAGCTGCTCTCGCCGGCAAGGATAATGCTGGAAGGCATATCGGAGCAGTCGAAAAGACTGGAAGAGCAACGAAAAGTTGCGGCACCCTCGGAAAGAGGGGGGGAGCAATGCTCTAAGAAACAATTAGCTCTGGCCTCAAGAAGCCAGGGGGAAAGGACTCTCGAGGAAAGAGAGCAGGAAATAATATTAAAGCCCCCGGTCCCAAAACCCAGAAACCCCAGGAAGCTCCTAAAGCGTCCTGAAACTCCGGAGAGTACAGGGGAGTCAGGATCAGAAGGGGGGGTGAAGGGGGGAGAGAAGGGATCGGGGGGGGCGCTTCCTCGCGGGGGGTACGGCGCGGCAGCGGCGGAGCAAACGGGGAGAGCGGGTGAAGAGACAGACAAGGGAGACACGAGTGCAGATGCGGCTTTTGTCAGCACAGCACCGGGGGTGGCGGCTGCCCCGGCCGGCAGATTAGCGGAAACGTGCGCGGCGGGCAAAACTCGCAAGAACCGGGGGGGAGAGTCACAAACCAGCGCGGAGGCGGTAAACACGGGCGGCGAAATGGGGGAAATTGCGCAGCCCCAAAGGGCCACCGTAGTGAGACGCGGGAGGCGCGTGATTGTGACGTCAGACCCGGTGCGGTGGTCCGCTCGGATTTTGGAGAGGACCCGGGGGCCGGCGGGGGGCGGGCGGTACACACCGGCGGGGGGAGTGGACACAACGTCAGAGGGGGAGGAGACAGAGTCAGGGACAGACCGAGGGGAGGAGACCTCGGAGGTGGAACAAGGGGGGGAGAGTGACGTCAGCTTGGGAGAGACAGGGAGGGGCTCGGAGAGCACGCATGCGCAGAGAGTAGAGCGCAGGCGGGGGCGGGCCCGATCCCCTGTGACGTCTCGGGCGAGGAGGGGCCGTACTCGGGACTCTACGTCCCCCGGCACCACACCCTCTCCAGAGTTGATACCTTCGGATGAAACCCTCGGAGTCCCAGTCCCTTCCCTTCAAGGGAGACGTTCTGGTGTTCAAGCTCCATTTTCAGTTGAATTAAAAGCCAAGCAAACACGGTCTCAAGTGAGATCGCCGACACGGCAGCCGACCGGAAGAGGAACCGGGGCAGTCGAGCTCATTCCGTCATCCGAGCTGGGGAGGCCGGTGACAGCGCCACCTAGTGGCAGGAAGACAGAAGTGCAGGACATGCCGGACCGGTTCGGTGGAGCCACAGCGCCATCTCGTGGCGAGACTGCAACAATGCAGCAATTTTTTCCAACATTATATAAAAAGAAAAGCACTTTAAAGAAAACAATATTAACACAACAAAGGGATTATCCATCGACTTCGGGATTTCATGAAGATGATGAAAGCTCAGATGAAGAACAGCTACAAGGAGAAGATGTCATAAGGATCACAGCATCGGAAGGTGTTCCGACATGGATGTTGTCAGCAGCAGAAGCAGCAAAAAGCTTCTTGCATTCGGTTGATGCAGCAAAAAAGAAATATCAACGGGATCCTCGAGTTTCCTTTTCGGATTTAGGAGCGAGGCCAAAAACCTCAAGGCGAGAAATGAGGCACAATGAATCACCAATGACATCCACAACACCATTGTTCATGCAAATCCCAATGGAACCTCAAGAAGAGGAATTTCAAGAGCCAGTGAAGACGATGGACTGGAAACAAATTAGAAAAGTATTAGCAAAGGAAAAGCATATATTTCCAGGATCAGGAGATTTGACAATGCCAGGGGCAGAACCCAAGGTGGGAAAGGATGGGTCACGAGACACTTAAAGACTTGGGGAAGGCGGCTCAAACCTTTGGGCTGAATTCACAATACTTCAAACAGCTATTAAGAGGGACATTCACTACATATGACCTCACACCATATGACATTCGAAGTATTGTGGCAATGATTCTTACTGACACGCAAAGTCTTGTCTGGGAAAAAAGGTGGAGAAAATATCTTGCTGAATTGCGGAACTGATATCAAGGTGGGCCAAACGCGAACCTCACAGAAGGGCAGTTAGCAGGAGATCCTCCAGATGACAACCCAGGGGAGCAAGCAGCGCGGCTTCCACGAAGAGTGTTGAGTGACATCAAAGAAGCAGCGCGATTGGCAATCATGCAAATTACACCAACAGGAGCTCCAGAAGTCCCGTTCTCTTGCATCAGGCAAGGTCCCACAGAGCCATTCATGTCGTTCATCGATCGACTCACGCAAGCCGTGGATCGACAAGTGACGAACGAAGAAGCGAAGAGGCCTCTCTTGGAGAGTTTAGCTTTTGGCAATGCCAACCCGGATTGTCAACGGGTCATCAGCACCATGCCAGGACGGCCATCCTTGGCAGAGATGGTGGAGGCATGCAGCAAGGTGGGAACACCTCAGCATGTCGCATCGATCGTGAAGAGTGAATTAAGAGAGGAATGGGAAGAACAGTTAAAGGGACATTCAGAAAGGCAAACAGAGAACAAGACACTGGAGAAGATGTTCGAAAAAATACTGCAACAGCAGGACGAGAACATCAACAAAGTTCTTGCGACGATGCAGAAAAAGAACAATCCCCCGAGAGGACAGTGCTACAAATGTGGGGAGTTTGGCCACATGAAAAGGAATTGTCCACGGACACATACGCCAGCACCAGCACAGAAGGCGGAAAGGCCAGTTTGTGCGCGGTGCGGAAGAGGCAGACATTCAGCGAAAGAATGTTATTCCCGGACAGACGTGGACGGAAACCCGTTACTGCATCCGGGAAACGGGAAGCGCAGCGCGCCCCTAAGCCAGCGCGCTCAGACACAAGTACTGGCGGTGTCACAAGAGCAGACAGGGCAATCATCAGCGAGCGACAAGCAGATGCCCTCAGCAAAACCCTCAGTCGGTTCCACAGTGACCCAGACCTCCTCCCACCAGGGGCACAGTGTGCACTGGCAGCTTCAAGACTAGTATGTTTTTTAGATGAAAGTCATGCGGAGATACCAATGGGTATCCACGGGGACTCATATAAGAAACAAGATTTCTTGATAATCGGACAAGATAAATGCAGTATTCTTGGACTTACTGTCTATCCAACAGTCATCTCAGCGGACAAAAATACAGAATTAACAGTTTTGGCAAGAGCGCTTTGTCCACCATTGACTGTACCAGAAAACACTGTGGTTGCGAGAGCTTTCGCATTGCCACCACACGCAGTTGGAGAGGTCATGTCAATCTTCGATGAAGAAGGTTTCCCTATGAAAGAACATGTTGAAGTACATACAACATGGGTGAAACACATAGGTCGAGACCGACCCACGCTCACATGCCAATTGACATGTGGGGACAGGACAATAACGATCAGAGGTATGCTCGACACAGGGGCGGATGTAACGGTAATATTGTACATCTTTTGGCCACGCAGTTGGAGCTTGGTCGCGCCATTGGGCTCCCTCTCAGGCATAGGGGGAGCATCTCTGTGTCTGCAAAGTGAGAATTCTGTCGTTGTCACAGGACCAGGAGACAAGACGGCGATCATTCGTCCTTTTGTCGTCCAAAAGCCGATCACAGTCTGGGGTCGGGACCTTTTGGCACAATGGGGCGCGAAGATCGAGGTGGATTTTTAATAGGGGTCACTGCAGCACTCACCACACTGAAGCTGACATGGAAAACCGATGATCCAGTTTGGGTGGATCAGTGGCCCCTTGAGCGAAGAAAATTGAGTGCTTTGAAAGACCTGGTCCAAGAACAATTGCGAAAGGGACACATCAAGCCAACGGACAGCCCTTGGAATTCTCCAGTGTTTGTCATCAAGAAAAAACTATCGGGCAAATGGAGATTGTTACATGATCTCAGGAAGATCAACGAAGTCATAGAAGACATGGGACCCCTTCAGTTGGGACTTCCATCTGTCTCAATGATTCCCAGAGATTGGCAGCTTGTGGTCATTGACCTCAAGGATTGTTTTTTCAGTATTCCACTCCATCCAGATGATGCTCCGAGATTTGCCTTTTCAGTTCCGAGTATCAACAGGGAAACGCCTCTGCAGCGGTACCATTGGGTTGTTCTTCCGCAAGGTCTAAAAAATTCTCCGACGATCTGTCAATGGTACGTGGCACGAGCTTTGGCACCAGCGTGGAAGAAATTTCCGAAGGTGAAAATCATTCATTACATGGATGATTTGCTCCTTGCAGCATCAACACGGCAGGAGCTGCAAGAAGCTCGTGACTGTGTGATTGCAGAGGTGCAAAAGGCAGGTCTGGAAATCAGCATTTCAAAGATTCAGAAGGTTGCACCTTGGAAATATCTAGGGTGGAAAATCTCAGAAAGAACAATAAAACCTCAAAAACTGGAGATCAGCACCAAGGTCAGCAATCTGCATGATCTGCAACAGCTTTTAGGAGAAATCAACTGGATGAGGCCAGTCTTGGGAATCACGAACAGCGACATCCCAGCGCTGCTCGATCTTTTGAGAGGAGACACAGACATCCGGTCTCCCAGGACACTCACGCCAGAAGCGAGAAAGGAGTTGGAGAGAGTCGCAGACGCGATACAGAAAAGGCAGGCACATCGATTTGTTCCAACGTTGCCTTTTCAGTTGGCAGTGCTGGGGAGGAAAACACAGTTCCATGGTTTGATCTTCCAATGGGACGAATCGCAAAAGGATTCTTTGATAATCATAGAGTGGATTTTCCTACCACACAGGCCCGCAAAAACAATTCTTACAGATTTAGAGATGGCAGCACAAATCATCATAAAGGCGAGAACAAGGTTGCTGACGATGGCAGGAAGAGAATTCTCAGTCATCAGACTACCTTTGAAGCGAGACTATTTCGATTGGGCAATGCAACAATCGAAAGACCTGTTAATTGCGTTGTTGTCGTTCCCAGGAACTTGTACAGTCCACTTTCTGCAACATAGAATACTGCAATCGCAGATATGCTATAGAGCAAAACCAAAAATAAGTGAAGAGCCTTTGGACGGGATCACAGTGTTCACGGATGGCTCAGGAAAGACACACAAGTCAGTGATCACGTGGAGAGACTCAACGACAGGGGATTGGGAATCTGACGTGAGGATGGTTCAGGGCTCTCCACAAATTGTGGAGTTGGCAGCCGTTGTCCGAGCATTTCAGTTGTTTGAACAACCTCTCAATCTGGTGACAGACTCCGCATATGTTGCGGGTGTGGTCAGGAGATTGGAAGGTTCGCTCTTGAAAGAAGTCAGTAATGAGGTTTTATACTCATATCTGACAAGCTTGAAAATACTGCTAGAGAGCAGGGAAAGAAAGTATTTTATCACACACATTAGAGCGCACACAACACTTCCGGGGTTTTTAGCGGAAGGGAATGCTCAGGCGGACAGGTTGACGATGCCCATTTCGCAAACACTGCCGGACATTTTTGAGCAGGCAAGATTAAGTCATGCGTTCTTTCACCAGAATGCGCAGGGGCTAATGGAATCCTTTCGCCTCACAAAGAGTCAGGCGAGGGAAATCATTAGTGCCTGTCCAGACTGCCAGCTTGTGCAGCCACCTTCCTCTACCGGAGCCATCAATCCGCGGGGGCTGCAAAGTCTTCAGTTGTGGCAGGCTGATGTCACAAAATATCCATCTTTTGGGAGGCTCAAAAATGTTCGTGTTTCTGTAGATACATTCTCAGGGGCAGTCTTTGCTTCAGCACATGCAGGGGAAACGGCAGACCATGCTTGCTGACATTTCCTGCAAGCATTTGCAGCGTTAGGTGTGCCTCAGGAGATAAAAACAGATAATGGGCCAACATATACAGGCAGGGTGCTTGACAGATTCCTGAAGAGGTGGGGTGTCAGACATACGTTTGGTATTCCACATTCACCCACAGGTCAGGCAATCATTGAAAGAACACATCACACCCTGAAATCCCTTCTGGACAGACAGAGAAGGGGTGAGCCAGAGGCAACACCTCACATGAAATTAAATAAGGCGCTGTATGTGTTGAATTTCCTAAATAGCTCATCCTCAGAACCTAATCCACCAATCGTGAGACATTTTTTAAACAGCACACAGGCAAAGCTAAAGGAAAATCCTTTAGTTTTGATCAGAAACCCAGAGACAGGACAAATAGAAGGTCCTTTCAAGCTAATCACTTGGGGCAAGGGTTTCGCTTGTATCTCCACAGATCGAGGTCTGAAGTGGGTGTCGGCACGTGAAGCCATTCTGAACGCGAGAACACGAGAACGTTGATCCAAGAAACAAAGAAACGAGCACTCAAACAGAAGTCGAGACTCAGACTGCACAGAACGATTCAGAAGAAAAATAAAGAGAAGCTAAAGACTTTGGGGGAATCTTCTCTAGGGTCTTGAATGTAAAACAGAATAATGATTTCACGCAGAAACGGAATTATGGGTTTCATGATGCTTATGTGCATCATCTTTTCAGTCATTGCAGTAAGCAATGGGGGTAATTTACCTATTACTCAACCAAGGCAAAATGTATGGGAGACTTTAGCTCAGGCAGCGAATTTAGATAGTATTTGCCTGACACATTCGAGGCCAGGAAAACCATTTTCAGCATGCATGGTTGGATTGCCAGTGGACGAATGGCCAGTTCCAGGGCACTCCGCAGTTAACATTTCACAGGTCATTAAAGATCCTGTGAAAGAGTGGTGTGCTTGGACACATCTACTTCCTGTGGCCTCTACAGAACCTCAGGAATTGGAGATTTTTGGGTCCATGACAATGGAACTCTGCATGCAGTTTGAGGCTCCGAATGTCACAAAGGCGAAAACTGTCGATTTGACTCCCATTCATGAATTCTATAAGAATGCGTCAGCATGGTGTAAATATACAGAGAAAACTACCAAAGGATCGGTCCAAGTCCCAGTGCAATTGCCACAGGGTTTGTTTTTAATTTGCGGAGACAGAATTTGGCACGGCATTCCTGCTAATGCCACGGGAGGTCCATGCAGCATTGGGGAAATTTCAATACTATCGCCTGATTTGAACATGTTAAGGGAGAAAAAACGCAGAGAAAAAAGATCAATAGAACAATATGCGGCAGATTGCAATGATAAAATGTTTTCTTGGGACAAGAAAGCGAGTATTGCTACCGCAATTTTCTCACCTCAAATAGCATCAGGGGTAGCCTTGACTCAAATCGACCGCATGGGTTGTTGGTTGAGCAAACATGCACAGTCTGTGTCTGTCGCATTGGATGACATGTTAAAAGACATCAGTGGTGTAAGGCAGGCGACTCTTCAAAACAGAGCAGCAATCGATTATCTATTCCTCGCTCATGGACATGGGTGTGAAGAGTTTGAAGGGATGTGCTGCATGAATCTCTCAGATCATTCAAGGTCGATTCATGAAAGTATCAAAAATATAAAGGACAGCATAAATAAACTTGGCGAGATCACAGGATCATGGATCGATCAGCTGGTAGACTTCTTTGACATCTCTCCCATTTGGAGAGGAATTTTACGAATAGGGTTCTATGTTTTAATAGTTCTCCTAGTCCTCATACTTGTCGTCCCATGCATATTTGCATGTTTAAAACACGCTATGAATCGGATAGCAAAAGAAGTCTTCCTAGTGCAAACAGAAGGGGGAGATGTGGGATCTCAGCACCTCAGGATGGAGGTGCAGAGTGGCCAAGAACACCCTTGGGGGGCTCGGGAGTCCTGGAATGTTGCCAGAAGTGTCTGGTGGCTGGACTTTGATCCGACACAGGAGACGACGCCTGTATGAGGACTGGGAAGATTTCACTGGGTGTATGGTGAAGGGATAAGTTAATTAGAGTGTAAAACACAGGGTTTAGGATTTTGGTACAGGGGGGTCTAAAGAAGTAAGATGGAGGAATTGGGGCGTGTCCTGTTCTTCTTCTTCTTCTTCTTCTTGGCCTCCATCTTCTGTGGTGATGGTGGCACTTTGGGATTGGTTATTACTAGAAGTGCACCGGTTAATAAGGGTAGAAGGTATTGGGGAAAAATGATAAATATTGTACACGTAACTTCGGGTATAAAGATAAGTGACCGCCCGGGGGTTGTGGAGTGTGCCCATGGCTGACTTGCTGTGCAGACCTCTGTCGGGCTGAAAGAAAATCTTTTAGATAAACAATTAATAAACACCGAGACCGAGACAAGATCAGAAGTCTCTCCTCGTCCTTTGAAGCGCTGGGCTCTTCAAGGCCATCCCTGGGCCTTTCCAGGCCGCCTAAACAGCTCACAGAAAACTTATAAGCCTAAACAGCCGAGAAACCAAGCAAGTGGCATCCCGGAGCTATCTCCGGACATAAATCAGCCGGGAGAAAAACATGAAAATCTACACTGAGCAAGCTTCCCTGCCACGTGTGGCAGCCTCTCAGCCCTGGGTGTGCCTGCGAGCTGGGTGACTCCAATTCTCTCCATCAGGGACAGGAGGAGTTGGGCCGCACGCTCGCGCACCGGGGCGTGGCGGCTGCTGGGGAGGAGAGAGTGAACCCTGGGCACAGGGACAAGGAGCAGCAGCAGCGCCGGCCTTGGCCAGAGCCTGCTCCCTGCCCTTGCTGGGGGAAGGAGCCTGGGCTCTCCCTGCACCTTCAGACACCTGCAGAAGGTTCTGTCCTCAGCTAAACAACAAGTTAGCACTGTACAGAAGGCCTGCCTGCACGGAAGAGGGAGGAATTCAGTCTCCCTGCACTGTCTGATACTCAATTTCTTTCACAGTATTTACTCTGAGAAAGATTAAAGAAATAGATGACATATGAATAATTTAGAAATTAGAGACAATTGATGCTGACCCATCAGAGAGCACCCAGAACACAGAGCTGCAGCAGGATTGAGGCTCTTTCCACCCATTTATCCCCAAATCTGCAGACCTTTGGAAAACAACAAATGCAGGGAAAACATATTGTGGGCCATGAAGTTGCAGAATATCCAGCAATGCAGCTTGTTTCTTCTGTGGGGCTTCGCAATGGATCCATCTGAACGTTTTACCCTATTGCAAAGCTGAGGAAAGGGTGCCAGGCAGTTTAGCCAGGCTGTCCTGTTCTAGAGAGTGTCTCTTGGGAACTATCAGGCCCAGCACCAACATTTAAGGCAACATTTGCTCCAACTGTCCCATGGCAGTCAGCCTGTGAAGGTGCCTGTAAAGTGATTCATCATCTCAAGGCTAAGATGAAACATCAGTTTGAATAGAAAGTAGAGCTCTAAGGCCAGGACAGTCCTGCAAGATTCCTTTGGCAGGAGCTGCACCAGCAGTGCAGGCTGTGCCACACCCAGCAGATTGTCCCCCATGTGCTCCACGCCCCAGCAAGGACCCTCCTCATTTCTCAAGTTAATGGCATCATGAGGAGACATGGTTTTCCCAGGGCCTCTGTGGTTAGCACTGTGAAATACCAAACACTGCTCACAGCTGCAATTGCAATTGTCCCTCTCCCCACAAAAGCACAAGGCTCTATCCTTGGCCTTTGCAGGCACTTTCCCTTCCCCACTGATCATCACATCTAGGAAACTCTGACAGACTGGGAGAACTCCAGGAAGCAGCAGGAAGCTGAGTCAGAGGAGCTTTAGTTTGGATATCAGGAAAAAGGGTTTTTCACCCAGAGGGTGGCTGGGCACTGGAACAGGCTCCCCAGGGCAGTGGTCACAGCACCAAGCCTGACAGGGTCGAAGGAGCATCTGGACAACAATCTCAGGAACTTGGTGTGACCCTTGGGCTGTTCTGGGCAAGGCCAGGAGATGGACTCAATGGTCCTGATGGGCCCCTTCCAACTCCCCATATTCTACACTTCTGTGATTCTGAGAACTAATGGGCTGCAGGAGGGCAGAAATAGGTGACAAGAGGAAAGAAGTGAGGTTGGTTGGAGAATCAAGTCACTGAGTTCACAGAAGATGCAGGATACAGGACCCTTCCATCCCAGCATTCCCATTCTCTGTCTCACTCCTTCTCCCTCTCACACACACGAAAGTGAAGAATATCACTAAAAGTAAAGAACCTACTTGACTCCCGTGTCCATGAGAGCAGTCATTGCTCGTGCAGGAGTCACATTCTCCACCATGATCCCCAGGGTCTGACTGGCTGCTTTCTGAACAAATTCTGGGGAGTTGGACACCATCTGGAGAAGGATCCGAGCAACCTCATCCACATCAGAGTCCATGTCCTTTTTCAAGGTCACAAAGAGCTCTCCCAGAGTGACAACTGCAGAGTAGGACACCTTGGACCGGAGGTTGGTCACCTGGGGAAGTCATGAGGGGAAACATAGGAATCACCTTGAAAAGAAAACCAGTTGCCTTCAACAGAAGTCCCAGGAAATGACAACACATCCCACTGTGTCCAGAGGAACATAAAAGTACAAGAAGAGCAGGAGAGCACAAGCACTGAAAGGCACTTACTCTGGCACCAATTTCTGGCCTCAGACCTGCTTAATGCAGGCCTAAAATAAGAATTTCATTGGGTGCTTAACACTTCTAAAATGTCCAGAGCTTTGATTTTAGGCCCCTTTACTAGAAAATTAAATCAAGGGCTGCTTTCAAATCATAAAGGCAAAAGTCATAAAGATAAAAGAGTCAGGTGCTCCTGTTCAAAAAAGCAACACCAGCAGCTGAAGCACTCAGCCAGGAAACAGAAAACATAGGCTGAGATCTACAGAATAATTTACAGTGTTGAATTACAACTTGGGAAGAGACTGGGACTCTGGCAAATAACACCACTAGTGTCTCAGTTTCTGCATTTGCACATTGTGTTATAAAGGCACCACACTCAAAGATGAGTGTCAGATCCCCGACCTGCCAGTAAATACAGCTGCATGTACCCACAGATCCTACAGATAGCTGACATACATTAGAAATATCAGGTCTAAAACCAGAAATGAAGGCAGACCATGAGCACACATGGAGATGAACAAGCACATACCTACTCTACACACCATGTATGAAGTATGGGGGCAATTCAGAACAATGTTCTCACCTCGCTGGTAACTGCCAAGCAAACCTCATGAAGTCGACAAAGCAGGACCTCTGAATGGGACCCAGCCAGGTGTTGGAGGGTGAAGAGTCCCTTCTCCTTCAGCTCCCTGAAAGGCAGAAGATTGATTTTTCTCTCCACCAAGGCAGCACCCTCTGACATGACCAGGCTGGCAGCTCAGTTGAACAATGGGAGGTGCTTTTCAAGGAGTGCTTAATGAAATTGTGGAATGTGGAATTTAAGAGGACAGCCTTTCTGAAATCTCTGGCACATGAGGCCCCTCTGTCACTGCTTCCATGAAGCTGTGAGACCGGGCCATGCTGCTGTTTGTTGTCACCTCCCTGTACCTGTCCCTGAGACACAGTGCCACCAGGCTGTTATTGGGGCATCTTCCTTCTTTGTCAGCCCCAGCAGGTATTCAGCAGGGAGAGTCTGCACTGGCTCTCTGGAGCTGAGTTTCCACTCTATGATCTCGGCCTCTCTGTCACCCCCTCCACTCCACATCACACATTCCCCAAAAAAGCAGCAGGATGTCCTAGGAGATTCCACCCCTGGGCAACAGCTGTTGAAACTCTGGCTTTTCCCAAAAACCCCTACCTAAAACAACCCCCACAACAGCAACAGGATATTTAAAAGGTGCAAACAACTCTGTCTCTGAGCACTTGCTTTGTGCAGGCCCTCAGCTAGAGGAAGGTCTGTGAGGCATCAGGGCTGCAGCCCAGGGCTGGTGACCGATCCCACGGGCACCCTGAGTGTCATCTGGACCCCCCACACCTGCAGAAGCTCTCTGCACCTCACAAGACACCAAAGAGAAATGGGGAAGAGAAAGCAGAAGAGAAAGGGCAAAGCAAAGGTGACTGCACAAGGAGATGCATCGTGGCAGATTTTTCATGCTTATCCCAGTGGGAATGGATTCCTTGCCCCTGTGTGAATGAAGCATCCAGCAGAGAGTGACCAAATAGCCATCAAAAATAAAACCAGTATCAGCTAACATTTGTAGGGTTATCACCTCTGGGCCTCCTTCTGCCTGTGTATAATTTTGGGACACATGGTGAGTATTGACAAAACATCTCAGGTCCATATGAAGCAGTGGGTAGGAAAAAGTTTAATTCCAAAAGTGCAAGATACCTAGAGGATTTTCTTTCTTCTTCCTTCTCTTCTGCCATGAGCCCTTCAGGAGTAATGGCAGGCTGAGGGACTTGAAAGCACAACTCAGTCCATTTCTCAGAAAAAGGAGCTCCCTGGAGCTGCTTCTGGGACTGCCATGCAGGAGGTCATGGGGAGACCCTGTTACCTGCCATTGCTGTCAGCAGTGGGAGCAGAGAGGATCTTACTCAGTCCCACTGGGCCAGTGGCCCAAGGAACCCAAATCTCTACACTCAAAACTTCTGCCATCCTGCTTCTGCCTGATTTGCCTTCTGCCTGATTTGCCTTCAGCCAGCAAATCATCTCCTTCCAGAGCTTTCTCTCTTCCCTCAAGGTTTCCTTTGCAGCTCCATGGAGCAGCAGGCAAAGCAAGGAAACAGCACAGAGCTGCTGCAGCTGCAGCACTGCTGCAGAGCAAGGCCAAGAAAAGGCTGCTCTCCAATCTTCATCCTCTCTCTACTCTGGAGTGGTTTCACCAGTGCCCTTTGGCCCTCTGGGCTCTCGGGGCTCCGAGGCACAAGCAAGACACGCTTCTGACTGACCTTAACACTGAGAGGGATGCAGAGGGAATGGGGCCTTTCTTACCAGTCATCGCTGCCCAGCAAGGAGAGTGCCTCCTGCAAGGACTGCTGTGGGTCTGCAGAGGCTCTGTCCTTCTGCCCATGCCCACGGAGCAGCTCCTCTCAGCGCTTGGCACCAGGGGCCCTCTGTAAGGTCGCTGTGAGGAGAGGGTCGGCCATGGGCGCTGCAGCCCCGGGCAAGGCCCCGCCATGGAGCGGCCTCAGCCGCATCTCCCAGCCAGGGCTCCGTGTGCTATAAACTGGCACTGGCTCAGAGGCTTCCATGCTCTCTGGCCCCTGGGGCTCCTTGCTTGCTCCCAGCCTCCCCCAGCTGGGCCCAGCTCCAGGCTGAAGCTGACAATTGCCTCGCAGCGCCAGCTCCCCAGTGCCACAGGTGCCACAGCCAGCGGCAGCTCCTGGGCCGCAGAGCTCCCGCTCCCTGCGAGGCAGCGCTGACCAGCAGCACTGGCTACCCACGAGGGAACCCTTCAGGTGCCCCTCTTGTCTCAGCGCCCTGATTGCCCCCAGCCTGAGGACAGGGGCACTCTGCAACTCCCTGGGGAGAGCCCTGCAGTTGCCTGGAGACAGCACCAAGCCAAGCCTGAACAACCCAGCCCTGCTGGGCCCGGCTCAATCCCCCCGGAGCAGCTGCCAGGGAACAGCCACACCTGACCCTTCCCACCTGACAGCGCCTCTGTTCCCATTGACTGCAAATATTCCAGACAGAGGCAGCTGAGCGCACACACATTTTAGCCTGCTATTGGGAAGGGAGTACTTTATGGATTTTGCTCTTTCCAAGCATCATGAACCTTTTTCAGAGGTACACACTGCCTGTATTTCAAGGATGCTGAGGTGAAATTTATTTGCCATCTAATGGACATGTCTGTAAACTCAACAGTTTCTAAGCTTTCTCTTGTGTAAAAATGCAATTTCCAGACTAGACAGTTGATAAAAAAGCCTTCCAAATGTACTCTGAGGATAAAAATATGCAAATACAGATCCACATTGTTGGCAGATGCACTCTCTTGTTAATCAGTTGACCTGGGTTTGCCTTAATTGAATTTTTTTGTAAGGAAAAAATTTTACAAGGTATGAGAAAAATCTGATGATAAATGCATTCCTTATGAAACCCATTTGTCATCAAAAGCACTGTCAATCAAAAATTTCATGTTGTGCACTCAAAAGCTCATTTTCTAATGCGTAGATTAAAACATTTGAGATGTTTAAAAGGATGGAGTATAAATATTGCACAGAATCTAGATGAACTGCTCTGGACTCTGTAGGGTTTTTGTGCTACCTTGCATGTTCTCACAAAGTATGGAGGAATGACAACTTCAAAAATATTCAGAGGGGAGCTAATCTGGATTTCACTGAGGTACCCCAGCCACTGACACCAGTGATGTAGACACACACATCTAGATTCACTGTGAATGGAGAGCCACGTCAGGCTAGTTCTGGTCAGTTCTGAACATGGAAGTAGCATCACTAGAGAAGAGCATTCAAGTATCACTCCTAGCTCCCTTCTTCTTATCTCACCCTGCTTGGGATCACAGCACAGGCAAGGGCTACCCACAAAGGAGGGACAAGAGCCACTAGGGACTCTCTGCTGTCTATTTGCTGCAGGCAGCAAACAGCCTGGGAGCAGCAGGCGGCCCCTCCTGGCTGCCATCTGCTGCACAGGGGTGTGGCATTTGCTGGCTGACACAGGAGGCACTGCTTGTTCCCTCTTGGCACTGCAGGCTCTTGGATGGCAGCAGTGAGGAGCCATCGGGCACTTCTGGGAGCAGCAGCAGCACGACTGCACCAAGCCACTGACTGCCCTGCAGACACAGCCCTTGCTGGAGAGCAGAACAGCTGGCTGCAGAACTGGACAGCAGCACAGGCAGAGGGCCCAGATGGTGAGTGAACAACTGATCATGGTGGTTCTCGTAGGAGCACAGTGAGCACAGCAGCAGACTGCCCTGCAGCTCATCCCTGCAGTCACAGCTGCCTCCTGGCACCAGTGCTGTAGTTTGGACTCTTAGGATAGGCAAAAGCCAGAGCTTAGGCCTTTACCACGACTTTATTAAGTTCAACTTTCCAATGGATCTCTAAGAACCAACTGCTCCAGTACTTCCAAGCTGGAGTTACTCAAAAGTACATTTGTTGTTCACTCTCAGGACAGACTATGGAGCCAAGATCCCAGCAGTGCTGGCTGAAGCAGGAGGCAGTTTGTGCTCCTTGTGCAAGGAAAAACCCAAGTGGGAAAAGCTGCCATGGAGCAGGCTTACCTGAGGACCTGCATGGGAAGCTGCTATCCCCATGGATGATGGGTATATTGGGCAGTAAGGGCATGTTGTCCTGCTTCCTCAAGACCTTCTCCTTCAAGGCACTACCAGGGTGTTTTCTATGCCCTCTAGAAGCTGTGTCATCAACAGGTGGTAGGCTAAAGGCTGCAGGGACCAAAGAGGAGTTTGTAAGGGGAGAGTGCTGGACAGGGTGACAATGGAAAGGACCAGAAAACTTGCTGGAGCTGCGTAACATCTGCTTGATACCCCAAAGAACTTCAAGTATAACAATGAAATACCACTTTATACCAAGTATAACACTAACATGGGACAATGATCACAGAATCTTAGAAGAGTTTGGGTAGGAAGGCACCTTTAAACATCATCTAGTCCAACCCCTGTGAGGAGGGACATCTTCATTCTGATCAGGTTCCTCAGAGCCCCTTGTAAGCTGGCCTTGAACACCTTCAAGGATGGACCAACAACAGTTTCTCTGGGAAAACCTTCCAGCTTTTCATCCCCTTCATTATAAAAAAATTCTCCCTTATGTCTAATCTAAATTTACCTTATTCTAGCTTAAAACCAAATTGCAGTGATGCTTCCTCTAAGAAACAAGGAAACCCAGCATTGCTCTGCCTTTGTTCTCCTGTTCCAGAGGCTGGCAGGGGCAGTTGCCAAAGGAAAGTGCAGATAACTCTGCGTGCTGCCCTCGGGCTGAGTGCTGCCTCCTCAGGGCCCCGCTGCGACCCTCGGGCAGTGCTCACAGCCCTGCAGGCAGAGCCCCTCAGCCAGGATCCAGTTAGGAATGCTGCTGCTCCTGGGGCTGCAACAGAAGCCCTGGCTGGGGCTTCAGCACAGCCCTACAGTGCCAGCTCCTCAGCAGGGAGTGGCAGGAGAAGGATCTCTGGTGTTTTCATTACAAGGAGCTGAATTTTGTTTCTTCCAGGCTGCAGCCTGGTTGAAAAGCACTCTTTTGGACTACCCTTCCCTGGAGGCTGCTCTCCAGGAGAGAGTCTGAAGCCCCAGTGTACTTTGCAAGACAGAATTTTCTACTCTGAAAGACTTTAGAGGTGAAGGAGGGAAGCTGATATTCTGTTACTGACTCAGTGAGGCCGTGGGCAAGACACTTCATGCCTCTGTATTTTTCTTTGGGAAACAGAATTAAATCCCAAGCAAGCTTCCACTCAGATGCAAGCTGAACAGCTCCCCAGTCTGATTGCAACACCGCGCAAAGGGCAAGCAAGTGGTCAAAAAGGACCACCACAAGTGTAACCACTACTTACTTGCTTCAGCTGCATGCCCACGCTTGACTGTCTCAGGAATAGGTGGCAATGATGTTTTCCTTTGTCTCCTTTTTTTCATCTCTCTCTCCAAAAGCTCTGCGTCCTTCCACCCCAAGTTCTTTTGAGCCAACATGCACAAAGCAGCACGGATCTGGGTGCAATGGAAATACATCATAGACTGTAAGCAGAGATACACAAACCACACACAACATCTCATCAGGAGCACAGAGTCCACAGAGTGCCCTAGGCTTCAATGCAGCTCCATCCACATTCCAACAGTTTCAGAGGAATGTCTCCTGTCCTCACCTTGGCAATTACACACAGTGAGGTGGAACACTTCAGCGCCACAACCTTACACTGCTGCAACTGCAACCAATGTCAGGAAGCCCTGCTTGAAGCATGAAAGTCATAGGAGTGCTCCAAGGCAGAGGAAGAGCTGAATTGGCTGGGGAGTAGGCAGTTCAGTTCCTACAGGCCATGGCAGGAGAATAAAAACCATGTGCAATACCCAGCAAGGAGGGCTAATGAGCTGTTGCTTAACACTCATGGCCAGGAATTGCAGCTGTTTCTCACTTCCTGGCTTCTGAAGGACTCAGCTCTGAAGGACTCTGAAGGACTTGGTCTCTGAGACCAGCAGACCAAAACGAGGAGCCATGTGAAAACAAGTTGCAGAAGCATTGATGTTCATGAGCAGAAAACTTGAGAATGAGAGGGCTGTGAGATACAGCCACAAAGGTAACCAGGAAAAATCAACCTCTCCCATTTTCTTTTGCAGCCTTGCTTGCACCCAACATTAGAATCTTTGCCTCTCTGCTTCTAAGGATGCACTTTGCCCACATTCACTGATGTGTAGCTTGCTCTGTCATTCAGAACTTCTCTAAAACAGCCTTTGCACAAAAAAAATGCTTCTGGCATGACCTTAGCACCATCTCCAAATCAGGGACCTTGGCACCACTAGAAATAGCCAAGCAATGGTTCTGTAGCTGTCCAATATATTCCCAAGGGAATCCCCATTGCCCAAGAGTGGAAGATGATGATTTTCAGTGACATTTTGGGCCAAGCACTAAACAGCCACTGGAAAGGAAGTTCGCTCATCCCTGTCCTTATCCCTTACCTTTCCAAAGGCATCCCTCAGCTCTTTGTCCCTCGTAGGACCAGGACTGGTGGGATGATCTGTCTCCTTGGCCTGGCTCAATGGGAGGCCTGGGAATGGAAGCAAAGGTTCCTGTATACCTCTGACAGACTTCAAGCCCCCCAAAACACAATGCTGGGCAACAGGCAAGACAGGTTCCAGAGTGCAGAGCTCTCAAGACACAGAGATTGGGATTGAGAGCAGCAAGGTACAATGCCTAGACCCTCTCCCAAGGGATGGGCTACTGGCAGCAAACATGACATGACTCTGTTGGCCAGCAGACTGAAACATGCTGCTTGATGAAGGCCTCAACCCCTGCATGCTGGAGAGCCTCTGTGTGTGATAGAGAAGGGCAGAGATGGAGTTTGCTCTTGACAGAGATTCTTATCTGCCCTTATTCGTGCTGATTGTAGTAAACATCCTCTTTCCAGTTCCTGAAAGAAGCCCCAGGTTCTAATACCTGGATGCATTTAGACCAACATTGTCTTCTCTTGGTTGGAATATTTCAGAGGACATTCAAAGAAAATCTGAGCATTGCAGGAGTGCAGGAGTGTTACCCAAGTGTGAACTGTGTTCTTGACACTAGATATTTCATTTTCCCCAAGGATTTTCATTCTAAACTGTATGAGATTGGGCCACTTTCAGGCCAGGCTGACTAAAGGCTCATTTTCTAGTTGCAATTCTATACAACAGCTTCACAGAGGATAAATTAAGTGGCAATGCAGTAGAAAAAAAGCAATGTCTTAAATCAGGATTTTTTGCCCCTGCAGAATGGTCAGCATAATAATAAAAAAGGAGACTTAGATAGCAGCTCTGTGAAAGGAGGGCCTTGGAAGGTAAAAGAATTTAGGATGTTGGCAGGGAAACTATAGATCCCAAGGTAACCTCCTTGGGACCACTGCTGTCAGTCAGGCCAGCAAAATAGACACACAAAATATAACAGAGGCGGAGATGCAATCTAAAGCATCTGAAGCTCCATATTTCACAGGACACATTTCCTGGAAATGTCTATACAGCTGCACAGGGAAACATGCTCCTGCTGGCAGACACTTGAGGCAGGCCAGGGCACAACCCTGAGCCACTTGCCCAGAGCTAGCATAGGCACAGCCTGGCCTCTGGGCTGCCCCGGGACAGCAGGGAGCCCAGAGCCCTGTGCTTTCCAGGAATGGCTCAGCTGCACAGGCACCCTTCTGCTCCTCTGCCTGCCCCACAGCTCAGCAGCCCTACAGCTCCAGGGGCACTGGCAGCAGCACAGCTCATTGCAGGGGCACATGCAGGGCACAGCTGCTCCCTGGCAATGTGCACAGCCTCTCTGGGCTGCCACAAGACCCTTCCTCCTGTCAGCCAGCAGCCCAGCTCCCCCTGCCCTCTGTGCTTGTCCTCCCTGCAGTGCCCCTGGGGCCGGCGCTGCCCCACGGCTCTGCCGGGGCTCCTGGGCCAAGGCCCCTGAGCCGCCCGCGAGCCCAGACCTCCATTCCCAAGGCCGGGCTCCAGCACAGGAGGCTCCAAGCCCAACAGCTCAGCCGGTTTCCTTGGGAACAGAGGCATCCCAGCTCCTGTCTTGTACCAAGAGCTCTTTCCCTTCTTCCTCTGACTTTTTGCTGTAGGCTCAGAAGAAGCTCACATTCAGGTACAAGAGAAGAAGTGAGTTAATTGAACTCATGCCTTTACAATCAATCCATCTAAGGGGTGAGGAATTCAAAGTGTATTTTAGTTACTGAGAAGATTGGTTGGTTTTTCATTTTTCATTAAACGAGCATCAGTTTAATTTCTCTGGACAATATGGAACTGGCAAGCCAAGAATGAAGGGCTCTACTAGTTCATGTGGTGCCCGTTGCCTCTCCACTACTACAGGATCCCTTTCCTTCCAAACAATTGGAAACTCACAGTTCTCTCTAGAATCTGACAGTGGCAAGGAAGTAATTGTTTTCAAAAGTAATTTTCAAGGCCTTTGTTTCTGTAGGTCCCACTGAATTCCAGGTCGGGTTTTGCATTTTTGGGATTTTTACATTACTCTTTACAACAAAAGAAGTGCTGGGACATAAACAATGGCACCATGTTTTAGATAAAAAAGAAGATTTGCATTATGCATTAGATGTACCCAGTATTCTGTGAGCCTGTATTGGTAGGGAACAAAGTGCTCATCCCAAAGTTCCAATTTTGCTCTACTTACTTGTTCCAGGGGTTTATTCCCTGCTGTCTTTTCAGCAGAGACACCCAAACACAACATAAACATGACCTGCCTCAAAACATTTCTGATCTTGGCTAATACTGCCAATTCAAAATATTCCTAATGGAAATAGCAGAGGGTAGGTAATTTTGAAATATTCTCCAACAAAGCAGTTAGAATTCAGAGAACTAGTTCTTTACATGGCTGCACAGAGAATAAAATCATATGGCAGCCAAGCAGGATGAGTGTCTTAAACCTGGATTTCTTCATCCTGTAGAATGCTGTAGTCAGTAATAAAAGTGAGACAGGTAATGTTTAATGAGTTAAGTCATTTCTAGTACAGAATTAGTCCAGAAAAAATGACACCTTACTTACTGAGCAGTACTATTCCCTAGCTGCATTTAGCATTCCAGCTTCATATCAGTAATTAAGGAGTCATTCCAAAGGGGCCATAGGCAGGATTTGGCAGAACTAACCCTGACCCCCAAAGGGACCAGGGGATCTGATCCCTTGTTCTGCATCAGCAGAATTATTTCTCCAAGTCTCATCTCTCCTATCATTACACACCCAGAGATGCCAAAGGAACAACAACAGTGTCATTGAGGCTTTCAACTTGAAAGCATTGCCTGACCCAGACGCACCAGAGACTGCATTTTGTCTGGCACAATTCCACTTGTCAGGGATCAGGCAAGGCAGGGACAGGGACAAGGCAGAAGGCATCTCCTGCCCCAGCCTCAGCCTGCAATACTGACACAGGCAGAGAGAGCCAGGGAAGAGATTTGTCACTGTGAACCTGCCATAGGTGGCTTTGGGCTTGTGCTGACACAGGATGACAAACTCACACCCTGTGTAGGATGCATCCCTTTGGAAGGCTCTTTCTCCCTAACTGGAAAATTTATAAGGACATGCTGTCAGAGGTGGTTTCCCTATTTCTGCCAATACAATACCAGGCAATGTCTATGAATCTCCTTTACATCTCAAAGGGTTCCGCTCAGAAACTGCCCCAGTGAAAGATTTTCTGCTTCATAAGCAGAGGAAGGAGTGCAAGCATCTCTCATTTCATGCCAAATGCCTTCTTTATCCTACTAATTGTGACACCAGAAAGGGTGCAGGCAGGTAAAAAGAATGAGCAGGATGGAGAGGAAGGTATCCTCTTCCAGTGCTGCATTTCAGGGGCCCCCAGGTACCACTCAACACTTCACACTGGAGGAACTTTCACTGTGCCACCAGAGAACATTCCCAGAGACTGGGCTCTGGGAGAGTCCACTGAGCCCACCAAAGAACTGAAATTGATTTGAAGAAATTTTGAAAAGAATTGGTTTTAACCCAGCTTTCCAAATGTCAACTCTGAGTCAAGAATGCAATGGTGATTTTAGGACAGACATGCCCTGTACCTACCTGCATGTTCAGAGTTCTCTTTGCTTCTGCAGCTGGGTCTTGGCCTGGAGAAAATGGAGGACAAAAGAACATGTGAGGAGGTAGAAAGAGAAGGGAGGGTATTACAGAGACCTGAGTGGGTTGCTGGGGATGAGAGAGAAGGACGAGAATCTTGTTTCTTGATCAGAAGGCTGGATTTATTGATATATGATATATAATACATTATAACTATACTAAATAGAATAAAGAGAGAAGTTGCAGAGGCTGCTAAGCTAAGAATAGAAAGAAAGAAATCTATAACAAAGTTGTGTCCAGGGACTCTGTCCCCAGCCTGCTCCTGTGATTGGCCCTAATTATAAACATGGGAACATGAACCAATCACTGGTTCATCCTATTGCATTTCACAGCAGCTGATAACAATTGTTTACATTCTTCTTCTGGGGCCCTCACCTTCCCAGAAGATGGACAATCCCAAAGAAAGGATTTCTGTGAAAAAATGTCTGCGACATCTCACCTTTCTAAATTGTATAAATTAAAAGAAAAATGCTGATGTGAAATGAACAGGAAATTTCTTCACCTGTAAAATATACAATACTAACAAATCACTAAAACAATCCTACAATCTAAGAAAATGCAAAAAACAATGCAAAGAGAATTCAAGTCCAAGCAGCTGAGTTTCAGGAACAGTCCAAGAGCCGAAGTTGTTTCCCTTGGAATATCTGAGAGTCCTTTTGGTCCTGAAACAGATTTCTGCAAAAGTCCCATCAATAGTTATCACAAACCATTGACAGTCTTACAACAATTCCAAACAATTTCAAACAATTTGACCAATTTTGGAATGTCCTTTTCTGGCCCTTCAATGCTTCAGTGCCTCAGAGCTGCTGCCCACCATTTTCAATCCTCCCTATTTAATTTTAATTTTTTTTTTTTTTTTTTTGATCGAAAAAGAAAAGAGCAGCAGCCGAGCAGAGCAGTGCCAGAGAAGGAAAGGCCCTGGGGGCCCTGGCCCATGATGGACCAGGAACCCCAAGACTGGCCCACAAAAGGCGGGCCAGGACCAGTAGGAGGAACCGGAACCCCCAGAAACATAAGGAGGCCACGCAGTGGGCCCGGCCCAGGAACTTCCTGAGCCCAACGGCCCGGGCCAAACCCATGACACAGGCTCTGCATTCCCACAGGCCTGCACCCTGCTGCCAGCACAATGGCAGCACAGGTGGTGACACGCTTCCTTTCCCCTAAACCACTGAGGCATGCCAGCAGCAGGGAAATAGAAGACTTCCCCAGAAATCCCATCTGAGGTCTGGAGATGTTTGTTCCCCACAGCAAACCAGCTATGGTCTCCTCCAACTGTGCCCTCTTCCTCTGCAATACATCGGGTTTGTCTCTCATCCGCCCTGTGGCATCATCCCCACCCCCTCTGGGCTGGGGATCAGAGGCAGAATTCTCGGGATGCACCTGCCCCCCGACACTAGGGCGCAAGAGAGGTGGCAGCCTCCATGGGACAATCCCCGAAAAACCACCCCCCAACCCGCCAAGAATGCTGATTTTAAAAACAGGCAGCTGGACTACCCCAACAGTCAGCTGGCGAGCAGCCCCCGCACCATGGAAGGAGAGACCCCCCGCCGGGGTGGCTGCTGCAGCAGTCAGTCCGGAATGGTCCGAGTTCGAACAAGCCGCCGGTTCCAGGGCAGTCTCTGACGCCAACAAGGAGGACAGAGATTCCGACAATGGCAGAGCCGCTGGGACGGCCGGTGCAAGCAGCGGGAAGACCGGAACCGGGGAGGGAATCATGCCAGATGTAGGAGCAGCCGCGGGCTGCCCCGAGGCTCCCGTGGGTTCGGCGCCGTCTTCGACACCATCCTGAACAGGGACCGTCTCGGCTTGAGGCGGCGGGAGGGCCGATGGAAGCAGCGGAGGGGCCGAAGGGGCTGGAGAGATCTCCTCCGCTGAGCCGGAAGCTGGAGACTCACCGTCGTCACCTGGCAACAGCGACTCAGCCACAAGAAGGGAAGCTGGTGAAGCCGTGGGCGGGGCCACTTGGAGAGGCGGAGACGGGATCACGCAGAGAGGCGGCGCTGGCTTGAGCGGCGCCGCCTCCTCCCATCCCCCTGGAGAGAGAGAAGGGGGGGAGGAGAGCAGTCCATCTGCGCAGGCTCGGGAGAAAGAGCAAAATACAACTTCTTCGCACGGTGAAGTTTCACTCCCCCCGCCGCAAAGAAGGGGGGGCTGGGAAGCCCCAACTCATCCACCACGGAGTCTTCTCCCGGGGACGGTGGAAACGGAGCCTGCCCATAGCAGTTAGAAATCCATTGAAAAGCAGCTGCTCTGTGTTTCAAAACTGGGAAGAGCTTTATAAATGCTGGGTATATAGAAGGAAGGACACGTCCCTGGCTCCAGACGAACTGGAGAATCGAGTCCAGGCATTCCCAGACAAAAAAAACCAAAGTGTATAGGACATCAGTAAAGAACCCAAAAAGCTTTGCCCATCGAAAGAACTCATAGAGATCTGTTTTTTCCAAAAAAAATCTGTCTTCTCTACACCAGTTTTGCCAGAGGGCAATAAGTTTCTCCTCTGAAGGGGAGAACTGAACCTCTTCTTCCAAGGCATGTGTCTGCCAAATGAACAGCCACAAAATTCTGAGGGCTGGTTCATCAGGAAGGGAAAAGAAAATAGTACCTTTTGAAAGAGTCCAGCTTGCTCTGGCCAGCTCCACGGGTCTGCTGCTCTTTCCGAACATCTTCCTGAAGGTTTTCCAGAAGAAGGTTCTCTTCGTGGTCAGCCTTGGCTGTGAACTCTGTCCAAATCAGGATCTTCAGTTCTTCAGTTCCTGACTTGAATCTACTTCTGTGGTTGCTTCAAAGCAACCATCACGAGCTACACATACAGGATTTTTACCCAGTGCAGCAATTTTGCTCCTCTGGTCTTATCAAATTAATTTTTGCTCTGACACGAGGGATCACCAAATATTACAGCGACCTGAGTGGGTCGCTGGGGATGAGAGAGAAGGACGAGAATCTTGTTTCTTGATCAGAAGGCTGGATTTATTGATATATGATATATAATACATTATAACTATACTAAATAGAATAAAGAGAGAAGTTGCAGAGGCTGCTAAGCTAAGAATAGAAAGAAAGAAATCTATAACAAAGTTGTGTCCAGGGACTCTGTCCCCAGCCTGCTCCTGTGATTGGCCCTTAATTATAAACATGGGAACATGAACCAATCACAGGTGCATCCTATTGCATTTCACAGCAGCTGATAACAATTGTTTACATTCTTCTTCTGGGGCCCTCACCTTCCCAGAAGATGGACAATCCCAAAGGATTTCTGTGAAAAAATGTCTGCGACAGGAGGAAAGGGTGTACCATTAAAGGAGGCAAAACTTTTAAACATGGTCACTGTGATGAAGGGGGAAATGAAACACACAAACCCAACAGGATGCAAAGATGATTCATTGTCCTTAAGTTTGCCATTGCTGGAGTCTAACAGAGGTGGCCAAGCTCCAGCTAAAACACAGCAGTAATTCTTCTACCTGCATCAGAACTCCCCAGTTCTGCTGCCTCTCCTCTTGGAGCCAAGTGGCTCCTGAAGCCTCTCTGAAGCAGCAAGAGCTGCTGAGCTGAATCATGACTCTGAATGGAGGGCAGCTACTTTTGTACAGCTGCCAAAGCTTGACTTTGCCTGCTGGCGCCTTACCCTGGTGACAGCCTCATGCTACATGTGGTCAGAGCACTGCTGTCTCCTGAGAATGATATTACACCTGCTGGCTCTTTCAAGAAAACAAAGGCTGCTTTCCAACTCAGCTGCTAGGGAAGGATGTTCAGATCACACCTTAAAAGCCCCACTGAAGATTCGCAATTGGCATGATACTTCTGTGACTCCCTCTTTATTGTTAGCTCTTGCATAAGGGTAATAGCTACATCTTCTTTTGCATATCCAAGCCAATATTTTTCCATCAGGTACAGTCCTATGCCTCTTCTATAGCACCTTTCCCTCTTTGATCTAAAGCCCAGATCAAAATATTAAATACCAATCAGATTATACATCAGATTTTACATCTATACTGCAAAATTTATCTAGCATCTTATTTCACTGTGGAGCCTCAGGCACAGTGAAGTTACACCTGATGTTTACAGAAGCAGCACCTGAATTTGCAGACACCTCCCCAGTAGCCAGTATTTGCCCAAGCATAACAGCATTCAAAGACCTGCAGGAACCTATCCCATGCAGTACAGTCCCCAAATGTCACCACAACAATTACAGAGGAATTCAATAGCCAAGGTCCAGCAGATGACCCATCTTGAGGTGCTTTGAAGCCCTGCCTCCTCTTCCCCACCACCACCTCTGCTCTTAGGGCATTGGTGTTGCCTTTGACATTGTGCTGGATCATCATAGATGGCCAAAATGGAGAATACACAGAGGTTTGCCTAAATACATGGGACACCTGACTGGGCAAAATGACCCCATGAGATGCCAAGAGAGAGCTGAACAGCACACTGCAGCAGCAAACACCTTGACTTACCTCATCTCCTGGGACTCCTGGAATTCCAGCTGAGGAGAGCTTGGCAGGGACCCTGCAGCACTGCCAAGAGGGGGACTCACTGCCCTGCATATGGGGGGGATCAGAGGTGGTCCCAGTGACCCCTTCTTCATATCCCCTCCACTGGAATACAGCAAGGAAGTCTGGAAAGAGTAGAACATAGTGATCAGACCAAGCATCCAGCCTTGCCCCCATTCATGCCTCAAGACATTTAGCCATGCATCTAACTGGGACCTGCCAGGAAATGTCAAACTGATCGTCCAGCTTGGCCCAGGATGGGGAAGGGAACACGAAGTGGTGAGGGAGAGACCATGTCACACATTTGCTACCTCTGCCCTTGTGCTCACTCCTCTACAAGTGTGGCTGCATTCCCTGCTGGCATTCACATGTTTGACATCAGGATGTTCTGGTGTGCCACTGCCTCCACTGCCCTTTTGGATGGCATGGCAGTGGCTTTAGATCACTGTTCTCTCCCTGCCCCTAAGGTGTCTCACAGCCAGTGCTGATCTCCAGCCAAGACCTCACAAAGCCATTCTGCAGGATGTCAAAACCTGCTTTTCTCAAGCCCCTCATTTCTTCTGCTGCTGCCCTTCCCTTCTACACTTCCCCAGCAGCCTTTGAGCCCAGGTGCTGCTGAGCTTTCAGCATGCTGGCTGCTCTCCAGCTCCCACACATCCATCATCTCAGGCTCCCTGGCACTGAGGAAGTTCAGCAGAGCTCCCCTGCCCTGCTGCTCTCTGCAAGCTCTCTGTCTGCCCAAGGTGCTCCAGGGCCCCCATGCCATGGCCAGGAATGGGGCTGGAGACAGCAGGGGCAGGTGCACACTCATCCTCAGTATCCCATCATTTCTGGCCCAGCTAAAGAGACAAACCAGAACCTGTTCAAACTTCACTGAAAGGGTCAGTTCCTGTCAGGGAAAAGTTCTCCGAGCTCTGCCAACAGCACATAAACCGAACATTTGTCACACAGGACTTTGCTTGATCTCCTTACCTTACATCCTTGTCCCTCTGAACTCAGCTCCTGTTTTTTTCTCCTCTCCTCATCCCAGCCGGTGCCATTTTCCCCATTCTCCTGCTCTCTGCTGCATGTTGGGCTTGGCTTGGTACGAGGAGAGCTCTTCTGGATGGGAGGCAACGGCTTGGAGGGAAGGAGCATGGAGGAACTTGCCAGGGAAAACCTCTTGGCAAGAGGGTAGCCGGTCAGGCCTGCAAAGTGGAGACACAAAATGTAACAGAGGCCACAATGCAAACCTAAAGCATCTGAAGCTCCATATTTCCTGGGACACATTTCCTGGAAATGTCTATACAGCTGCACAGGGAAACATGCTCCTGCTGGCAGACACTTGAGGCAGGCCAGGGCACAACCCTGAGCCACTTGCCCAGAGCTAGCACAGGCACAGCCTGGCCTCTGGGCTGCCCTGGGACAGCAGGGAGCCCAGAGCCCTGTGCTCTCCA
Organism: Ammospiza caudacuta; assembly: GCF_027887145.1. NCBI lineage: Eukaryota > Metazoa > Chordata > Aves > Passeriformes > Passerellidae > Ammospiza > Ammospiza caudacuta. The sequence goes on from NC_080623.1 coordinate 1,448,994, forward strand.
GGAATGGCTCAGCTGCACATGCACCCTCCTGCTCCTCTGCCTGCCCCACAGCTCAGCAGCCCTACAGCTCCAGGGGCACTGGCAGCAGCACAGCTCATTGCAGGGGCACATGCAGGGCACAGCTGTTCCCTGGCAATGTGCACAGCCTCTCTGGGCTGCCACAAGACCTTTCCTCCCAGCAGAGATTGGCCCAGCTCCCCCCTTACCTCTGTGTGAGGCTAAGCCATGCTCATAAGGGGAGAAGTCAGTTAGGTGAACTCCCACCTTTATCATCAACACATCTAATGGGTGTGGTGCTCAAGGGGAATAATTTTTAATTATTGAGAAAATTTATTTGGTTTTATTTCTCATGGAACTAGTCTGCATTTAATTCCTCTTAGCAGTATTGAGGTATTAAGTTTGAAGGGAAAGGTAGAAGGCTCCAATGATAAAAAGGGGAAAAAGATTCCTTCCTGAGGCTGGCCTGTGAATCCACAGGAAAACTCTCAGAATTGTGATGTTACTTCTGCAAAACACAAAGATCTCCAATCAAGCAGGCAGGCCTTATTGGCGTATCTGTAGCACCGTAATCCCACCCTCAGGCTCAGACCCTATCAGCAAGCAGAGGAAGAATGGGAATTTTATCTGTAATGAGACCCAAAATTGATGGCAAAGAAAACAACAGAATTTGCATCTCACGACCATGTCCAACCTGTGGTCAGTTATGGCCACAGTCCCTGTCCTGGTTGACAGTAGGAGTGATTTGTCTACTGTCAAAAATGAGAAAGCAGAGTAAACTAATGATAGAATGTTGTGATGCCTCAGGGCATCCTTTCAGGATCATCTGTAGCTGTCAGCCACCTACTCTGACACAGAGTCAGCATTGACCACCACGTACCAGTTTTCTTTGAAATCTGGGGGGATTTTTTTCCATTTGGCTCTGGCCTTCCACCTCCTTTCTATCCTCACCTTTTTCTTCCATTGTCTTTCCTTTTCCAGTAAAATCCATGTTTGAACTCGTGCTTCTGCCTGGCAGAATTGTCTGGGTTTGAGTTTAGGAACACTCTCAGAGCAGTCAGCGCCAGGAGCTTGGTCCCAGCCTTTGAGCAAGGCCAGGTTACTCCAATCACCATCACTCAGCACAGAGAGGCAGAGCCAGACGTGGCTGCTGCCACTGGGGCTGTGTCCAGCACAACCTGCACCAGCCCAGCGTGGGGCTGCCCCTTTGTGACACGCTCACCATGGTTCTCCTGTTTCCATGGCTGCAAAACCCCACCCTAACTCCATCCCCTTCCATTCCCTTGCCAAGGGCAGCCAGCCCTAAGCCCAGCCGGGCCAGGCCTGAGCGTTTCACACTGTCTAGGTGTTATGAATATGAACTGTCGCAGACATTTCTCCACAGAAATCCTTTTCTTTCATATTTCTGTGTCTTCGGGAGCCAGAGGCCCCCGAAGAGAAGGTAAACAATTATTATCAGCTGCTGTGGAATGCAATAGGATTCACCTTGATTGGCTCATTTTCTATGTTTATAATTAAGGGCCAATCATCAGTGCAAGCCAGGGGACTGAGTCCCTGGACACAACTTTGTTGTGGATTCTTTTCTATCTATTCTCAGCTTAGCTAGCTGCTCTGCAAACCTCTCTCCATATTCTTTTTAGTATAACTATAATGTATTATATCATATATTAATAAATTCAGCCTTCTGATCAAGATACAAGATTCACCGTCTCTCTCTCACCAGCAGCGACCCACTCAGGCCGCTGTAATAATGAACGAGACCAAACTTTCTCCAGAAAAAGAGGTTCTTGTTTATTAAAATACCTACAAGAACGGAGTACCCAGGATAAGCCCAGGCACCCACACAGCAAGCCAAAAACAGAACAGTGCGCTAACCCCAAGTGTACTGGGTTGTCCCCAAAAAAAAACAAGCAGCCAAAAAGAAGAACCCTGACCCAACCGAACTCCCCCCCCCCCTTCCCCCCATTTATAGCCCCTTTTGAGTCCAGGATTGGTCCATTTTGGATCCGCATGACGATTGGTCCATTTCCAAGCTTCTCATTGGTCCTCAACACTGTTCATTCTGGACCAGTCGTTTCTGCAGGGCTTCGAATGATTGGTCAGATCTTCCATCCAATCCATCTTTGACCTCGCCTTGCCCCACCAGACCAGTGTTCCACCAAACTCTGGACCCTTCTCCTAGCACATTCTAATAAGACCCCCCCTTTTAACATAATACGATTAATATAACATAATTAATACAATATAATTGAGCTATACCCTTATTTAACTTAACTTTTACCTATAACACAGGAAGGAGACCCCTTCCAAAGCTACTTTTCAGGGCCTACTCAGTTCTAGGTTGCAGCTGGTTGGTGTGGGATTTTGTTTAATTTTCTTCACATCAAACAAAGTGGTGGGACACAAACAATGGCACCGGGCTCTCAGGACTCTAGTTAGTCAGAAGACCCCAAGATAAGTTAGAAAGTCTCTTTTCCCAGCCAGGCAGTTGAAGAAGGAGTCAGAGCTCTTCATTTCTCAGACTCAAGGTTGTTTTTTGTATCTTATCTATAAACTTCTTTCCCTTGACCTGCCAAGGTCCACTCAGCAAGAATGTCAGAGGCACTCTGCCTGCCTCTGAGGCGGTGTTATCTCTTTTTACTAAAAACTACATGTACAATGTTTACAATTACTTTCCAATACCTATGAAATGAAGCCCCAAAACAGATAGCCTTCAAGAAATAATGAGTTAAAACATAGAATGTGAGGCATTTGAAGAAAACATAGCATTAGGAAACACATAAAGCGATAAATCAGCTAAAGTATGAAACACAATGACAAGAAAGAGAGATAGGGGTAGGGAACTGATGGGCTAAGCATGTTCAGAGCCAACAATGTCAAACTGACCCTAAGAACTTTGCCAAGCCATAGAGACCAAGCCAAGTACACCGGGAATTGGCCAAATTAGGAAAGGAGTTCAAAAGTTTAAAGAGGAAGACTCATCAGGAGACCCCAGCCCATGATGAAGGCAACCGGAACGACCACCAAGATGATCCTCAAAAGAGGTGTCCCCGCCCACGCTCCGCCTACACCACGCCCCATATGAATATTCACGCAAATATATGATTATGTGTATGATCTGATGCAATCTTATATCCAAAACTGTATAAAAGCTTGCTTTTGTTACGGGAAACTCAGAAATCCATTTTGTGATTTCTCCGACGCGTCGCAATAAAATACCTCCTGCTTATCTGACTTAAGCTGAGTCTCTTAAGCAGTTATTCTTGCCTTTTGGGGAAAAATTCGGCATCACATCTATGTTAGACAATTTTCTACTCTAAACTAGTCTAAAAGTGCCAACATTGCAGCTGAAGATTGAGGCTAGGAAGAAGGAAAAAAGACAAGGCACACCCAAATTTCCCCATCCTGGGACCCCAAGCCCTCATTCTAAAAGCTTCAAAAATCTATTTTTCACCCCATGACAAGCTAACTATTATTCTACTGAAAATTTCATGGCTTGTAATTCTTCATATGAATGGTTGGTAATCCTTTTTTCCAAGGGCTAGATCAAAGGCATGGGGGTCTTGGGCTCTGTGCCAAGGTCTCTGAGACCGCTGGGCAGGGGCTCCAGTCCTCCAGGGCAGCCAGAGGAATTTCCTGGGTTCTGACACCGGGCAGTGGAAGTAAAAGCAGCTTTGCACTCCTCAGTAGATGACCCAAAAATCAGTTGGCTGAGAGCTGTAGGGAACAAACTGACCTTTCAAACGTTCCTCTTTTGCTTTGCTTCATTGTTCCCTGGGGTTTCTTTCTCTGCGTTCTTTATTGTACAGACACCCGAACCCAACATAAACATGATCTGCCTCTAAACATTTCTGATCCTGGCAGTTCCTGAAAATTCCAAATTTTCTTAATGGAAATGGCAAGGGGCAGTCATTCTGAAATACTCCCCAACAGCGCAGGTAAAAACAACTCATCCTTGACATCCTTGATTTGGCAGAACTAAGTCCAATCTATGGGACCCCTGGGGCTGATCCCTTTTTCTCAATCTGCAAAATTATTTCTTCAAGTCTCATCTCTCCTATCTATTCAAAGAAGCTTTGCACTCTGCATTAGATGCCCCCAATGTTCAGTGGGCCGATATAATCAGTGTATCTGTAGGGTGTAAATTGGCCATGCAGAGTTCTCCTTTGTTGTTCAAGGCGTTTATTCCCACTTTCTTTCCTGCAGACACACCCAAACCCAACATTGCAACACAAAGCAATTCTCATTTGGACTGTCCCTGAAAATTCAAACTTACGCTCAAGGTGTTTCCCTGTCCCCAGGGACAGGCTCCAAGGCTGGGCTCTCACCTGCACAGAATGAAGAAGAGCTGCTGCCCTTGCCAGCACCTCCGGGGTCTCACCATCAGCGCTTTGAATGCAGCTTTTGTACACGCTCTGCCTCTCTGAGCCCAGCAGCATTCCCAGGCATCAGCAGTGCTGCTGCAGGCCAACATCCCCCAGGCACAGCTGCAGCAAGGAGACTGCAACAAGGCCTGGCTGCAGGAGTCTCCAGCCTGCAGCAGCCCTTCACCTGCGGCGGAATCATCTTGCACTGCCATGGGGGAGCAAAGGGGTTAGGGGCTCTTTGCAGATGAGGGTCTCCTCCATGTGCTGCTGCTCACTGGGCTGACATAGCTGCTGGTGACCTCCTCCACAGCTGTACCAGGAGCCTGTCTGGGAAAATAACACTGCCAGTGCCAGTGCCAGCCACCCATCCCTGCCATGGCCCTGCCCACAGGGCGTCCTGCCCACCAAACTGCTCCAGTCAGGTGATGTCAGACACCATCAAAATACATTCAAACAATGCATTTTCCACACTCTGGCAAAATCATGGCCATACAGGCCACGTGCTGGAGGCAGACTGCTGTTGGCAGAATGGGGGAAGCCCCCGCAGCTGCTCTCCCCAGGCTGGATGGCCATGGCAGCAGAGGCAAGTCTCTCACTGTGCCCACTGCTGTGGGATCCAGTGCTTTGGACATGTTCCCACTGAACTCAGGCTGCAGCTACAGCAGCACCATGCCTTCACACATTTGATAACAAAGAGCAGGAACAGCACACAGGACTGCCCCAAGAGCTACAAAAAAAATGGGGAGGGGAGGGGACAAGTTAGTTGGAATAGCTCATTCCTTTTTAATACAAGCAGGGATTTAAGCAGGGGTACTGGGCAAATCATACTGGGCCCTGGTTTGTAAGCCATGTCTCTAGCAATTCCCAGCAGTTTGCAAGCATTTTTCACTACAAAGGAGTACATAGGATTTTACAGCAGATACATGAGCAAGTCTGAGCCAGAACTCAAAGTACAAGGCAAATAGTCCCAAATCAGCCACCCATGGGGAAAGGAAGAAGAAAAGCAGATGAAGCAAGTGCCATTGTGGCTGAATTGCCTGCATTTATCCCATGGTCAAACCTTTCTGAATAAAAGCACCTCAGTTCAAACACACAGCTTAAGATCAAGGAATTCAAGTGTTCTGAGAGCATTAAAAGCCTGATTTCTATGACTTTCAAGGAACGGTAGATGCTAAATTCCTTAAAAACACAAATGTGGGTCTATTTGGGACTGCATCCTTCAAAAGCAGGAATGGAGGTTTAGAATTGCAGAACTGTTTCCATTGGAAAAGACCTTTAAGATCATAGAGTCCTCCCAATAACCTGAGACCACTAACACTGCCAAGGCCACCACCAAAGCATATCCCAGGAAGTGTCGTGGGATGGGACATCCTTCTTGTCTCCTTTGTTCCCCAGGAGCCCCTTGGAAAGAAAAATGCCCACACAGGCTTTATCTGACTCCTTCCCAGACACCCTTTCCCTCACTCCTGGGTCTCATTTGCTCCACAGGCTTCACCATCTCGCTCAGCTCAGAGAAGGTCTCAGAGGAGAAAACGCTGCCTGGTGTGGGGTTGTCTGATCCCTGTCTCATCTTCATTCCATCTGCCCCGCTCCCTCTCCCATCAAAGAGACCGAAGGATCCCCCCAACCCCACAGTGCTGCACCAGATCCCGGGTACGTTCCCTCCTGTGCTCCTTGGTTGCCCCGGGGAGGCTCCAGAGCCCTCCTTGTGTGCGGGACAGCTGCAGCAACACCACTGCGCCTGCCTGCAAGCAGCGCCCGAGGAGCAGCTGCGCCAGTTCAGAGTCTGAAACGGAATCCTCCGTGCACACAAATGACAACTGGCATTTCAGGGCTGGCAGGAGAAGCACATGCTCGCTGCCCTTTCTAGCCATGGCCATTGGAAGAATTGCCCCTGCCCAGGAAACTCTCAGGTGCAAGAGAGGAGCAAAAGCCAGGTGTTTCTGAGGTGCTAGCTGCCAGTGCCTCAGGTTTTCCTTCCAAGTTCTAAGGGGTTTGGACTATTTTTACCATTTCAACACTTTCTGTGCATCCCTGTGAGTGAGTAAGCACCACACCCTCTCCCTCAAAGCCTTGAGGTACTGCCAAAGCAGAACTTGTTCATGCTCTTTTCTCCTGGTGATTTTATAATCCCATGCAGACTCTGATAGCAAAGCAGTGCTGTAGAGAAAAGATTGGAATCCTGGGGCACTTTTTGGGTGGGTGTTTGAATCTGCTTTTCCAGGCCTTGGGCTGAGCAGGGTGAGGCCGAGGCCTGGGGCCCTCCAGCTGGCGCCGGGAGCCCCCGGGGCAGCGGCGAGGGGCGGCCCTGAGGGCAGCACAGGGGGTGTTTCCCTGAGCGGGCGGGCGGGCGGGTGAGCGGCGGGGAAAGGCGCCCTGGAGGCAAGGGCAGGCACAAGGGCGCCGGCTCTCTGCAGTGCGGGCGGCCCAGCGCCAATCGCTGCTCCCAGAGCCGCCGCCAGGGCCGTGTCTCCTCCCCACCGCTGACCCTGCACCTGCAGCGCTGCCACCGGCTCTGCCGGGCTCCCCGGCATGGACGGCAGGGACGTGGCCCTGCTGCAGCAGGGGCCCAGCAGGGACACCCAAATGGTACCAGGGCTGCAGCTCCTCTCCTGCAAGGAAAGGCTGACACAGCTCAGCTTCTTCAGCCTGGCAAAGAGACTCAGACTTGATCGAGCTGTGGCCTTTCAGCTGAGGGCAACCTACAAGAAAGCTGGACAGGGACTTTGTACGAGGGCAGGCAAGGACAGGACAAGAGAGACTGGATCCAAATGGAAAGAGAGTAGGTTTAGGTAGGGATTCAGAAAAAAGACCCTCCTGGAACAGTTTGCCCAGAGAAGGTGTGGATTTTGAGAAGAGGAAATCAGGAGAAGGGTGAGAGGGAGAGAAAGATCCACAGTTGGCCTTGGATCCAGCACCATCTCAGCTGCTCTGAGCTCTGGGGCCATGGGAGGTGTCATTGTTTTCATATCCAAAAACGCATTCAGTAACGGGTTCCCCCTCCCTTCATCATCCCCACACTTTGGCTGCCTCATTTCACACCCCAGCTCCCCAGTCCCAACCCTAACCCATCCCACCCCTGCTGGACATCAAGACCCACTTCCCAAGCCGTATTTCCCCCATTTCACACCACCCAAACCCCATCCCACCCATCCCATCCCACCCAATGCCCATCTCACCCCTCCTGATTTGCAGCACACTTCACCCAATCCTCTTCCAACCCCATTCCACCCTGAGGGACTGTGGAATCGAGGAATTTTGGGCTGGGATTGAGTAGTTTTCAGTGGCATTGAGTGGTATTGAGGTGACAGATTGAATCCTCTCATCTCTTTGAGTGCCAAGAAAGGGAGATAACCACATCAAATACTCCCAAAACCCCCCAAGTATCTCCCTGAATCCCAGATTACCCTGAAACACTTGTAAAAAGTGAGGCTTTAGATGCCTTCAATGAATTTGTTGATTTTTCCCCCAATTTTGACTGTTGTAAGGGATGAAGATCAATCAAAAGAAAATTAGGGCCTTAACAAAGGGATAACTAGCCAAGTGTCTTCCCAACTCTGGTCACTGGGAATGTGGGTCTGAAGGGGTCTGACCAACGTGGACCCTCCAATGGGGGATGGAGTTGGAGCCGCGCACGAAGCCCTTCCTGCAGTTGGGGCACTTGGAGGGCTTCCCTTACCAGTGACTCTGCTGGTGTTTACTGAAGTTAGAGCTGTCTGAGAAGCTTTTCCCACACTGGGGACACTCACAGGGCCTCTCCCCGGTGTGGAAGCGCCAGTGCCTGACGAGGGTGGAGTTGTGCTTGAATCCCTTCCTGCAGCTGGGGCAGTGGAAGGGTCTCTCCTCCCTGTGAATCCGCTGGTGAGGGAGGAGATGGGAGCTGGTCTGAAACCTCCTCTGACACTTGGGACACTTGTAGGGCCTCTCCCCAGTGTGAATGCATTGGTGTCTGATGAGTTCTGAGCTGCAGCTGAAGCCCTTCCCACACTCCCCAGACTCGCAGGGCCATTCCCCAGTGGGGATCAGCTGGTGGCAGATCAGGATGCTGCTCTGCCTGAAGCTCTTCCCACACTGCAAGCACTTGCAGGGCTTCTCCCCATCATGAAGCTGCTCCACAGATCACCAGCTCTGAGCTCTGGCTGAAGCTCTGTCCACCTTCCTAGCACAGGGTGGCTTTTTCCTCCTCAGAGCACCCCAGGCTGGGTTTGCAGCCCCTCCTCCTGCAAGATCTCCAGGGATTTTCCTCCCTGTTCAATTCCTGTGCTGTGGAGTTGCTCAAAATGGCCTCTTCCATGAGGTTCTGTTGCCATGGGGATTTGTCCTCCCTGGTCTCCATCCTCAGCTACTTGTCTGGGGGAGGAAGGACAAAGAGGTGGGATTTGCCTCCATGCCAGAGGGAAGGAGATCCCCCCTGTGCATCCCTGGCAGGACAGCATTGGCAGCAGGATTGTCCTGTGGTGGTTGCAGGGGCTGGTGTGGGACAATTGCCCTGGGGCACAGGAGGGAGGGGGCTTGTTCAGAGGGAGGGGCTGCCCTGGAGGGGATCCTGTGGGCATCTCTAAACTCTCCCTGCCCAGCATTTCTGAGTTACTTTTCTCTCCTTCCCTGATCTTCTCTCTGCTCCCTGCAGATTTTCCTCCTTCAGGTGTTTCCCTGTGCCTGATCTCCATGTGCCAGCACTCACAGACCCCAAATCTCTGTGCACTCTCCTTGGCCTGACAGAGCCCTGCCTGTTTGCAGGGCACTGCCTGGGGGCAGGTTCTGTTTGCAGCTTGGGGAAAGGACAGCTCAGACTGAGCCTGATGGCTCCAGCCAAGGTGCTGCTGCTGCTGTCCATGGGCAGAGTGGCTGAAGGCACATTAGGGATCTCCTGTGAGCCTGCTGGTCACTAAAAGGAAAAGTTTGGTCGTCTCAGGCATCACTTGTCAAAATTCATAACTAATAATTCATAATCATCCATTAATATTTATCCCCCCTCCCTGCCACTCTCCAGTAGTAAGAGTCTGAAGACAAAATCTTAGGAATTGCCTCATTTTGATCAAAATCCTTGCCTTGGAAATATTCTGTGACTGATCAGAATATTCTGTGCCCTGGGCACCCCAGGCTGCTCTGCACAAGAGACAATCAGAGAATGTACTCACAGGGTCTGTAGGCATTGGAATGTTCCAGCTTTAGGACTTTGCTCCAGGAGCTGCAGCTGCATTGTCCTGCAGCCAGAGGTTCCTGTGCCAAGGGCTGGCAGTGATTGTGCCCCAGGCACTTCTCAGCCCCTTCCCAGCCCTGACTGATTGAAGCTCTCTGTGCCTCTGTGCTGTGCCCAGGGTGGCTGCAGGCAGTGCCCCAGCCCTGATGGAGCAGGAGCTGCTCCTGGCCAGAGCTGTCTCTCTGCAGCGCTGCCCTTGCCAGGAGCTGCCTCTGGGCCAGGAGCCCGGCCCAGTTCAGCAGCACAGACACAGCACAAGGACTTTAATGACCCTCTGGGGCTTTGTGCTGAGGCCCTGAACATCAGTCCCTGAGAGGGAGCTGAAGAAACCTCTCCAGAGCTCCAAGTCACAATCCAACTCCAAAGTTTCTTGGACTTGTAATGGGTCCCACTGAGGGACATGACGGGGAAAGTGTCCCCAGTCCCCAGGCTGAGCAGAGAACTGGAGGCAGTGATAACAGGTGGGGATAAAGAGAAGCCAAGTCTTGGTGCCCTGGGGCACAGCAGCAGGGTCTGTGCCACCAAGGGCTGCGAGGAGACACTTTGTCCTGAGGCCCTAGGGCCCCCCGGCACAGCCCCAGCCAGGCTGTGCATTCTCACCCCCTTGTTCTGCCCTCAGCATCCCCCCCTAGCCCACATCCCAGTGGCCTCAAGGATCTGCTGGAAGGAGTCCCTGGGGACCCTTGCTCAGGAATGGCCCTGGGGGCTCCTGAATGCTCCCAGGGACTGCAGGTTTTCCAAAGGACTTGGCTTTTTGCTTTTGCCTTGGAGTCTCTGAGAGCTTTGTGCAATCATGGCCTCCAATTACCTGATGTAATTAGTCCCTGGAGAGGCTTTGTCAGTAACAACACTCAGTGGGGCTCACTAATGCTTCAAGGTACTTCAGTTATTTTAAGGTACTTGGTGTTTCCCTTTGGATACAGACTCTGGGAGAGGTTTGTGCAATCTCCTCCCAGGCCCTGAGGTTCCAGGGCTCATCTCCAAATGCACAGTGAGGCTCATGAGGATCAAGCAAGTCCTAACAAACCATAGCTCTGCCTTGATTTCCCTGTGCTCCAGTGCAGTTCATTAGGAGGGTTTCCTTTGACAGTTATGGAGAAATAGTTCAAAGAGCTTCTAGGAAATATGTATTCCTATTTTAAAGGGTGTCTTTTATTGCTGTTCTTATAACACAAGAGGTGATTGCAGCATTCAGTGACTGATACTGATGCAGGGACTCTCCTAAGGAGCTCTGGCCACACTGGGGAGGGGCTGGGGCTGCGGGGGAGCTGGGCAGGGGACACAGCCAGGACAGGGGACCCCAATTGACCCTGGGCATACCCCAGACCAGAGGACATCATGCTCAGTGTGTGAAGGGGGGAACAAGGAGGAAGGGGGGAATTTTGGAGGGAGGGTTTTTGCCTTCCCAGATAACACTTAGGCAAGAGGGGGCCCTATTTCACCAGTGGGCAGGGTCACGACCAAAGACACAGACACCAACTGAAGGAATTGTGTCATTTATATCATGCACAGCTGCAAAGAATTACAAAAGGATAAGCTCAGCAAAGCACATCATCATTAGCAAAGAATTACAAAAGAAGCTCAGCAATCCATCATAACCCATCATCACATTTTGATGACCAATCCCTCGGTGAAACAGTAGAGGTGTTTGTGGCAGACAAAGATTCTGGCTGACTATCAAGGTACACCTTACAGACATCAGCAGTACTTTAGTGACACCATTCTTCATTCTTTTTTCTCAATCTCATTCAAATTAGGAACAAGAATTCTGTTGTCCACAGAGCTGGCACCTTTTTAATTCCAGAATAATGCCCTTTGCTGTTCAGCTTTTCCATGCTGTCTGTGGCTAACAAGGCCTGGGGGGGCCCTTTCCCCTCTGGCTGAAAAGGGCCGGGTCCCAGTCCCTGAGGGGCACCCAGGCTCCTGGATGGAATTCCTGTGCAAGTCCCTCAGTGTCACAGCAGCCTTCACATGGGGCCCCGTGGATTAGAGCAGATTAGAGCGTTTTCCAAAGGGGCCCTTGGGGCAAACAGGGAGATCTGGTCTGACAGGATGTGTAAAGCAATATCCTGTCAGATTCTCCTGACACAGAATCCTTGGCTGCAGGGACACATTCCCATTGTTCCTGCCCAGGTTTCAGGACTCAGAGTTGTCTTTCCTAGGAGCTGTTCCCTCAGCTGCCTTGGGAGGGCCAATTGGCCTCCAGACTCACACTCTGGCTCCATTATTAGGGCTGCTGGATCCTAATAATCCTTTATCTCCACAAACGGTGGTGACTGGAACTGGATCTCCTGTTTTCACAATCGTTCTCAAAATTTCAAGATTGATAATTGTGCTACCCTGTCATGGGGTCAAATAATCTAATCTTGTTATTTATTGTTTAACAGAATTACTGTAATTTCTCATTGATATTCTGCATCAGTTCCTTGTGCCATGACAGGAACACTTTGTAAGGCCAAGCTCCAAGGGAGCAAAGCTACCAAATTAGTATTGTCAGCACTACTTCACATTATTATTATGATTTTATACATAGATAGTGATATAGATATATGGATATAGATAGATACAGACATATAAAATATATATAAATATATATTTTGAGGTCTTAATATACTATAAATACATAAATAAATATTGTGTATATAGATATTTCACTTGCACAAGTGCATCTGAGCTCAAGAATAAAACCTTCTTCTGTTGCTCCATGTGGGAGGATTCCAACAATCATTGTTCCTTCTGAAGGTGCTGTTTCCAATGGACTCTTTAAAAATTCACCTTTGTCTGCCCAAACCCACAAGGTCTTTTCCTTTTCCCTGTGCAATGTTTGGATGCATTTGAAGACATCCAGGGGTGCAGCTTCTTTTACCCGACTGCCCCACTGCTCCCACGGGGCTGTGACCTCAGCCCACTCCAGAGCCAGGGAACACCAGGGAAGGGCTTCCCAGCTGGGAATTTCTGATGGGACTGATTGCTCACATTGACACTGAACAAGTGACATTTTGTTGTCATCTGGCCAGACTGTGCCAGTTTTGTTTTACCAGTGGGCAGGGTCAGCACCAAAGACACAGACTCCAACTGAAGGAATCACTGTCATTTCCTGCAGCTCAAAGCAGCAAAGAATCACAAAAGGAGCAGCTCAGCAATGCACCCAACCATCCCCACCAAAGATTGCCTGCAGTGATTAAGAAAGATCCAGCAGCATTTACCCTCAGGCTTTACCATCCCCCAGATCCACACAGCAGCTGGGGGAAGCTGTCACAGCCAAGGGCTGCAGAGCCACTCCTGGGCACTGGGAATTCCTGCAGGTGCCTCCAGCCCCAGGTGAGGCTCCAACCCCGCTGGGAGAGGGCCCAGCTCTGACAGTGCTGAATGAACAAACTGACAGCACTGCTAGTGTGGCAACATCTGCTTTCATCCTCCTCTTGGGTCCCTCCCAAAGCCTGGCCAGGGCCCCAGGAGGAACCAAGGCAGCTGACTTTGATCCTTCAACCCCAAACAAGGCCAGATGTCAGATTTCATGGCCTTGTCTGGCTTCTAAATACACAAAGGTCAATCCATGTTTCACTAATGAGTGGCTGCATCTATCACAGTGCTAACGACCATGCATATTTCATCAGGGAGCAGATACAAAGATAACCTTTGCTTGGAAGGTTTATCCAGAGGTCACCTTTGGTTCAGGGGCTGCTGTCCAGGCCTCACTCAGGGCTGGTGTCCAGGCCTTGGCACTTCAGGGACGTGGTTTAGTGCTGGGCTTGGCACTGTTGGGTGAGCATCTGCACTGGGTGAGCTCAGAGGGCTTTTCTAACAGAAAGGATTCTGTGATTCCATGATTCTATCCACTGCATTCAGCTGGGTCTATTTTAGTAGCATTACTTTGCTCCAGAAGTTCCCTCTTGCCCAGCTCCTGTGGCCTGAGGCTTCAGCTCCTTCAGCTCCTGGTGCTGAGCTGCTCATGCTGAACGAGACGACTCAGAGAGAAGAACACAGTCCATGCAATTCCTCTGGGACATGGAGAGGGGATGCTGTGCAAAAAGGAGCATTGTTTGGTGTGGCCTCCTCTCTGCCCTTCACACCTTTCAGCACTTTGAACCAGCCAAGAGATTTCTCCAAGAGTGCAATGGAGCAGCTGTTCCTGCTCCCGGGCCTGCCTCTTCCCAGTCTCTGACCTTGCCTAGTTCTGTCCCTCCTGCTGTGCCCTCTGTTCCCCCAGGGCTCGCTGGCTGCTGCCCAGGACTGTGGCACTGGCACAGATCCAGTGCTCCAGACCCTCCTTTCTGTGCCCTTGGAGCTGCCTGGGCACAGCAGCCTTTTCCATCTGGAAGCTCCCCATGGACAGGGAGTGCCCAGCTCTGTTCCTTGCACAGCCTCCAGGAGCCCAGGGCTGCCATCTCCAGTCCCTGCTGGCACCGGGGGCTCCCAGGTGCCTCAGGCTGCTGTGACACCGCTGCACACGGGAGGGAAGAGGGGCAGGGGCTGTGCTGAAATTCAGCTCCATGTGCCGCTGCTGCTGCTGCTGTGGGGTCATGTGTGCATCCCTGGCCCAGATTCAGGGATCAGATCCTGCCAGTCTCTTCCAGCTCTGGCTGCTCAGTTTGGGCCTTGGAGCCTCAGGTGGCCAAAGGCAGCTGCTCCTGGTCCCTCTGTGTGCCCCAGTGTTCAGCAATGCTGCTCCATCAGTCTGTGCCCAGCAACAGGGAAAAGCCTCAGCCCTGCAGGGCCAGGAGCTGCCGGGCTCTGCCTGAGCAGCTCAGTCAGCAGGAAGGGAGCTGCTCCACATGGGAACCAGGAGCAAAGGACATTGCTTTTGTAGGACATGTTTTCCATTTAAAGGAATAAAAGGAAAAAGAAAAAGAACTATTTAAAACGTGAAAGATATAAACAAAACCAAGGTACTAGTGAAGAAACTTCTGTAACTTTGCATTTAGAGGTAAATGATCTTTTTAAAAAGAGAACTCAGGTTTTTACATTGTAAATGTGCTGATGGCATGGATCCATCTTACTGACCTCAGCAACCTTTTAAAAGATTTTGGGCTTTGTTTCCAACATTGGTATTTGAAATTGTGGTTGAAGCAAGAGGAAATTGCTTTGTGCCCTTCCAGCTCCAAGCAGGACTGGGAATGGAAACTCTGTCAAAGACAAATCCTTTAGAAGATTACCTTCCTACTCAGCCTGGGAATGAGCTGCACATTCCCTCTGAAACTGTCAGGGATTTCTTAGAGACACAAAGTCCCACTGACAGCTTTTTGCTCTGGTTTGGCAGTGCAGAAGGGCAATTCTCCATCCGTCAGCTCCAGACTGCACTACCTCAGGAGCATGGCCCACTCGCCAGCCTTGGCCCACTCGTGTCACTTCTAGAGGAGGAAGAAAGTGCAATTGACAATTACAGCCAATCAAGAAGGAAGAATGGGACAGACAAAACACCCTGTACAGATCCAGGCGTTCAGCTGGGATTGTGGAGAGTTTGGGTCCTTGCCAGTTGGATGTGTGTCCCCAGCTGCAATCTCTGGGCCTGCAGCAGAGTCTCAATCACCTTCCAAAGCAGAAAGCTCAGGCGCTGTGCTCGCAACGGGCTCATCTGATGCAGAGCTGTCAGAGCAATGTGAGGGCAGAGCCAGCCCAGCTGGGCCCAGGGCTGAGCCCAGCAGAGCCCTGGCAGAGCCCAGAGCAGCCTCAGCACCCACAAGGCCTGGCTGAAAGGAAAGAAAGCAGCTGAGGGCTCCTGTCCCCTTGTGCCAAGGCCTGCGGTGCCTAGGCCACACTGGCTGTGCCCAGAGCTGTGCCCAGAGCTGCCCATCCCTGCTGCCTTTGGCAGCAGAGCAGGAGGGCAGGACACGTGCCCAGTCTGCAGCCAGCCACGGCACATCCAGCCCTCAGCAGCTGCCCAGAGCAGGATGCTCCTGTGCTCGCTGCCATCTCCCAAAAGCTCTGATCCCACCCTGCCAAGCACACAGGGACCCACCTCATGCCAGCCACGGCTGCAAGAAAAGCTGCTCCCAGACCACATCCTCTGCCTTCTCCAAGGGCACGGTCCATCCACGCCACAGCTGCTCCCAAGCACTTCCCCATCCACACTGGACCACCTAGAACACTTCCTCTGGAAAAGCAAACAACACATTCTTGAAAAGAGATTAGAGACAAAAAGGGAAAACAAGAAAAATGGTAAAAACTCTTATCTCTGTCAGGGCCTTGAGGAAGGCCCAACTCCTACATGGTTGGGAAAAACCCAGCCATGGGTGAGGGAAGCCCACACTTTCTCTCTTCCCCCCTGCACTGCCCCCCAAAATCACGGTGATCCCAAAGCAAACAAGGGCTGCTTATGGCCTCTGACAGCCCATTGCTCAGGGCTTGCCAGCGCCCCAGCCCCGCAGGCTCCGCCCCAGCCTGGCCAAGCTGCCCGGCAGCAGCGCCGCAGCCCCACAGCAGCTCCAGAGCAGCCCCATCCAGAGGCACCTGGGAGCCCTCAGCAAGGCAGCCAGCAGCACACGGGCAGGAGGACACGGTTGGCGCTTCCTGCCTGGCACAGGGCTTGTGGCCATCTCCAGGCACCACTCTGGCAGGGATCCCCACAGCTCCGGCCCCTGCCCAGCCGCTCTGGCGGCAGCACAAAGGCTTCAGCAGGACCACCACAGGCCAAGGGGCTTCTGGCCATTTCCCCTTGCCCACTGCACACCTGGGCAGCTGTCTGAGCACGAGCAACCTTCTCCCCTGAGACAGAGTAAAGATCCATTCTGAATTAGGTGAAGGGTCTGCAAGAGGTGAGGGGTCTGTGGGGCCAAAGCTGAAGGAAAAGCCGCATTCCAGAGACAACAAGGAGACAGAGAAAGAAAAACAGAAATGACCACAAGGTCAATCTGCCCCAGACATAGAAATTCCTTTGATAAAGAAGAACTGGTGCTAAATGTCACACGGAATGAATATGTATGAACTTATTGTGAAACTGTATGCATATGCATTTGGAAGGAGGATAAAGGAAGACCCGAGGTCTTCAGAGGTACGCATGCCTTTTTGGGGGACTTGCGTCCAGCGCGCGTCATAATAAGAGCATACTGGGCTTTACAACTTCTACTTTTCTTCTTTTCTCCGCAAAACACCCCCTTTAGGGCCTCACCACCCCTCAGCCTGCTCCGCAGCTGAGCACAAGCACCCTTTTCACCCTTTCCTGCCTCTTGTTCTGCAGACCCTGAGCAGCAAAGTAAAGCTCCTGGCAGTCTGTGTATCATAACACATTCTTTGACTGATTTATTTACAGTAATCTATAACATATGATAATATAAATAATTATATCTAGTCTATAATTTATTTATTTACAATATAGATAAAAATGAAAAAGAAGAAAAGAAAAATCTTAAGGAAAAGGAAAATTACCTCTGGCTCAGGTTGCCCCAGCAAAGATGGCCTCCCAGATCAGCTCTCCTCCTCAGTCATCTGGCGGTGCAGCAGCCGAGCCCTGACAGGCGAGGCCGAGTCCTCCATGCCCTGCGCAGCTGACCGTGCAGCCTCTGGATGGTGGAATATCGCCCATGCTGTATTGCCCGGAGGACATGCTTTGTTTCAAGTGCCAGCTGTGACACGGCACTGCTCGTGTCCTCCGTCAGGCATTCCAGGGCTGCAAGAGAGAGGAACAGAGGCACGGTCAGAGCCAGACCTGCGGGGAGCCCAGGAGAGCCCCCTGCAAGGGCCATCCCATGCGGCTCTTGCCATGGCCAGGAGGAAGCAGGGAACAAGGGGATCAGCCCGAAGCTGCTGGCCACCAATGGCCTACGTGGCCCTGAAAGCTCCGTGTCCTCTGCCCACAGGAGCAGAGCCCTCCGCAGCCGGGGCAGGGCTTGCAGCTCTCCCCCGGCAGTCCCCGCTGTCAGCCCGCTGCCCTCACTCACCAGTGCAGATCAGCTGCAGCTCTTGCTGCTGCCCCCTCAGGCGCCGCCCGGCCATGCCTGTGAACACAGAGCCTGTCACGGCCCCAGCGGCACAGCTCCCTGCCAGCGGCGCTGCCGGCACTGTGGCTACACAGGCTGCTGGCCTGGCAGGGCTCAGCCTGGCCATTGCCGCACGCTGCCGCTCCGGGGCACGGCTGCCAGAGGACAGCAGCAGCAATGCCCAGGCCAGGCGGGGCTCCACGGCGCCGGGCCCAGCTGGCGGGCCCGGGGCAGCAGGCGGGGCCGGAGCCGAGCTGTGGCGGGGCAGCAGGCGGGGCCGGAGCCGAGCTGTGGCGGGCCGGG
This sequence comes from Ammospiza caudacuta, assembly GCF_027887145.1. Taxonomy (NCBI): domain Eukaryota; kingdom Metazoa; phylum Chordata; class Aves; order Passeriformes; family Passerellidae; genus Ammospiza; species Ammospiza caudacuta. The sequence goes on from NC_080623.1 coordinate 1,466,780, forward strand.
GAGGGGAAGGGCAGCCTGGGCTCAGGGCTCACCCATGAACCTGATGGCCGCCTCTCGCAGGGGCTCCTGTGGGCCCTCCAGGTAGGGCAGGGCCCGGCGCAGGTGCTCAGCCGCTCGGCTCCTGTTCTCTGCCAGCTGGAGAGAGCGGCAGGAGGGTGCACTTGGTGCGGGCTCAGCCCCTGGGCCAGGCGCTGCCTGCGCCCAGCCCCGGCCTCCCTCTCCGCACAGCCCTGAGGCGCGGCCAGCAGCTACCGGCGCCGGGCTCCCGAGGAGAGGGGGCAGCGGGCCGGCTGCTGGCCGGGGAGCCACGGTGCCGCCCCGCAGCCCCGCCGGGCCAGGTCTCCATGGGCACCCGGCTCGGGCCGACGGGAGCCTGGAGCAGAGCCCGCGCGGCCTCTGGCTGCAGCAGGGGGCGGGGGCACAGCTGCCAGCTCCGCACACTGAGCACCGCCCTCAGGGGCCTTCTCCAGGCTGAGGCTGGGGCATGCCGGCCCTCCTTACCGTCCTCAGCGAACTTCAAGAGTTTCTCTTTCTTCACAGTTTTTTCAAGATCTTTCCTTTTCAGGAACTTGACCGCACAAAGCAGCGTTTCCTGAGAAGTCTGGAGAGTGGCAGAGACACAGAGATGGCCCCACAGCCCATGGCACAGGACCCACGTCCCTGTGCCAAGGCCTTGAGGAGGCTGCAGTCCAGCAGGCACAGGGCAGGAGGCAGCCGAGCCCCCTGCCAGGGGGACAGCAGCAGCCCACGAGTCCTCACCTCTGCCCCACGCAGATTCTCATCATGGCAGTGGAACAGCAATGGGAGCAGGCTCTGACACACTTGGGTCATCAGGGGCGTTTTTCCTTATTCTACAGCAGCCATCAAGGTTTGAAAGACAGTAATGGGGAGCTGCTGCACCTTGCTGTCACCCTGTAGAACAGGAAGGCAGCAAGAGCTCAGCATCAGCTGATTCTGGCCCACATTGGCACAGGCCTGCATCTCCACAGGGCACCAAATGTCCAGGCAGCAGCCAGTGGCCGTGGCTGGGGGCACAGAGCCTTATGTTGTCAAAGAGTGGCAGGAACACCTTAGCCAGCTGCAGGGCTATGGGGCTGGGTATCGGGGCACCATTATCCAGGAAGAGATGATAGTCCAGTAGCATGGTGGTCACCCTGACCTGCAGGAGGTCCACGAGCCCTTCGGTCAGGCTACGCGTTCTCTCAGCTTGTGCAGAAGGCAAGCTTGTGAAAGGCCACCCTGCTGCTGCAGGACCCAGAGGCCAAAGGCCTGTCCTGAAGCACTGGGGCAGCTGAAGCGGGAGGCAGGAGAGCTGGGAGCAGCTGCCCCAGCGCCCGAAGCCCAGGCAAAGCCAAGCAACTGTGTTGCCCAGCCCCACACTGCCTGCACGGCTTCAGCCACTGCCCCCTTCTCACCAGCGGGGAATGATCCCTGCGCGGGAGGAGGACCCTGAGATGCTGGCTGCCAATGTCTGCGCGCTCCCTCCCTGCCTTGACAAGACATCCATGATGCTGTCCCTGCAGTCCCTCAAGTCCAGGCACTCGAGGCCCTGAAAGGCACAGGCCAGTGATGGGGGAGCCAGCCGGCAGGAGCCTAGAGCCGCACAGGGCCGGGCCCAGGCAGCAGTGCAGGGCACGGGCACTGTCCCAGGTGGCTGTGGCGACGAGAGGGCAGAGAGCTGGGAGTGTTGCCTTCTGATGCAAGGCAAGGCAACCTGGTTCTGAGGAAACGGCACGGCGACCCAAACTCTCCAGGGTTGCTCGGGCCAAGAACACACGCAGGCACCAATGTGGTGGACGGTTCAAAGGCCTTTATTGTCCCGTCTCGTCGGGTTTTATAATCGGGGAGGTTTTTTTCTCTACGTCAGGGGGTCTTACCTTACTGTAATTGGTTAATAAGGAGTAGAAAGTTACTAATGTTAGGGGGGGTCTACATTCCTGGGTGATCCCTTATCACTAGGCGTTAGGGGGAGAGGAATCCTGCTGCTTTCCGTGACATCGCGAGATTTTCCGAACGCCTGACCCTATCTACTACATGGGAGGCAGCTCAGCCAGGTCATGCTGGCCTTCAGGCTCACCTCCGCAGGGAATGCCAGGGCAAGGAAATCCCAGTATGGCATCTCTGTGCTGAGCATGTCAAGGAGGCAGCATAAGATGCTTTTACACAAGGGCTTGGATGCATGGCGCATCTCCCTGGAAGGCAGGAAATGGCATTAAGATCCTGAGCCGGGGAGCGGGGAGAAGCCTCTCCCAGCACTGCCTCACACAGTTCTTGTCTTTCCCCACCACCCTGCCAGGGAACCTGGGCCTTTTGAGATGTGGCCGCTCCTGGGCACCCTCCTTTTCCAGCCTTTTCCAGTCTGCTTGGCTGTCCCTGGTCCCTTTGGCCCACAGCCACGGGGACCATGTGGGGCAGCCCAGGCACAGGGCACAAATGCCAGGAGCAATGGGGAGAAGGGGGGGTCTCACCTGGCCAGCAGAGCCACGGCAGAATGGTGGGTATCAACACAGAGCAGCGTGTCCCAGCCACACTTGCCTTCCATTGACACCACCACGTGCTCACACTGGACAAGGCAGAGCAGGGACTTCAGGGTCTGCACTGCAAATCTGTGTGCAGAGAGCAAACCCCAGGTCACACTGGTAGCTCTGGCTCCTTCGCAGGCCACGTGGCAGGGACAGGAGGACTGGCATGGAGCACCTGTTGGGGCTGGTGGCAAGGCCATGCTCTTCCTGGCAATCCTTCCAGAAGGTATCCACCTCCTCTGGCATCTCTTCTGTGCTGAAGAACACTTGGAAGAGCAGATGAACAAATAGATGGGGGAAACACAGCGTCACTACACGTGGGACGGAGGGCTCCTGGAGGATCTTCCACATCACCACGGTTGCCTGCAAGTGACAAAGCCCCCCGAGACAGCACTCAGTGCTGAGGTGTGCATGTGGCAGGGCCCAAGCAGGGCAGGGAGAGGCCTGGAGAGACTTTGGCAGGGGGAGCATGAGGCCTGGTGGGTCTGAAGCTGCCCCTGGGCCAGGTTTCAGGCCAGCGCCTGAGGCAGAGGGATGCAGTGGGGGAAGGAGGATGGAGAGCTGCTGGAGAGGCGGCCTCAGGGCCAGCAAAGGCCAGTTGCGGAAACTCACAGCCAGGCCAAAGACACCTGTTTTGTCACCATCAGAGGTGCACATGCTGCGCTCTGGCCAGCTCCCCAGCACATCCAGGAGTATCAGCTGCACTGGCTCCGCAGTCCTGGGTGAGCACATGATGGTATTTCACATGGTGATGGCAGCTCTGCAGGGTTAGAGCTCTGTCTCAGGGGGGGTCTCAGACACAGCACCGTGGCCTGGGCATCCATAGGGGCCCAGGCTTAGCCCCGGCTCTGCCTCTGCCCACTGGCCCTTGCCAGCAGCACCCAGGCAGCCCAGCCCTGTGGGGATAGGCCCCTGAGGGGCAGCAAGGGAGCATGGCAGCAGGCTCAGGGGCTGACGTGCCAGGGCTGGGAACGGCAGCAGCCAGAGGGCCCTGGAACTCTCTGTTGGTCAGACACCTGGGGCAGGCAGTACAGGGTGATGGGCTGGGGAGGCCTGAGCCCTCTGGGCAGGTGGACCCCATACCTGTCACAGGACGGGGCCACACGCAGGAGCGTCACCACTGCATCATCTGGGTGTGCTTTGGTGACATTCAGCAGGGCCTTGTCCAGCCTGTGCTCAGCAGAATCATTGGCCACGAGCCACTGGTGGATGTACCTCACCATGGCAGGCACCTGGAGAAGGCAGGGGAGACTTGGAAAGCTGCCAGAGGGAGTCATGTGCCCAGCTGCCCCAGAAAAGTACTTGCCTTGCCACCACACTGCCATGGCCTCAAGGCTTACAGTGAGCAGCAGGCGTGGCTTGGGAGGCCAAGCAATTGCTGGGAGGATGGAAGCCAAGCCACAGGCTGCTTACTTGCTTTGGACTGGAAGGACCCTCCTCCACAAGCATATCCAGCAGGGCAGCACTGGTGTTGGTTTTGAAGATGGGAGGGTACACTCTGACCATGGTGCCCATGACGCTGGTCTCTTCCTCCCAAATCCTCTTCATGAATTTGCCAACCATCTGTAGCAGAAGGGCAAGAAGCCAGGGATGTTGCATGGAGTGCTCCACACGCGGTGCTGGGCTGAGCAGGGACAGCAGGCCCAGCTCAGGTGCGGGTGGCTGCAGGTACCTGCGCTGTTCTTCGGAAGAGGCCACGGGTGTGTTCTTGCTCTTGTGTGCGCTCCAGGGCTGCATCTGGCAAAGAGCAGCGCAGCCAGAGCTGAGGGGCTGCGGGAGAGGCTGGAGAACACAGCCCAGCTCTGTGCTCCCCAGGCAAGGAGAGCCCCGGGATGCTCCAGGGGGATGGAACATGGCCACTGTGGGGTGTCTGCCTGGCCCCTCTTCCATCCTGTCCATGGGCATTTCCCCAGGGGACGGCATGGCATGGCATGGCATGGGATGTGGGATGGCATGGCATGGCATGGCATGGCATGGCATGGCATGGGGCCAAGCTGGTTGTAGGCTCCAGCCCTGCAGCCCAGCTCTGCCACTCACCCTCCTGCGGTGGACTGAACGCCACCACCTCTTCAGTCTCCTGTGCTGGGATATAGCTCCAGGGCCTTCTTCCTCCTTCTCCTCCAGCCAGGCCAGCTTGGGCACTCTCGGGGCTCTCTGCTCCATGGCTGTGCCTGGAGTGCGCCCCAGCAGCGAGCCCAGCCAGTGCCGCTCCTGCAGGGCCTCCTGCACTTTCCCTGTGGGCGGGATGCGGCTGTCAGCGCTTGGCCCGAGGCCAGCAACGGCCCCCGAGCACACCTCACCCTCACCGGGCCGGCCATGCCCAGGCGTTCGCTCTTCGGAACGCGGCACGGGAGGCTCGGGGCAGGCGGCCGTGCTGCCGAGCGGAGGAGGTCGGGCCGGAGAAGGTGCAGCCAAGGCAGCGGGAGCAGCCACTCCGCGTGTGTCCTCCGCAGGCCCCGGGAGGAGCTGGGGCCGGGCTCGGGACTGGACCCTGCCTCAGGTCCAGGGCTGCGCTCGGGCCAGGCGGAGGCAGAGGGCGGCGATGCCGCCCCGGCCCTAGCACTGATGCCCATCCAGCAGCGCCACCGCCAGTACAGCCAGAGCCAGGCGGAGACGAGACCACGGCAGGATGGCCAGGCCCGGGCACGGGGCAGCCCTGCCTGGGGCCGGGGACGGGTCAGGGGCATGGCCCGGCCCATCATGGGGAGAGGGAGGCGGGGAGAGGAGAGGGACGCCGGGCAAGGGACTTTGAGAGAAGGGTGCCCGACAGCGGGAAGGGTGCCCAACAGCGGAAAAGAGAGAGAGAGAAAGAGAAAGAGCGAAAGAGTATTCAAAAGTATCTGTTTGCTGCCGCTGCTTCTGCTGCCACCACTGCTGCTGCCGCCGCTGCTGCTGCCACTGCTGCTGCTGCCACTACTGCAACTGAAGCACTGGGGCCATTCATCCCCGTGTCCATTTCTCGCTCGCCCCACCAGCCCCACATTTGAGCCCCGCGCACCCCGGTGACAGCCCCTCCGTCTGTCCAAACACGGGAACTTTGCAGCGTTGAGCCCAGATGCAGAGCCCTGACTCCTGCACACTGGCACAGCGATCCCCTCGCTTGCTGCTGTGCATTGTCCTTGCTGAGGGGCAGACACTGTCCTTGGGGTAGGATTCCTACCTGAGCCCAGCACTGCACTTACATCTCCAGTGTTGCTTTCCAGTAAAAACAGGGGAAGGAAAACTGTGTGTGGCTCATGGTACTTTAGAGTGTCCAAAACTTGCTGAGTCACTGATTTTAGAGGTGAGGTGCATTTGGAATGAATGGGATGGAGAAGTAGTGCAACATGGAAAAGGGGAACATAGAAATAAATAGAGGAAAATATCTTGGATTGTTTCTTTAATTTTGGTATAAATTGGAAGCTTGACTAGGCCAATATTCAAGCAGCAATCAATTTATTAATTAATATGGTAAAGAATGAGCAATACAGTGCTGGGTACAGTGGGGGAAGTTTTTCCTTCAACTGCACACCAATAGTTGAGGCTCAGAGGTATTTATAGGGGTACTCATCAGCTTTCTCAGCAGTTTCTCTTCCTAAATTTTACTCATCAGCATTTTTTTTCCCAATTTTTACATCACCATTCTATACACTATTGTGATTTAGTTTTTCTCAGGATGTATCCCAGAAAAGGAGTATCCCCAGATGGTGGTGGTCCGGTTTCCAAAAGAAGGAAGAAGTATCCCATCTGGTGAGGTCCAGTTCTCCAGATGTGGGTCCACCTTTTGATTGCAAGGCCTGTAAATCACATAACAGTGATGTCCAGCTTCCCTTGGTCGAAACCATAAATCCTTGAGTTGATGTTCATCTTCCTTTCTCAAGCTGCTTTTCACTGTTTTGTCAAGGGGTGAGATAAGTGTGGAGAGCTTTCTTCAGACATGGCTTATAGAAAAAGGCCATGATGAAATACAGCTGGTTAAGCAGTAAAAAGCAGCTGTAAGTAGTAAGTTCTCAGCCTTTTTCCTTATGAGAAAAACAATAACACTGTGTCCTTGGTATAATGATGAGAAAAACATGGTGGAAAACATGGAGTCCTTGAGGCTGGTCAATAACAGTCAACAGCAGGATGTGGAAAACAAGTATTAGCCTCAACAAGAAACCACAGGTATTAGCAACAAAGGAGGGGTTGGCATGTAATCTGTAACCAATGATGAGCTCGGTTTTAGCAATATGTATGACCTTAATTAACAGTACTATAAAAGTATGTAAGCTGGATCAATAAATCTGAGACCCATGATCATCAATAGGATGTGCACGTCTGCCTTCACTTTCGTCAAATGGTGAGCCCCGATCGTGATACGGCGACACACCACGGAAGAGTGAAGAACCGGCTCAGGTCCTGATGCAGCCAGGACGGCAGAAAAGCGCAGAGAAAAAAAAAAAAAGGGAGAAAAAAGAAGCTGAGATGCGCCGTGCCTCGGGTGTCGTAGAGACGAGCCCGACCGATACATGCTGCCGCCACCTTGAAGAGCTGCAACAGCGCTGACAATTTAGGTATGAAGAGGCAAGCAGCATATGATTTATTTACTGCCTTTTTACAAAAACGGCAGGTTAGGGGAATAGATTTGCAAAAGGATTTACCAGGGCTTTTGGCTTATGGGTACGCTAAGGGAGTTTTTATTAACCCCCATACTGTTCACGAGTTAACAGAGTGGCATAAATTCGGTGATTGTGGGAGGCCGCTTTGGAGGACGATAAAACTGCCAAGAAGTTAGGTAAATTATGGAGGGTGGTTCACAATGAGATGTTACAGCATCAGGCCAAGAAAAAAGCAGCCGAACAGGCAACAGCTGCACATGGCCATAATAAAGATTATAATTAGGACGCGGGGACTCCCCTAGCACCTGCAGTTAGGACAGGTTTTTTGCCTGCCTCACTGTCCTCCTTGGCTTTGCCGGGACTGGGTATAGAGCGTGCTTCTGAGGCTTCCCCACCCCCTGAACAACAGGAGCTGTGGGCAAGACCACCCGATAAGCTCCCGAAAATCAATGAGCCGATCCCTGCGGCGGAAAACAACCTAGTAGAGGCTATTGCGAGGGAGCGCAGGGGGGCTTGGGCTGTGCTGGCAAGAGAAGCCATGGAGAAAGGAGATGATGAGGTTATCAGTGCTGCTACCCAGCTGGCTTGTCCTGTTGTATTCAATCCGCAGGAGGGAGGGGGCATGCAGGCTACCATTACAGCCCTTGATTGGAAATTACTGTCTCAGCTGAGGTCTACTGTTAGTCAATTTGGAGTGAAAAGTGAGCCAGGCAAACAAATGTTAGACTATATTTTTGATACCAGTCTTCTCTTGGTAAATGATTGTCGGGGAATAGCTAAATTGATATTTACTCAACATCAGCAGTTGCTATTCAATGCTCATTGGCAAGGGCTTGTTAATGAATGTGTAGCGGTACAGCGACAGCAGGGAGATCCTCTCCATGGTATAACTGTGAATGAGCTTATGGGCTTGGGGCCTTTTCTTCGTACCGAAGCACAAGCTTTGCTGGGGCAAGAGAAGTGTCGGGAGGCTATGAGATTGGTCAGGCTTGCCATAGAGAGGGTAAAAGAGCTGGGAGGGTAACCCGTGTATATGGCAATTAAGGAAGGGCGAGAAGAATCATTCGGCTCATTTATTGATAAAGCTGCTGCTGCAATCGAAAGGGCTGGGGTACCAGAATATATGAGGGGGGCATTACTCAAGCAGTGTGCTCTTCAAAATTGTAATTCTACTACTAGGAGCGTGCTTAATACTCTGGGTGCCAATTGGACTATAGAGGAGGCATTAGAGAGGATGGCTTTGATGCCAACAGGACCACAAGCCTTTGTAGTAGATGCAATCAAACAATTAGGGCTAGGCCTACAAGAGCAGGCAAAGACCTCTCAAAGTCAGGTGTTAGCTGCTCTTGCACCGCTTCAAGCGTCAGCTGCACTGGCACCAACAAGTAGAGGGAACCACATGAAATGTTATCGATGCGGAGGCATGGGTCATATGCGCCAGGAATGCCAAGCCACTTTTGACTTTGGTGCCAAAAATGCCGCTCAGACACCCACAATACGGGCGCCTGCAGACGGAGATCGGGAAACTTCCCAAGGAGCGCGAACCACAGTGACCGCGCCTGGACACAAGTCGTCGCTGCAGCAGCAACAGCACCCCCTCCTGCCTCCAACCCGCCACAACAGGGAGCCTCAGCCTGGACCTGGCAGCCGCAGTAGATGTTACGTTGATGACCCCGCACCTGCAAAAAGTCCCGACAGGGATTCATGGACTTATTGTTATACAGGATAAAGCGGTGGGTGCTTTGCTTTTCGGAAGATCATCTGCGTCTATGTTGGGATTATATGTTTTGCCTGGCGTAATTGATGAGGATTATACGGGAGAAATTATGGTGATGGCGTATACCCCTTTTCCCCCACTTCAAATGAATAAGGGGCAGAGGATTGCTCAGCTGGTACCACTTGAGCAAATGACTAAGGGATTACAGGCTATAAAAGGACAAGAGAGGGGAGGAAATGGTTTTGGATCTACCGGAAGACTTACCTTGTTAACTTTAAACCTTTCTGAGAGACCGAAGAAAAGGGTAGAAGTTGAATTCCAAGGACAAAAAAGGTCATTTTCAGGTTTGCTGGACACTGGAGCAGATTCCAGCATCATTAGCCCTAGCTGTTGGCCTCAACACTGGCCTTTGCAGCCAGCAGCCACCACAGTGACCGGGGTCAGAGGCCTTACCCTGGCTAGCCGTTCGCCTCCTCTCCGGGTTTGCATAGATGGAAAACAGCTAACAGCTATTTTTTCAGTAGTCCAATTACCACCTACCGTGCAATGCCTTATAGGGCGGGACATTATGGCTCAGTTGGGAGTGATTTTAACTAATTGGAGTGATTTTAACCCTTTGGAGTAAAAGCCATTGCTTGGACTTTCCCGATTCCCATCACCTGGACTGTGAACACCCCGGTATGGATTAAGCAATGGCCCTTAAAAGAGGAAAGTCTTCAACACGCAAATCAGCTGGTATCAGAACAATTTCAACAAGAACACCTGCGGTTATCTACCAGTCCCTGGAATACTCCAATTTTTGTAATAAAGAAAAAATCTGGGAAGTACAGCTTGCTCCACGATTTGCGTGCTGTTAATGATCAAATGGAGCCTATGGGCGCATTACAACCTAGATTACCTAACCCTGCAATGATTCCAAAGTATTGGCCTCTGCTAATCATTGACCTGAAGGATTGTTTTTTCACTATTGCCCTTCATCCACAGGATATGCGACAGTTTGCCTTTACATTACCTGCTATTAACAGGGAAGGGCCTGATCAAAGGTTCGAGTGGACCGTACTTCCGCAAGGAATGAGCCACAGCCCCACCTAGTGTCAGCTTTATGGTAATGCAGCATTGCAACCATTAAGAAAACAATGGCCGAGCACAATGATATATCACTACAGGGATGATGTCTTGTTTGCTCAGCCTGCGCCTTTTACAGAACAACAAATCCAGAAAATAAGGACCACGTTGGCACAGTATTCTTTGGTGATAGCTCCTGAGAAAATTCAAACAACAGGCCCCTGAAAATATCTGGGATGGTCCATGTCGGAGCAAACCGTAAAACCTCAGAAATTGGAGTTAAACACAAAGATGGCAACTTTAAATGATGCTCAAAAACTTTTGGGTGATTTGCAGTGGCTAAAACCAATAATGGGAATACCCAACGAACTACTGGATGAGTTGCGCCCTTTACTGAAAGGAACTGACCCAGCCTGCCCAGTGCGAATCACTGACAAACAACAGCGGATCATTCAACAAATTCTGGACTGTGTTACACATGGACAGGTTTATCGAAGGGATCCAGAACTACCCATAGACTTGACCATCTGGAATGGTCCAAAATATCTTCTTGGAGCGCTAACACAGTTTAAAAAGAAAACGGGGGAGACACGGATACTAGAATGGATTTCCCCTCCGTTACAACAAACTAAAACTCTTTCAAAAAGTTGAAATGTTAGCAGATCTAATAAAGAAAGGCAGAGAAAGGATGTTACAGGTGGCTGGGGTGGAACCAGCTATCATCAGGATGCCAATGAGGACACTTTGGATTGGTACCTGAATAATTCAAAAGAACTGCAGGAAGCTCTTTTAGGTGCATGTTGCCCCATTGAAAGGGACAAGCTTTGACCAGCTCTGGTTCAGTGCATAGGGGACTGGGACTGGATAACTCACCCAAAGCGAGAAAACTCCCCTATAACAGATGCTATTACTGCATTCACAGATGCTGGCAGGAAGTCAAGAACTGCTGCAATAACTTGGCAAGAAAAGGGAGTATGGAAACATCAGATTTTGCAAGCAGAGGCAGTGGACAGCTTACAAACCATGGAACTGTTAGCAGTGGTATGGGCAATGGCACAGCTTTAGGAACCATTGAATGTTGTTACGGACTCTTTGTATGTTGCAGGAGTTGTAGCAAGAATTGAAGATGCTTCCATAAAGGAGGTACAAAATCAGAGACTGTATGAACTGTTAATGCAGCTGAAGAAAGCTACAAGATCAAGGGAGCACGCTTATGCCGTAATTCATGTTAGGAGCCACAAATGGAATGTTCGTTTAGAAGAAGGGAATGATAGGGCTGATAAATTGGTTACTATAACTCAAAACACACCCCTGTCAAATCATCAATTGGCACGAGAAGCTCACTCAATGTTTCACCAAAATGCAAAAGGCTTAATTAGAGAGTTTAAGGTAACACTCACAGAAGCAAAAGCCATCGTGAGGGCCTGTCCAACTTGTAGTCACCATAATGGGGGTAGTGGTTTAGGCCTAGGAGTAAACCCTCGAGGCCTGCAAACAAATGAGTTATGGCAAATGGATGTCACACACGTCCCTAGTTTTGGCAGGCTAAAATACGTACATGTGTCTATTGATACCTATAGGAAATATATTTGGGCAACGGCTCAGACAGGAGAAAGAGCAATACATGTGGAAAGGCATTTGTACAGTTGCTTTGTAGTAATGGGTACACCAAAAAGAATTAAAACGGATAATGGTTCTGCCTATATCAGTCAGAGGATAGAGAGATTTTTAAGAAATTGGGGAATCGAACATGTTACAGGTATCCCAAACTCCCCGACAGGGCAAGCCATCATTGAAAGGGCAAATGGTACCTTGAAAAGATATTTAGCCAAACACGAGGGAGTAACTGACCCCCAGGTGAGGTTGCTAAAAAGTTTGTGATCAATCACTTGTGTGTATTTGGGGATGCAGGGCAACCCCGGCAGAAATGCATTATAAGTCAAAAGATGTTACTGAGCAGAAAAAAGAAATATGGGTAAGATACAGGGACCCCAAGACAGGGTTGTGGAAGGATCCTGCTAAGGTCCTGTTCTGGGGAAGGGGATATCTCTGTATTTCCACCCCTGCAGGAGCACTGTGAGTACCTGCAAGTGGACTAAATCTGTTCGTGATGCAGCAATTGGTGGACCACCTCACGGAAGGGGACAAGGAACATCTGGAGAAGAAACTGCCCCTGATCCTACGACCACTACTGCTACAACTGAATGGACACTCGAAAGCGGTCGACGGGTCGACGGGGCCATGACACGCCACTGCCGGACAGCCAAGGAACTGATTGACACCGTTGATTGACAATTGTGCCGCTTGGGTAGCACTATATTGTGGAGGTAGTTGTAGGACCTTTTGGGTGGAACAGTCATTGCTCTGGCGCTTGTGGTGTAACACCTGAGACCATGAACACACATGGGGCCATGATTGGGAATGGGAACTATGGAGACAGACAGGGCTAAATACAGCTTCAGCTTTAGATCTTTATGAGTCTCACGAACAAAAAATTTTGGCTTACTATCGGTGGGAGGTACAGTATATTCTGAAAAGGGTTAATGCTCAAAGTAGGTCATGCAGAGCCTCCGCAAGGTGTAGAAAATTGGTGCCCTTAACACAGTGTTCTGTTGTAGGACCCGTTAAAGGAGATCCTGATAAGGCATTAGATCGCTGCATTAAGGTACAGGAGTGGAGACTACAAGTGTCAGGAGTGGTAAAGTTAAAGGCTGATAAGAAAAAGAAAGCAAGAAAGAGAACAGAAAAATGAGGCTTAGTTTTGTTATACTGCTTAGTGCAGTGGTGGCTGGAGCAGTAGGGGTAATAACACTTTAATCAACCAAGAGATAATATATGGATAACGCTTGCTAATCAAATTAACCAATCATCACTTTGTCTTAGCCTTGGAGGGGTTACTAACCCATTTCGAACATGCTTGGTGGGACTCCCAGTGTGGTCTCCTCGGGAATTTTGCAGTCTGATTAATAACCAAACTCTATGCATGCATAATATGACAAACATTAGATTACCCGCACAACAAGGGTATACTGCAAGTCAAAGTGACGGCTACCGCCAATGCTTAATAATATTATCACTTAATACTCCTTTGCACTCTCCTCCAGAGGAATTGGATCTTTTTGGAAGTGCAAACACCAGTATGACTAACACCTCAAATGGCGGATGGTTCAGTTTTGATCCCTTAAATCTTCAGAAGTTGAATCAGCATAGAGGAACATGGGCTACCTTAGATTCATCTCTGAGTCTGGGCACAGTGTCTCAGCAGCTTTACAGCCAATGTAACGGCACTAACATCGTGACACCGATGAAATTACCCACAGGGATATTTTTAATTTGTGGGGACAGAGCCTGGAATGGTATACCAGCCCAGCCACAGGGTGGACCTTGTTATTTGGGAAAATTGTCATTATTTCACCCCAATATATCTATATTAATGCAACTAAGACAAAATGCAAGCAGACAGAGGCGTAGCCTACATGACTTAGACTGCAGTCAGATAGGAGACCCACGGTTCTGGGGTGAGCTGCAGCAAGTAGTGGTTTCAACTATCTTGCCAGGAGTGCTGCAAACAAAGCTATGAACTTAGCAAAACAACTGGGGTGCTGGGCCAACGGTGAATTAAACAAGACATCATAAATTTTAGATATGTTAACCACAGATGCACAATGTGTTAATCATGCTGTTTTGCAAAATAGAGCCGCGATAGATTTTTTGCTTTTAGCACAAGGCCACGGGTATGAAGAGTTTGAAGGGATGTGCTGCATGAATTTATCCAATCACTCTGTATCTATTCATGCTAAGATAAAAGAATTGCAGCAGGGACTTCACAATCTCAAAGAAGAAGGACTGGGAATTGATGAATGGCTTAAAAGTTTGGGACTTGGGCCGTGGCTGAGGAACCTTGTGACATATGCTATAGGGATATTAGGTGTGCTTTTAATGCTTTTGCTTATTTTACCTTGTATTTTTAATTGTATTCAAAATATGGTCAGTAGAATGATAGATAAAACTTGGCAGACTAACCTTCTTGTGCAAAAAGAAAACGGGGGAAGTGTCGAGAGCTTTGTTCAGACATGGCTTATAGAAAAAGGCCATGATCATATACAGCTGGTTAAGCAGTAAAAAGCAGCTGTAAGTAGTAAGTTCTCAGCCTTTTTCCTTATGAGAAAAACAATAACACTGTGTCCTTGGTATAATGATGAGAAAAACACGGTGGAAAACATGGAGTCCTTGAGGCTGGTCAATAACAGTCAACAGCAGGATGTGGAAAAAACAAGTATTAGCCTCAACAAGAAACCACAGGTATTAGCAACAAAGGAGGGGTTGGCATGTAATCTGTAACCAATGATGAGCTCGGTTTTTGCAATATGTATGACCTTAATTAACACTACTATAAAAGTATGTAAGCTGGATCAATAACTGAGACCGATGATCATCAATAGGATGTGCACGTCTCCCTTCACTTTCATCAGATAAGCATGTTTCCTTTTTTTATATTCTTAAGCTATAGTTTCAAAGATCCTTACTACAAGGAATATTCTAAAATTGTACCTCAAAAGGTAATTATTGCAAAACTCTTTAAGGCTTAACTGCAAGCAGAAAGTTCCTGTCAAAAAGCAACATCCTTAATGCTTTAATTCAAATGCTCCTAAATCAACTTAAGACTTATAAAGGTTAATTGCAAACAAAGGATAAGTTCAAAAGCCTTCTTCCATGCTTTACTTTCCTCAGTTATTATTAGAATTTGTCTTTATAACTGTCCCATGGTTGGTTTCCACACATATTACAATCACAAATACACACGTGGCCTGTATGTAACTGTGTCCTGGGTTGACTGTATGATGTTTTTATCCCCAATCGTCTCATTCTGTTTATGTTGAATAATAATAAGTTTCGTACCTTTAAGAGTGTTACAGAGAGTGAAGGGGGGGAGAGAAGAAGCGCACAGTTTGTTTTCAGACACTGCACTCACTCTTCCACATTCTTGCTCCTGACTGTGTTGTCTGCGGACAGACAGCAGGACAGAGTTCTTCTTTTGCTTTTTAGTTAGTGTTAGCTAGCTGAGGCAAAGAAGTTCCCTGGACTTTTTTTTTCCTTTTGCTTTGGACCTCTTGAAACTGCTCTGGACTGAACACCCAGGAGAGCACCGGCAGCTGCAGCTGTGGCCCACCGGGCCTGGCCTGGCCTGCGACAATTCCAGCACCGGAAGGACTGATCAGAGACTGAGTGAGCTGCTGCTTGAACCCGGGGTTTTCTCAGTTTGTCATCTCTTTTAGAGTGGCAAGGGGTCTCATTGTTTTGATACTGTTTTGGTCTTATTGTTTAATAAACAGTTTTTTTCCACCTTTCTCCAAGGAGGTATTTTTTCCTCCCGGACCAGTTGGGGGGGAGGGGCCAATTGGATCTGCTTTTCCCACCAGAGCTCCTTTGGGTGATTCTTCCCCAAATTTGCTCTAAACCTGGACAAACTGACAAAATACAGCTTTGTATTTCACAATTTTCATTTCACTTCTGGGAAGCCATTTCAATTTTCCAGGAATCTTCTCCTGTCTGCTCTTCCCAAGAACCTCTCCTGGAGAACAAGGTCAAGCTTCTGTCACAAGATTTGCCACCAGCTGCAGCTTCTCTTGGCTTTCCACACTGCACAGTGTGTGCAGCAGGACTTTTGCAGCAAAAAAGGACAAATGTTTGGAGCACTTTACATGTCCTTTCTTTTCCTGGTGGGCTGGGGAGTTGTGCCACTGGTGAAGTTTTCATTGTGACTGTTTGTGCTGGTTTCGGGTAAATTTTGGGAGGAAACCTCCAAAAGGGGTCCGTCTAGAAAGTAAGTTCAAGCGGCTCCTCCCCTTACTAGTTCAAGAAAAGACTTCCCTCGAGAAAAGTGGAAAATACACATTAGGAGTCAATGTAACTTACCACCAAACTGGAAAGAGTGAGCACAGGGTCCTTTCACTCAAGTCTCAAGGGCAGAACCACAAAACCAACATCGCAACTTTGTGGGGAAAAGCCCCACACATTTTCAGGGAATGTGCAGAAACTTCTACTTTGGGAAAGTTTGGTGTAGCTTTAATAGACTGTGAAGTAAAGTGTCTGTCAGAAATTCCAGCTTATCTTTCCACAATCTTGCTTCCAGAGCAAGATGTTTATTGTCAGCTGCAAGTGTCACTTCCATGGCACCCAAATAACCACGAGACAAGCACTCTTTAGTGATTTATTTCACCAATTAGCAAGCTCTTGAGGCAGGGAACATGTCCTGCTAGACTGGCCCCAGCTGGATTTAGTTCCATTCCCCACCACTCTCTGGGCTTGGGCATCAGCCAGTTTCTCATGTAGCAAACAGTTGCCCTGTCTAATCCATGAGCAGCCAGCTCCTCCAGTGCCAAAGGCTTTACTGCTGTCTATAAATATCCGTCCACGGCCCTTCCCTCATCTCCTGAGTGGGTCATTCTGTCACCGCCTGCAGCCCCTTGGCCTGGGCGGGAATAACCTGCGGCACTGGGCAGGGTGGCATTCCAGGGCCTCCCGTGGCTTTGCCGGCTTTCCCTGGCCCCGCAGTCGCTGCTGGAGGTGAGCGTGGCCGCATTGCAGCTGGTGCAGGTGACCCTGGGCGTGCTGGAGCTGCTGCCAATGTGCTGCGCTGCCTGAGCCCACACCTGCGGCAGCTGACGCCTTTCCGCTCCCTGCACGGCCTCTGGGAGCTGAAGCTGCAGGCTCAGCAGCCACAGGGGATGCGTGTGGTCCCACAATGCTTCTTCCAGGGCCTCAGTGCCTTGCGCTTGCTCTGCCTGTCACAGAACTCGCTCTCGGCCATCCTTGCTGATGCCTTCAGTGACCTGGCACAGCTGCAGGGTTGCAGCCTGAATAGCTGCTAGGAAAGTCCAGGGTAAAGAAGCAAAAAGGGCCTGTGCATGGTATCCACAGATGTTTAATTCAGCCATGCGGTAACATGTTCAGGTCCCAGGCACACACACATGGAGGGTCCAGGTTATTCTCTCCCCAGGGCCCAGGGTCACCCTGGTCTTGGGGCAGTACAAAGATAAGGGCCAATCAGGGAATAGGGAGGGAGTGCCTCAGGGACACAGGAACAGACACAGGAACAGGGGAAGGAGGCAATGAGGTCTGATCAGCTTTTTGAGGGAAGCTTCTTGTGTTTCCCCAAGCCAGGGGATGCCCCCAGGGTCTCCACACTGTAGTACCTGATGCTGGCTGGCAGCATTGTCGGGATGGGCTACCTGCCTGCCGGCATCTTCAAGAACCTGAGCCACCTGCACAGCCGGAACCTGGAGAGTGCAGGACTGCACAGCCTTGACCCTGAGCTCTTCCACAACCTGACCCGACTGAAGGAGCTGTGCCTGGCCAGGAATGAGCTGTGTACATTGGATGTGACTCTGGCCATGTATTTGCTCCTTTAAAATGTTTTACTTTCCATAAATTGTCTGGGCTATGTTACACAAGAGGTCAGTGTTTCACCTTTTATAAATAATGAGATTACAATGATGCTACTTATTAATCTCCCTTGCAGCACATCTACAAGGCAGATACTTTGCTCTCAAGACTTTAACTTGTGCAGAATTTACCCTTCCCTTGCTCATAATTCCCTTCCTTTGCTGGGTGTGAGACAGAATAAAAATCCATTTTGAATTAGGTGAAGTGTCTAGGAGAGATAAAAAGTCTGTAAGGCCAAAGTTGAAGGGAAAAACTGCAGGACAGAGATAGTGAGGAGACAGAGAAAAAAAAAAGACAGCCATAAGGTCGATCTGCCCTGACCTAGGAATTCTTTTGATAAAGAGAAACTGGCGATAAATGTCACGCGGAATGAATATGTATGAACCTATTGTGAAACTGTATGCATATGTATTTGGAAGGGGAGATAAAAGGAGACCTGAAATCCTCAGAGGAGCGCATGCCTTTTGAGGAGAGCAATCTCCGAATGCATCCAGCGCTGTAATAAACATACCAAGCTTTACAACTTTTACAAAGTTGTGAGGTTTATTCTTTTCTCTGCAAAACATTCTGGCGAGACGAGCAGGAGGAAGAGATACCTTCCATCTCCGTCTCTGTCCCCGCAGGGGCAGGGGGAAACAGACGGACTCCTAGGCGTGCCCCAGGATTTTCCTGGAGGAGGCTCCACTCATCTCGACTTTTCTCCTGCGAGGACAGACAAGGACCTGCTGGTCTGCGAAGGAGAATACGGTATGTACTGAGGGGCCCCCAGGAGAAAAGAGAGCTAGGGAGTAAATCACTCAGAGACGTCTGGGTGTAGCTGGTGGAGCAGCTATATTAGAGACGGGGTTCATTGTTCTGATAGGGCAGACCGCTAGCAACCCTAGGGGTGGGTCGAGTGAACCCTTGTATGTGTGTATTGGGGGTTCATTGTTCTGAGGGGCAGAACTGCTGAACCCGTGTGTGTTTTGTTTGTGTGTGTGTGTGGTGTCTGGACACTGTGTCGCTGTATGGTTAATGCATTGTTGTCGCAGACATTTTTTCATAGAAATCCTTTCTTTTGGATTTGTTCATCTTCTGGGAAGCTGAGGCCCCAGAAGAAGAATGTAAAAAATTGTTATTGGCTGGTGTGGAATGCAACAGGTGCAGCGGTGATTAGGCTTCTGTGAGTGTTTGGATTTGCTAACCACTCACAGGAGAGTTTGTCCTTGCTTTCTGCTGGACACAGAACTTTATTTTTTCTCTTCTATGCTATTCTTAGCTTAGCAGCCTCTGCAACTTCTCTCCTTATTCTTTTTAGTATAGTTATAATGTATTATATATCATATATCAATAAATCTAGCCTTCTGATCATGACACAAGATTCTCGTCCACTTCTCTCACCTGAAGACCTCATCAGGTCACTGTAATACATTGTGTGGTCAGTGCACTGTGTTTGTAATCGTGCAAGTGTGTAAGTGTATGGTGTATAAAAGAGAGTAGATCTACAGTGCTCCACAGTGCTGGGAGGGGGAGTTTCCTACCTGCGACTGGAGGGGCTGAGTAAGCACTGGCCGGGGCAGGCTGTGGGAACGGGGAGCGCCCGGCAGAGAAAAATAGAGCAAGCAGTGGAGAAGCATGGGCGAGGACATTCATTGAGTAAAGGTTTTAAATTGTGGTGTAGTTCATGCACACTTTCACCATGACTAGACAAACCCAAGGGGTTCCTCTGCCCCAGTGGTTTGGACTTGACCCCTGGGAGTTTGTGAATCCTGTGAATTATTGGATAGATAAAGGAGACGAACAAGTTTATTTAGAGGGGCTCTAACGGACTTCAGCTGGTACTATAGTAGGTCTGGACTGGGAATAGCCTGCCGTAGAGGATTTAGAGTTCCCTGTAATAAATGGAATAGCCTGCCTTTGCGGGAAATTTCGGGTAGCCTTTGGTCCATCAAGAGGCTGGTACGGTGCGTGGGTATTACTGCAGTGCAGAGTTTGTGAGAAACGCTGGTATTGCTGTTCTAATAAGCGTCAGGGCACATGCCCCGAGTGTAGATTTAAGGTTTCTGATCAAGCTGATTCAGAACCTAAGATCTTAAAGCTTGTGTGTGGAAAATCACATCTGATACCTGCCACCTGGAATGTGTGGGAGGAAGTCTGGGAAACTACTGTGAAAGCTTGTGAAAAGAAGCTTGGGCGGAAGCGAGATAGGGCAAGAAGAAAATAATGGGAACTAACCAGAGCAAGGAAGTCCCTCGGGCTAGCCCCTTAGGGTGCATCTTGGCCCACTGGAAGGAAGTCACCAGCAGGGGGGGCTCTGAGAATAAAAAGGATCTAATCCAATATTGCACACGCTGGTGGCCCTTATACAGGTTAGAGGACGGAGCGAAGTGGCCAGCCACTGGAACCCTAGATTATGCACCTTACTGCAGTTAATGTTGTTTTTAAGACGGGAAGGTAAATGGGATGAGGTTTCGTATGCTGATATGTTTTTTGTTTTAAGAAATCACCAAGAATGGCAAAGGGACTGTGGGATTAAATCACTCTCAGATCCACTGGTCTTAGCCCTTTAAAAGGATAACAAGGCAAAGAGAGGGCAAATCAAATGCTGTTGTTCAGCATGCAGTATAGGGCAATGGTGTATGAGATCAGATAAGGTCTATCATTCTGAGGAGCAAGAACGAGATACATTTGAGTGGATGAAAGCTCCTCCTCGAAGGAGGGAGATTGAGGCTGAAGCTGAGGATGAAGATGAAGGAAACTTCCTCAAAAAGGAGGAGGACTCAGGTGGAGAAGGCACATCCACTAGAACCCACCCCACCTGTGGGAGTCCAGTTGCATCTAGAACCAGGAGGCAAGTAGTGTTGCAGGCCCCTTTGCAAGAGGCAGTAGGACCAGAAGGAGGGAAATTAATGATTAAAGTGCCATTTACCACTCTTGATTTAGAGGCATGGGGAAGGATTGCTAGGAATTATCCTGTTGATCCAATACTCACTGCCAAACATCTACAATATGTTATCAAACAACACAATCCAGACTGGGCTGACATCCAGCTACCACTAGATGCTTTCACTGAAACAGAAAAACAGCTGATCTTAAAGACAGCAGGGAATTTGGCAGAGGCTTACTGCAAGGCCACACAGCTAGATGTAAAAGAACATTTCCCCCTCCAAGACCCAGAATGGGATCCTAATGTGTCAGCAGAGGTAAAGAAATTAGCAGAGTATCAAGAGTGGATAGTAACAGGGGTGGAAAGAGCTATTCCAAAAACCATAAACTGGTCTGCCTTATATTCCTTTAAGCAGGGGCCTTCTGAGTCGCCATCTGAATTTCTAGAGTGTTTAAGGGATACTATGCACTGTCATACATCATTAGATCCGGAGTCTGAGATAGGGATAAATTGACTAGTTAATTCATTTTTGGGGCAGTCTGCTGGAGATATTAGACGTAAACTTCAGAAAATCGGGGACCGGATGGGAGGAATCTTGAAGTTTTGCTAGAGGAAGCCTGGAGGGTATTTAGTAACCGGGAAGAAGGATATAAACAAGGAATGAAAAGGTTGGTGGCAGTGGTACAGGAGGAAAGGCAGAGGAAATACAACCAGGGACCACCAAGACAAGGACCACCTCGGCTGGGCAGGAACCAGTGTGCAATCTGCAAAAGACTTGGTCACTGGAAAGATCAATGCCCAGAACGGAGACGGGGTGACCAACAAATGGCTGCACACATACAAAACAACTGAGGAGGACCGGGGGATTCTGCCCCAGCGGATCCACTGGTTATAACAATGAGGCTTGGGGAAGGAAGAGAAAAGGGTGGAATTCTTGGTTGATATGGGAGCTACATATTCAGTTTTAAATAAAGCTTTAGTACCTGTGGAAAATGATTATGTTGTAGTGCAGGGGGCAACTGGCCACTCTGAAAGGGCATATTTTTGCAAACCTTTGAGGTATAAATTGGGAAAACAATGGGGTATTCATAAATTCTTGTACATGCCCAATTCACCAAAGGCACTTTTAGGCAGAGATTTATTGGAGCAATTACAAGCAACCATTACATTCAGAAATGGAGAAATTACTCTGGAGGTGAATGATCAAAATTACATAGAGGTATTAAGTTTAACCCTAACAGCTATTGAAATTAAGGAAGAAATTGATGAAGAAATACTAGGTCAGGTATTTCCCGGGGTGTGGGCCTCTGATGTACCAGGGAGGGAGAAAAATGCCTCTCCCATAGTAATTAAGCTCAAGGAGGGAACGCAACCAGTGAGAATCAAGCAGTGCCCCCTAAAGAAAGAGGATAGGGAAGGAATCAGCCAAATAATCGAAAATTTTCTGCGGTTAGGATTACTGAAATAATGCCAATCTGATTTCAATACTCCTATTTTACCTGTTCGGAAATCTGATGGGTCACACCAGATAGTACAGGATTTGAGGGCTGTCAATAGAATAACAGAAGATTTGTATACAGTGGTAGCCAATCCATACACTTTTTTAACTTGTCTAACACCTGAGCTAACCTGGTTTACTGTTTTAGATCTAAAAGTTGCCTTCTTTTGCCTCCCCATCCATGAAGCCAGACAGAAAATTTTTGCATTTGAATGGGAAAGCCCTAAAAGTGGGCGCAAAACCCAGCTCACAGGGACCAGATTGCCTCAGGGCTTCAAAAATTCCCCGACTCTGTTTGGGGAGCAACTTGCAAAAGATCTGGAGTCCTGGCAAGCTCCACAGGAAGAAGGAAGGCTTTTGCAGTATGTGGATGATCTTCTAGTGGCCACTAGAACGAGGGAAGCATGTGTGGCCTGGACGGTAAGCCTTTTGAATTTCCTAGGACTTCAAGGATACAGAGTATCAAAGAAAAAGGCACAGGTAGTGAAACAGAAAGTAATCTACCTGGGGTACGAGGTGAGTGCTGGGCAATGGACTTCAGGGCAGGCTCACAAGGAGGCCATATGCCAAACCCCAAAACCCCAGACAATAAAAGAACTCCGAACCTTCTTAGGCATGGCAGGATGGTGCCGGCTGTGGGTTTATAATTATGGACTGTTTGTCAGACCCCTCTATGCTCTTATTGCCGATGGAAGCAGAGATCTCCAGTGGACAAAAGAAGCCACACGGGCCTTTCACCAGCTAAAGAATGCTCTCATGTCAGCTCCAACTTTGGGACTTCCAGATGTAAGTAAACCATTCTTCCTATTTTCCCATGAAAGACAGGGAATTGCCCTGGGAATACGGGCTCAGGACTTGGGTCCACACCGAAGGGCAGTGTGCTGGTTTGACCAGGAAGAAGTGGGAATTCTGGGATGCTGTGGTCAAACCAATGGGTGTTCAGATTTTGATATTGGCACCTGATGTGGCCAGTGGGGTTTGGACACACCTCTGAGAACACACAGGGGTTAAAAGCAGAGCTTCGCCCCTGGGAGGCTCTCTTGGGACTTCGAGGGACAGAGGTCAGATCTCCCTCCCCCATCCAGCTGCTGCTGCTGGGTGGGGGAGGGGCAGCCATGGGGTAGGCCTGGGGCTGGACAGAGATGGGGGGGTGAAGAGGCCCTTGAGGATGGAAGGGTGGAAGAGCACCAAGAGACATCGGGCAGCCACCCCCACCCCCCCCCCCAGGAGAGAGAGAGGGAGAGCCGGCGATGGAATGTGATAGCAGCCAGCCAAGGAGGAGAAGGGGGGAGTGCGGCAAGAAGGTGCCCATCAGGGCAGTGTGGGAGTGCTGGAGCTCTGGGACAGGCAGAGACTGAAATTTTTAACCCTTTCCTTACATGATTGAGACCTTGCAAAAATGCTGATCCTCCTGGAGCTGAATAAGAAGAGAGATAAGAGATGAGATAACAAGGACTAGGCCCGAGGGAATGGAGAAGACTGGCTGAGTGTGGGGAGAGATGACAGAGTGGCCTTTTGGCTGGATTTTTCTTGTGTGGCCATAGACTGAACCATTTTTATTCCTGTGACACAGAGACTGCATTTAGGGGGAGGCAGTGCCTCAGAACCAGAAGGGTTCAGTGTGGGTATCCCTCGGCCCCAGGGGGTGAAAAAAATGGGGGGGACAGATGTCCCGAAGGAGAGACTGTGCCTTTTTTGGAGTGAGACAAGGCGTCCTTAAAAGACAACCCTAAAAGCAGCTCTGGTCCATGCACAGTGGTGAGAGCACTGGGCATGGAAGGAAGATGTCACGATGGCAAAAGGACTTTCCGGGCAGTGCTGAGTGACATGGAAGCACTCGAGGTTTCAGAGTGTTTCCAGAGGAAGCCTATAGTGCAAGAAGGACTCCTCTCCTCTTCATGAACTGAAGATTGAGTATTCTAAAGGGTGGTGCCGGACTGAGAGTTGGTGATTTGGGGGAATGTATTGTATTGGGAATTTGGTGGGGGGTAGGAGGAAGGTGCTTTTGTAAGGTTTTCTTTTTTTTTTTTTTTCCCCCTTATAGTTTTTTCCCTCTTCTTTTCTTGTAGTTTAGTTAATAAAGTTTTCTTTATTTCTAAGATGAAACCTGCTTTGCTTATTCCTGGTCACATCTCACAGCAGACACCAGGGAGAGGGTATTCTCATGGGGGCACTGGCTTTGTGCCAGGCCTAAACCATGACAGGCAGTTGCTTACTTCTCTAAGCTACTAGATGCAACAGCCAAAGGATGGCCAGGTTGCCTCAGAGCTGTAGCAGCAGTCGTGCTGAATATGCAAGAGGCACGCAAGTTTACCCTGGGACAAAAAATGACTGTGCTAGTGTCCCACACAGTGTCCACAGTACTGGAAATAAAGGGTGCCCACTGGCTTTCACCACAGAGGTTTCTGAAATACCAGGCCATTATGGTAGAGCAAGATGATGTAGAGATCGTGGTGACTAATATTGTCAACCCAGCTTCCTTTCTCAGTGGAAATCAAGGAGAAGCAGTACACCATGATTGCCTGGAGACCATTGAAGCTACCTACTCCAGCCACCCAGACTTAAAGGACATTCCTTTGGACAGTGCAGAGACCTGGTTCACTGACGGGAGCAGCTACGTTGCCAATGGGAAGCAACATGCTGGGT
Organism: Ammospiza caudacuta; assembly: GCF_027887145.1. Lineage (NCBI taxonomy): Eukaryota > Metazoa > Chordata > Aves > Passeriformes > Passerellidae > Ammospiza > Ammospiza caudacuta. The sequence goes on from NC_080623.1 coordinate 1,491,117, forward strand.
ATGCAGTGACCACCTGCAGAGAGGTAATCGAGGCTGGACCCCTACCAACAGGGACCTCTGCGCAGAAGACTGAGATAATTGCCCTGACCCGTGCCCTGGAAAGGGCAAAAGGGAGGAGAATAAACATCTACACAGACTTGAGGTATGCATTTGGAGTCGTACATGCACATGGGGCCATCTGGAAAGAGAGGGGACTGCTGACCTCACAGGGAAAGAACATCAAACATGCACAAGAGATAATCCAGCTGCTGGAAGCAGTTCAGCTGCCTGAAAAGGTAGCAATTGTGCACATTAAGGTACACCAAAGAGTGAGCTCAGAATTGGAAGAAGGAAATGAGCTGGCGGATAGAGAGGCAAAAGAAGCAGCAAAAGGTGAGGTAGCTACTGAAGGAGTCCTTATTCCAGATGGACAAATTTCCCTTTAAGGTAAGCCAGAATATAAAAAGAGAGATAGAAAATTAATTGAAGATCAAAAAGGGACGTATAACCAAGAAGGGTGGGCTACCATTGGAAAGAAACTGGTACACCCTTTCCCATTTATTGTGGTCACTAGTAAGGGAAGAACACCAGAAAACAGACTGGGGAATAGATGCGCTATACACATACCTGATTGAAAGAATTGTTGCTAGGAATTTATATGCCACTATTACTCAAGTGACCCAACAGTGTGATCTTTGCCTCCAGACTAACCCCAAAAATACCCCCAGACCGAAACTCGGTCAGACTGGGAGAGGCCATGGGCCTGGACAGCAGTGGCAAATTGACTTTTCAGAACTCCCAAGGAAAGGGGGATATCGGTATTTGCTGGTATTAACAGATACATTTTCAGGGTGGCCAGAAGCATTCCCCACCAGAACTGTCAAAGCTAGAGAAGTGACCAGGATATTATTACAAGAAATAGTACCACGCTTCGGAGTTCCAGGCACAGTATCCTCGGATAGAGGATCGCATTTCATTTCCAAAATAGTGCAACAGATTAGTAGCCACCTGGGCATAGACTGGGAACTTCACACCCCATACCGCCCCCAATCAAGCGGCCAGGTGGAAAAAATGAATCATTTGATTAAGCAGCAAATCATAAGACTGGGGCAGGAAGTTAATCTAGCCTGGCCCCAAGCTCTTCCACAGGCACTATTGCGAATTCGAACTAAACCTCAAGCTGAAGAAAAGTTGAGCCCTTTTGAAATACTCTATGGAAGACCATATGGAATACAAAAGGGAATGTCCACCCACATTGGAGAGGTAACACTAGCCACCTACATGGTGGCCTTAAGCAAAGAGCTCAGAGAAATTGAGAAACATGTGGCTGGAACTCGGAGCTGGGAGTTAGATTGACCAGTACATAACATGCAGCCTGGAGATTATGTATATGTTAAGTCACTTACAGAAAAGACTTTGGAACCACAGTGGGAGGGACCATTCCGAGTGCTTCTCACCACCTTCACTGCAATCAAAATCAAGGAGCAGAATGTCTGGATCCATCACTCTCGGGTGAAGAAGGCCCAGAACCCCCTGAGGAGTGACGCCAGGAGACAATGAACTGAGACTAAAACTTACTCGGGCAAAATGAGTATATTGCGGTCGGGAGTAGTTCATACTTTAGTTTACAGAATTGTTTTGTATGTAATTATAACTAAAGTTTTACAACTTGAGAGTACCTCTATCCAAAGCAATGCTGAATGGCCTTGGTCCCAGGCGTTCATTCAGTACACTGGATCCATAGGAAAACCTTCTGAGATAAAGGATTTAAACCTATCCACTGTAGTAATTCACGGGGATCAGGTATATGAGGAGCAGGAATGGCAGGAATGGGAATTGTGAACACTTCAAGGGATCAGAGGAGAAGAAATCAAGGTAGGGTGCCGGATGATAAATGGGATGGCTTATGAGAGACCAAATGAAATTAGTGTTGTAACCTCTCCTGGTGTATACGAACACCAGGAAGTTTGTGATAGCCTAAGTGAATCAGACTGTTGGTGTAATTTCACCTTAATATGGCCTGTAGAAGTGACTTGCCCTTGGGCTTAGGATGCTATCAGACTTTCATTTAAGTTCAAAGTAGACACTGTACTTTTTACCACAGCAGGATCTTATACAACCCATACTAAGACTCAAATAGTTCAGACTGAACCCAAACTTGAACCTGAGGTGTATGAAATAGGCCCCTACGTAGTGAGGAATGTGGGTGAACAACAACTATTTTTCAATACAGAATGGTCTCTCAAACGTGTGGAGTTGATAATGCAAATTAACATCTCAAAAATCCAACCAGCCTGTTCCTCCTTCCTAAAAACATCCTTTGAGGGCTGGACAACATGGTTACAAAGACAGACATATCTCAGGAGCAGAATAAGAAAGGATCTAACTGGCATATTAGGGACAAGATTAGGAGTTTTAAATGGAATTGATTCAGAAATACTGATGAATAAACTGGCCACTGCAGCAGGTAGCCTAACAAAATTGAAGAAGCCTTTACAGTCATCTCTATTGGTATTAGGAACTAGCCAGTGGCAGATTTCAAAAGTACTGCCAAAGTGGGAAATGGCCAGGGACCAAGACCACAAGTTAATAGTAGAAGCACTTAGTACAGTTCAAGATAATGTGTCTTTAGCTTTCAGTTGTATACAAGTACAGTTAAGGATGCAGGCAACAGCGGCTCTGATCATACGGGAAGGGGGTGAAGGTAATTTTCCAGCTGAAATTCGGAGAATTGTTTGGGATAATGCAATTGATTTTGAAAGGAAGATTCAATCCTGGTGGACTATGGTGAATTTCACTTATGATCCTGCTTCTAATGTGGCCACTGCCTTTGTGCTTACCATACGTAATGCCACTGTTTATGTTATCCATCCCATCATTGACCTAGGATTAAACCATGAAAAAACAATACTCTACCATTCAGAACATAGAGTGTGGGCACGAAAGATGAATGAAAAGTGGCAGACAGTAAACTTAGAATCCTGCATTACTAGAGAACAGATGGGATTCATTTGTGAAAACAATACTATTAATGCCCAAGATATGTGTCTAGACACTGAACAGAGTATTTGCCACTTTGAAATTCATCTATTCACTGACCAGAAAACTGTGCTTTTATATACTGGAAAAGGGTGTATATGTCTGAGAACTGCCTGTGCTGCTGTACAAATTGATAGCAATGATGTTATTCTGTCAAGTAGAAATCATTCAAATTTCTGTATTTGTAATTTTGTTAAGATTATCGGGTGTGATTTTTCGTACACGGCACCAGTGACATCCCACCAGCTGATTAAAACCAATTACACGATGTATCACAGACTACCACCTACCCCTATTGGGATGAACCTTACATTCCTAAAACAATTAATTAAACACCAAGACCTACTGGAGATCTTGAAGGAAAACCTTAATTACTGTCCAACATGATACAAAAGAAATAACCAGAATTCTACATAGAATAAAACAAAATGTGGATCATCACTGGTGGGATGTGATCTTTGGGTGGTCACCAACTGCAAATGGAATCTTTAATAAGTTGTGTCATCCCATTGTAGTTTTGTTAATATTAGTTGGGATAAGCTTAGGATTATCTATTGTATTGCTAATTTGGAACTGGAGAATACTACAACAAATAGCTGTATTAACCTTTTTATCAAACGTACATGGTAAAGCATTAAGAGACACTTATTGTCGTAAGGGTTTGCATTAAGTAAAAGAATTTACTTATTTCCTAGGATAGGGGGGAATGAGACAGAGTAAAAATCCATTTTGAATTAGGTGAAGTGTCTAGGAGAGGTAAAAAGTCTGTAAGGCCAAAGCTGAAGGGAAAAGCTGTAGGACAGAGAAAGTGAGGAGACAGAGAAAAAAAAACAGAAACAGCCACAAGGTCGATCTGCCCTGACCTAGGAATTCTTTTGATAAAGAGAAACTGGCGATAAATGTCACGCAGAATGAATATGTATGAACCTATTGTGAAACTGTATGCATATGTATTTGGAAGGGGAGATAAAGACCTGAAATCCTCAGAGGCGCGCATGCCTTTTGAGGTGACCAATCTCCGCATGCATCCAGCGCTGTAATAAACATACCAAGCTTTACAACTTTTACAAAGTTGTGAGGCTTCTTCTTTTCTCCGCAAAACAGGTGACCTAGGGAGACATTGTATCCCAAGTTGTCAGTTCTATTTATGCTGGATATTATGTTCTGTGCCTTCAAGACTGGCTCTGAAGAATTAAATTATATTTTGGTCTTATCAGCCACTCCCCCATGGCTGGCAGGACACAGAGACAGGGCAGTACATGGTGCCACTTTTGCTTTTTGCTTGGCTTTTCGCTTTGCTCTTGCTTCTACTTTGCTCCTGCTTTGCTCTTGCTCTTGTTTCTGCTTTGCTCCAGCTTTGTTCTTGCTTTTGCTTCTGCTCATTAGTTAGTTTAGCTAAGCAGTCCAAATTTTCCCCTGGAACTGTTTCTCCTTTCCTTTTTTTGGAACCACTCAAACCTACTCTGGACTGGGACCTGGGAAACACCAAGAGTTTGTACCTTGTGGCTGCAGCAGCTACCTCAGCACTGGAGGGACTGATAACAGAGCGACCACCCCCAAGAGAGACTTTCTGAATTTGTCATCTTTTTCAGAGTGGTGAAAGAGTGTTGTCACCCTGTATTGTTCATTTTGTGTGCTAGGGGGTGCTGTGCCTGTTAAATAAACAGGTTCTTTCCACTTCTCTCCAAGGAATCCTTCTCAAACTGGTTGTGGGGAGGGGCCATGTGGGTTTGCTTTCTGGAGGGGCCCCCTTTGGAGGTTTTTTCCCAGATTTTCCCTAAACCAGGACAAAATTTGGTGCCCAACTCATGGGGCTTGAGAGAGAGTGGAAAAATCCCTGGTCTGACTGCATTCTGATTGCCATTACTCTGTGTTGGTATAAAGCAGTTAATAGTCTTGTTTTTTGAATTCATAATGTCTCTTCGGGTGGAGGCTTGCATGCATTTCTGGTCCCTAGGTGGAGAGGATCATTAACGGGACATCACACCATGATCAATATGATCAACTGAGGCCAATTTATTACAAAAAACAAGCCATATTTATACTGTTCTCTATTGTTCACACCTCAAGCTAATACATGATTGGTTAAATCCTTTTTACACATGCATTTTGATATTTCAGTTAATTTTAGTTTGTCTTTCTTCTTCATGCATCTCGCTGCAGTTTTCTTGTCTGCCTTTGCATCCTGAACCGCCTGCTGCTGACGTGTTCTTCTTCTTTTGTGTCTTTAAAGGGCATGGTGACCTTACTCAGTTTCTATGAAGGCTGTATTGTGCGAATGTTGCATATGTCCATTGTCCTGCAAAAAACCCTCCTCCCAATGCTTTCTGGTCATTCAAGTGCCCTTCAGCTGACTGGTTCCATGCTTTGGGCTTCAGGGAATTGCCCGATCTTTCTGAAGCTCAAATAAATATCGTATTAGTCAACATCTTAATTGTGTGTGTATCTCAGGGGAGATATGTATGGAAATCTCTGGGGGATGGTGGACATGTCAGATGCTGCTGGGACATCCCAGAGCACTTGGACATTGGCTCTGCACAGGACAGCTCTTCATCCCCCTTCTCTCTTATCCTCCCTCTGGGCATGGAGAGAGCTCCTGACTTCAGTGTGTGACTCGTGTGTGCAAAGAGCAAATCAGGGCCGAATCGGGGCAGGGAGGATTTGGGGAGACCTTGGGATCTGTGCTGGGCACAGAAGGTGTTTTCCATTGCTCTGAGGCTGTCTGCTGTGGAAAGTGGATTTAATATCCAGCAGAGGAATAGCTTTTGCATTTGATGGAGCTGTGCCTTCCCTTGGGTTTGTTGGCTGACAATAAATGAACATCCCTCTGTGTCTCGGGCAGCTCCAAGGAAAGCAGGTGGGAGTTGGAGCCAAGGAGGTGAAAGCTGCAGGTGCAGCCTGGGCTGGAGGGAGCTCAGATTTGCACAAGGCTGCTCTGAGTGCCAGGCCTTGGATGGGGGAAATGGTGGAGTGGGGGTAGGGATAGAGTGTGATTGATTGTCAGCCATGAAGGGTCTTGATTTTCATACCTGTTCAAACTGCATGAGGAGGTACTTGGACTCAGTGTCAATTGAAGATTGCACATATCAATTTATTAACAGGGAAAAAAAACTAAACGAGAGCTAAGAAATATTTTCTCACTGTTTTTTAAAATAGAATATATATTTAGTTTGAATGCACTTCTGAAATCTGCCCGATTAACCACAAAAGATTTGAAAATTAAAATCCAATTATTCTCAGAGGCTTGGCTTGTTAAGGTGTTCTGAATGTTAATGAGCCCTGCCACACTGAATTCCTGCAGTGAAGAGCTGAAAGCTGAACAAGCCTCGGGAGCAGTGAAATTCAGCAGCAGCCTCCAAGTTGCTGAGGATGTCAGCAGCCCCCACTGAGGCCATCCCTGCCCGTGGGGGAATGGGCAGACAAGGAGAGCGTCCCTGGGGCTGGGGCAGCACAACTCAGAGGCACCAGCGGCTCCAGCTGGGAAATGGAGTGTGGAATGTGGCTGGGAAAGCCCTGCCTGGGCTGTGCCAAGCAGGACAGACAAGCCCTGACTCCCATCCCCCAAAAAACTCTCTGTTTTGTACTGTTTCTGTACTCTGAGTTGGATGCTCTAGAGAAATACCAACAAGAGATTCTCAGGAGCTCAAAAGAACAAAACAGCCTTTACTGGGAACTTTAGAAAATCAGAGAAACTTTGGCAAAGGTTTATTATTACATTCTATCAACAAAAAACACTTCTCAAAGCACTGACTTGGCCCATTCAACTTTGCAAACTCTGTTCAATTTTAAGTTACTCAAAATTTGCAAGAAGAGCGAATTAGAAAGAGAGAAAGACAAAAAAGATACAGAGAAGCACACACAGAGCTACCAACTCCTGCATTCCAGCACTGCTCAGATAGAAATTCCAAGAATAGATAGTGTCAAGATGTGTGCTTGCCTTGTGGTCAGCCTTAAATACCCCTTGGACTTCCTGGGCCCTTCCCCCAGCTGGGACTTGGGGTCATTTCGTCCCTCAGGAGCTGGGCTGGGGGCTGCAGAGGTGGCTGTGGAGCATTGCCTGTGCTGTGCCAGGGACTGGCAGCCTCTGCTGAGCTGGGATAGAGGCTCTGGGGGGATTGGGGTCATAGGGCAGGGCAGGGCTGGACCTACCCCTTCCTCCTCCACACACAAAATGTTTCCAGCCAACAATCTCCTCCAGTCTGTCACAACAGGCAATGCTGGAAGTGAAATCCCAATTGTGGCCATGGGCACCTGGCTGAGAAGGACAGTTCTTTTCCATAGGAAGGAAAGCACAGAGCCTCAGTGTTTGGAAGGCAGGTGAGAATCTCAGTCAGCCAAGGCCAGCCAGACTTGTCAGGAATGGCAGATTTTGTCTAGGAGCAGTCTTTGGATATAGGGAATTCTGGAGGTGGAAATCCAATCTCAGCCATGCGTGCCTGGAGAAGTAGGACAGTTCTTTCTCATAGGGAGGAAAGCACGGAGCCTTCCCCAGTGTTTTGGGGACAGATGGGAGGTGACTCTCCTGAAACCATTGCTAGCCAGACTTGTCCTGGCAATATTCCTGTGGGAAAAATGTGGAGTTGAAATCCCAGTTCTGATTGACCATGAGTACTTAGAAGAGATTGACAGTTGTTTTCACAATAAGGAAAGGACAGAGCTGCAGTGCTCCAGGAGCTGATGAGAGGCAGCCCTTGACATTCCAACATCAGCCAGAGCTGTCCGGTGGCCCCTGGGAGGCCAAGCCAGCCAGGCCTGTTCCATGTTCCCTCAGTTCCATGGGACCCAATGGTCCCTTTCTTCCATGTGTCCCTGAGGTGCCATAATGCCCCCTTGGTGACACGAGGCCCTGAAGGGTCCCAGTGGTCTCCATGGTTCCATCAGGCTCCACAGAGCCATAATGGTGTCTGGGTTCCATGAAGCCCTGCTTTGTCACCAAGGCCCCTTGGTTCCACAGGCTCCAGTGGTGCCACAATGATCCCCTTGGTTCCATGAGGTTCTGTAGTGTCACCACGGTGTCCTTGGACCCTCTGGGACTCTCAGTGTGTTCCCAGTCACCCCCAGTATGGTTACAGACACTCCCAGTATATTCCAGTTGCCCTCAGCACACTCACAGTCATTCCCAGTCACATCCACTTGGCCCAGTAAGGTTCCACTTTCCACCAGTAGGATCCCAGTCACTCCCAGTGAAGGGAAGGGACTGGGACGGACTGTGACAGGCTGGGACGGACTGGGACACTGGGATACACCAGGATACACTGGGATACACTGGGATACACTGGGACACACTGGGATACACCAGTATTGGAATACAGCTCCCAATATTACCAGTTAGGTAGTCTGGGCCAGTCTGACCCTCGCTGCTGGGCCAAAGGCAGCAACTGCGGTGTATCACCCCAGAGATACCTTGGCTTGCTGGAGATTGCAGCTGGGCACTGAACAAGTCCAGGCTTGTTAGGAACCCCGTTTACCTCAGGAGGAATAGCTTCAGGCGATGGTGAAGAGAAAAAGGATGGATTCTGGTGGAGGGTTTAATGTCCAGAGGTTTATTCCATGGTTACAGAGGTCTGAACATGAGCAACTGCTCCAACAGAATCCTGGCCGCATGGTCTGATTCACCTTTTTAAGCTCAGGGACAGGGGGAGGGGAGGTGCAGGTGAGCCACCAACCAGGTGAGAGGGGCAGGGTCTCAGGGGAAGATGACACCCAGATAGGCCAATGACCTCTGGGCATAGGGGCATCCTTTGAACTTGACCAACCACACGACGCCTTGCTGGAATGTTAAGCCTGATTGACAGGACTCACTCAGCATGGGGGCAAGGGGGAAGGGAGAGAGGTATAGGCACACCTGGGGAAGGCAGTTTACAACACACTGCAACACACCAGGATACAGTGGGACACACTGGGATACACCGGGATACACTGGGACACACCAGGTCACACTGGGATACACTGGGATACACCAGGACACCCCAGGAAACACCAGGATACTCCGGATACACCAGGAGAATCTGGGATACACCCCACCCGGCACTGGGACCCACTGGGAACAGGATCAGAACACACTGGGACTCAGCAGGGCCAGAATTGGGGCAACAGAGATCACAGTGGGAGCAACTGGGATATACTGGGAGTGACTGTAACCATACTGGGGATGACTGGGAACACACTGAGAGCGACTGGAGTCACTGAGTCTACATTGGGGGCAACTGGGATTGACTGGGACTGTGCTGGGGAAGACTGGGATCACAGTGCATTCATAATGGGATCATACTGGGAGTGACTGGGTCTGTGCTAGGGTGTCATGGTTTTGGTTTGCTAATTTAAGATCTCTTTAATTTTGAGATTTTTTTGGCTAATGCACTAAAGAATGTGGTGGGTTTGGTGTTGGTTAATTACTAATACACTTATTTTTTGTTGTGAGATAGGATAGGAGAAAGGTAAAACAGGCTCAAAACATTAAAAGGGTATAAAGAAAAATTTTATTAATAATAACTAAAAGGAAAAAAAAAGGTAGTAAGAATCAAAGTAAACTTTTTAGAATACTTCTCCCCACAACTATTTCTGTCTCACTGACAATGTAAAGAAACTAAACTTAAGATTTCTAGTCAGTTTACTACCTCTAAAATAGTCTTTTTTGAGTTCACTTAGGGAGAGAAGTCCCTCTTGTTAAAGTTATGGAGACTTTTCTACAAAAGGAAAAAACTGTTTTCTCATGGTTCTCAATTTTGTCATGAATAACAACCACCAGGGGAACCTTGCTATCATAAAATCTTTCTTATTTCTACAAACCTTCCCACAGCTTGGAGATGGGCTATGTTGATTGATGGGGTATTGTTTTAAAGATGAGCTGTTCAAAGGCAAAAGTTCTCATTATCTATCTCTAAAATCATCTTCATCTCTGCGAGCAGAGATCTTCATTTTTAGAAGCACAAGACTACGCTCTTTCTTTGTACAAACTTCTCAGGAAATTACAGCTATTTCAACATCTGCTTACTTTAATATAGAAGCCATTACCTAATATCAATTCAAACACTTTCATTTTATTATAGTTTCATGTGTTATAAGGGAAAAGAGTCTTTTCCTTATAGCTTACAAGAGTATTTCAGCTCTAAAAACAAAGCATCTTCTCACCCCTCCCATCTGGGACTTACTTACCTTCTTCTTTATTAACTTGAATGTCTTCATCTTATTTTTAATATACTTGCATTTTGTTCTTTTCTCTCACTCAAAAGAAGATTGAAGTACTGAAAAAGTTAACATCACGCATGAGGCCTACCTAACCCACCAATAACTTGTAACAGAAAGCTGTGGCTCAGTGGTGTTCAGAACAGCTTTATTGTTAGTTTTTAGTTTTCTACAGCAGCTACAGAAGTCTCTGGTCTCAGCCATGCTAAGAAGAAGAAAAAGCAGCCTGACAGTGAGATCTTCACAGCCAGCCCTGCTCTGGCTAAAGCTCCACAGCCTCCCCTGTCTCCTTGCCTGGCAGCTGCTGAAGCCCAGCCCGGCCAAACCAGAGCCCATGGAGAGAGAAACCAGCAAGAAACCCAGAAAATAGAAAAGAAGCCCAGCCCACAGCAAGACTGCCCAGCCCAGCCCAGCCCAGCCCAGCTGAGACACAGAGCTGAAGCCAAAACCCAAACCCAGCACCTCCCTGCTGACCAACAAAGAAAAGAAAAGTTTCTGAATTTTTTTGTCTTTTCCATGTATGTTTCACAAAAGCATGTCTAGCTTTTCAGCAGCTCAACAGCCTGTCAGATACACAAAAAACTTTGCATCACTTCCCTACATTTCCTCCCATTCCCAAACATAACAAAGGGGCCACTGGGATCAGACTGGGAGGAAATGGGAGCAACTAGGACGAAGCTGGGAGCAACTGGGAGCAGCTAGGACCATGCTGGGAGCAACTGGGATCATCATGGCATCAGAGTAGAATCACACTGGGAGGGACTGGGTCTGTGCTGGAGGCAACTGGGATCACACTGGGAGGAAATGGAACTATGCTGGGACAAATGGGATCATACTGGGAGCAACTGGCACCACACTGAGGGTGACTAGGATCCTTCTGGAATCATACTGGAAGTGACTAGGGGCAGGTTGAGGGCAATTGGGACCATGTTGGGGCAACTGGGATATACAGGGAGTGACTGGAATCATGCTGGAGGTGACTGGGAGTGGCTATGAGCAAATGGAATCATACTGGAAGCTACTGGGAGCAACTGGGAGTGAGTGGAAACACATTAGGGACAACTGGGATGTACTGGGAGAGACCAGGAGTGACTGGAATCACAAAAGAACCATAAAGCAAATTACTGGAATAATACTGGGAGTATCTGGGAGTGACTGGAATCCTACTGGGAGTGACTGGAAATCATACTGGGTGACTTGGAGTGACTGGGACCATACTGGGGCAAATGGCACTGTACTGAGAGTGACTGGGTTCATCCTGGAATTATACTGGGAAGGACTGCAACCATACTGGGAGTGCAAGTGCCTGGAACTATAGTAGGGGTGAATGGAAACACCTGGGATCACACTGGGATCATGCTGGGAGTGACTGGGATGATACTGGGAACATCCTGAGTGTAACTGGAAGTGACTGGGACCATCCTGGGGGTGACTGGGAGCCACAAAGTCACAGGTGGGAGTGACCGGGGGGGAACTGGCCCAGCTGGGGCTCAGGGTTGTTCACCCCCAGGGCTGCCCTGGCTCCTGCTGCCACCCTCGGCCCCACAGAACCAAGCGACAGGGGACAGGGCACAGCTGAGGGACAGGGGACAGGGGCAGGGACGTGGAGAGGTAGAAGGGAGTTCTAGGGGGTCCTTGAGCCCAGGAAAGGGGAGTCCAGGATTTCCCAAAAAGGGGGGACCAGGGTGGGGATACCCGGGATGTTTGAGAACGAGGAGTTCAGGGGGTCTCTGGTTTTGCACAAAGCTGGGGTGGGGGCTGGGAAAGGCAGGAATGGGGGACCAAGGCATTCCAGGGCATCTCAGGGTCAAGCCCACAGCAAGTCTGGAGGCTGGGAGCCATGGGATGGCCAAGAGAAGGGGAGCGTGGAGCCCTGATGTCCAGAAATGGGGGATTCAGGGGGGTCCCTGTGCAGGATAAGGGGAGCAGGGGGGTCCCGGTGCCGGCAGGGGCGGTTCAGGGTCCCGGTGGTCCCGCTCCCCCCTGGCCCCCCAGGAGCGCCCTCAGCCCCAGCGCTGGAGCCATCGCGCTGCTCCTCCTCACTGCCAGTGTGATCCCAGGATGATCCCAGTAGAACTCAGTCACCCAGAATGATCCCAGTACAGCCCAGTCACTCCCAGTCCTGGCATCCCCCCAGCCCTCTCTGCGTTCCGACCTGTCCCGGCTCCATCCCTGCCCCTCCCGCGGGCTGCGAGGGCTCCTGGAGCGGGGGAGGAAGAGGAGGGAGGGAGGAAGAGGCGGAGCGGGGGAGGAGAGGGGGAACCACGCGGCTCCGGCGCTGCCTGAACTTGCAGCAGCCTCTTGTCCCCTCCTGTCAGGGAGTTGTGCAAAGCCAGAAGGTTCCCCCTGAGCCTCCTTTTCTCCAGGCTGAGCCCCTTCCCAGCTCCCTCAGCCCCTCCTGCTGTTCCGGCCAGGGTAGAATACTAGTGCTGCAAAGAGCAATGTATAGACCTGACATCGGTGCCTTTATCCCCACATTTTAACATTTCATTACTTACAGAAAGACTCTTGGGAAGCACCAAACTGAAGTCAGTCACTCAGTGATGTGAAAAATGCATGTATTTTATGATTGGCTTTTTGCAAATATTAAAATGAATATTATATGTGTTGTGTTAGAAAGTAATGCTGTATTAATTCTCTTAAGTACTGTGTTAAATATAGTTTTAGGTTATAAATATTGTTAAAACATAAACTATGCTATGTAAGATGCTTTGTTTAACAGAAAGGGCTTGCAGCAAGATAGCAGCCACAGGTCACCTAAATCTTTCAGAGAAAGGGAATTTATTGCCTTCTTATCAGAAGAAATTAACTTCTTCCTGCCTTGGGGGTGCTGTTAGGATTAGAAGGAAGAAGCTGACACTGACCAGACAGAATCCTGTGTTTGAATGGATTTTATGCATCATGTATGAAGTGTATGAATATGCAACAAGCTATTGTTCTTGAGGGTTAATCCTTTGTTAATGGGGATCCTTTTTCGGGCTCGTGATGCCCAGAAAAAGGTACCCGGACATCTCTAACTCTTTGTTTTTATTGTCTCATATTGTCTTAATTCAATTTGTCCAAATTATTATTACTCTAATCGTGTTACTATTTTTGTAACCATTTTATTGCTATTAAACTTTTATAAATTTTAAAAACAAGTGATTGGCATTTTTCACAGTGACAATCTCCTTTGCAAATCCCTGCGGCCGGCCCGGCCGCGCCCAGCCCTGCACTCGGTACCGCGGTTGCCCGGTAACCGCGCCCGGGCCCTCAGCGCCTGTGACAGCAGCGCAGCCTCAGCCGTGTGAGAGCGCAGCCTGGGCTCCTGCAGGCGGCTGCCCTGGGCGATTTGCCAGGTGAATTGTTCGCGGAGCGTTGCTCTGCGCAGAGAATTCCTAAAGGTGCAGAGCGTTGATGAAATAAACAGGGCCAGGAGACTTCTCCTTTTTAATGCCTTTATTAAAAGTGATCAGCTCAGGATTGGGCGGCTCGACAGGTCTGCAGCATCCCGTCGTCTCTCAGGGCGACTCAGAGGAGGAGGATATGCGCAGCTCTGTCCACTAGGGGCAGTGCTGGGGGATCCGGTCCTCATGGGAGCCTTTAGGGCGGGTATTCCCGTGAGATGTTAGTTCGGTCTGAGTCTCGCTCCCTCCCAGACCTGGCTCGGGGGATCTCGAAGACAGGGTGAGGAACGATGAAGGTTTCCAGCATCTCTTGCAGGCCCAGCACTCTGCTCCTCACATCCAGACATCACTCTAGTCTCTCAACTCTTAGGTGGCTCGTTGTTTTTGGGGTTTCTCCGTGAGTTTGGAGTCGGGGGTCCAACAAAGCATTCTGGTCTTGGGAGTCACTTTGCATAACCCCCCCCCTTCTCAGGTGTCTTCCCTATTCTGAGAAAGGTAAAACTTAGCCTCGGGCAAGGCTCTGCTAATACAAAAGGAGCGATTAGCCTCAACGACCCGTGATTACAATAACAAAACACACAGAACTTGGGCAGGGCCAGTGATCTGGCTGCCTCTTTGTAACTTTTTCTCACAAAAAAAATATTAACCGAATTTTTGTTCATAACAATTGGCCTCTGTGAAAAGTTCCTCAGCATGCAGAACATCGGTCTCTGCACGGTAGTACTGAATTTCATTTGAAGGTAAAGACTGACTAAAGTTGAACGTTGTGGTTTTGTTCCATCTGTGCTCTGAAAGAGAATGCCACAGGGAAATACAGGATGTGATCATACCGGTCTTCTGGCGCAGTAGTTCAGTGACATGTACACCTGAGAGGATGAAAAATAAATGGTCTACTGATTGTGCTTTTTTTTCACTGAAGAAATGCAACATCTTCTGAATATACTAGTCTATACATTTTTTTTCCTATAGTAACTGCTTAAACTGCTTAAAGGTGAATGAGTTCTGTTCAAGTTTCAGTGGGTTTTTATCATCTGGTGATTAAAATTATTGGGGAGATGCCTCTGTATTGAGGTGCAGATGAAACCATATGCCAAAGTCTGGATTTTATGGAACAGTAAATGTGAGGAAGAAAGAAAGAAAAGAAAGAAAAGAAAGAAAGAGAGAAAGAGAGAAAGAAAAGAAAAGAAAAGAAAAGAAAAGAAAAGAAAAGAAAAGAAAAGAAAAGAAAAGAAAAGAAAAGAAAAGAAAAGAAAAGAAAAGAAAAGAAAAGAAAAGAAAAGAAAAGAAAAGAAAAGAAAAGAAAAGAAAAGAAAAGAAAAGAAAAGAAAAAGTGGGAGGGGGATGGGGGTTGGGAAGGGGGGGAGAAAGAGAGTGACAGAGACAGATTTAGTAGAAAATGTCACCATTCCATGGATGCCATCGGCATACCATTAAATCCTCTTCTGGTCTTCTCTGTGGTGAGGTCTGGCAAAATGTAAGACTCCAATGGATTAATGCAGATTTGGGCAAGGTGGGACTGCCCGGGTACCTCCCTGGGGTGAGGCAAGTTGGACTCTGTCTCTTGCTACTGTCAAATAATACAAAATCTTTAGCACCCGTATATCCTTTGAGTCTGCCATGAATTGGGTTCTGGATTTTCAGATTTGTTGTGTTACTTTGCATGCCCTGCAGTCGTCTGGTGCAAGGCCTCAGGAATGGGTCTGGAGGCACTGTGGAGGTCTTTGCTGGGAGATTTGTATGCAAACCTGGCCTCAGCAGAAGAGTCTGTGGCTATGACTTCCCCAGCCTGAACCCAGACAGAGCTGATTTTCAGGACAGCTGCTGGGTTTGGCTTTGTTGTGGTAGGTTTTCTCCTCAGCCTTGTTTACTTCTCCCCAGACCTGAGCTAATGGGACCATAGTATCACCTTGATCTTGTCTCAAGTTCCCTTAGGCAGCTTAACTCACAGTGCCATATTCCAGTCAGAAGGCATTTTCAGGGAAGGGTGGGCTTGGGTGGTCACAGCCTCTTTATACAGTTTTGTCACAATGGGCAGAAAGTCCTTTATAATGACAATTAAGCCATTAGCCATTCCAGTCTCTCACAAGTCTCTCAGCTGTGAGGAACAAGATGAGAGAGCAGGGGTGCTTTAGCCTAAAGAAGAGGAGATCCACTCTAGCTATTTTAAGGTAATATTTAAGCTACAGCTTTGTCTGTTCCAACTCTTATTAATGTTCAGCTTTTGAGCTCCAAGTTTCAGTATGATCCATCTTTGAATTGCACAAGGTAGCCATAGAGTTCAAATAAAGTCCAACTAGAGGCCCAACTATGCTAGCTACTTACACCAAACAAGCACTTAGCAACTTTCAAATAATAGAACATTTTTAGCACCAGTATATGCCTCGAATCTGCCATGAATTGGGTTCTGGATTTTCAGAGTTCCATTGTTGCTCCTTCCAGTTTTGTTGAGGCATTGTCGCTCACCTGCAACATCCTCACTTGGAAATGGCATCTGGATTCCCAGAAAAGACCACAACACCTGATCTTTTGTCCAGGGAAGGACTGAAGTCTTTTACTGTAAGTACCCACTGGGGCTGTGTTAAGGCTGGCACTGCCCTGGTTGTTGCCTTCTGGATCAAGGCAGGCGACCTGGTTCTGAGGAACAACTCGACGGCCCACTCTCCAGGGCCGTTCGGGCCAATGACACACGCAGACACCAATGTGGTGGACGGTCAAAAGGCGTTTATTACTTCTTCTCCTGGGGTCTTATAGTCTTAGGGGTCTCTACGTCAAAAGGGGGTTTGTCCTTCTTATCTATGGTTAGTAAGGAATGGAAAAGTACTGGGTAAGGAGTGGAAAGTTGCTGACTTTACTGTTAGTGGGGCCACATTCCTATTGTTAGTGGGGCCACGTTCCTATGTTAGTTTCTTATCTATGAGTAACAGAGGGTCTTATCTACGGGAAACAGAGGGTCCTGCCTTTCCGTTACATAGCGACAATCTTCCGCAGCGCCTCTTCCCTAACTACCACATCTCCCCCCCCTTTTCACAAATGAATGAGGTAGTCATGTACATAGGTACTAAAATGAGGTATGAGGTTGTAACTTGACAAGGGAAAGGGGTTTTGGGAAACCTGAGTAAGCTTTTGCCAGACAAGTTTGGAAAATCTTGTGACTGGCAGTGTTCTTTGGTTGAATTCCCTGGTTGAATTCACAGCAATTGTCGTCGCCCTATGAACAGGATGTTTGTCCGTTCCAGGCGGCTCTGAACGAATGAGACCAGCTTGTTCAGCAGGCATGGTCCGAAGGTAACTGTTAGAAACAGCATCGCCAATGGACCTATCAGGGCAGAAATCAGAGTGGTTAGCCAAGGTGATTGATTGAACCAGGACTCGTACCAGCCCTGTTGGGCTTCCCTGTCTCTCTGTCTCTGAGCCAGTCGGTTCCGGAGTTCTGCCATGGAGTCTCTCACGACTCCCGTGTGGTCTGCATAGAAACCCTTTCAAGGCGGCACACAGGCCCCCTTGCTGCATGAACAGGAGGTCCAGGCCTCGCCTGTTCTGCAAGACCTCTTCTGAGAGTGAGGAGACCGACTTCTCTAGAAAGGAGATGGACTTCTCGATCCTCTGCAGGTCCTTGTCAATCGTTGCCTGCAGCTGTGACAGTCCTTGGTGCTGTGTCGCTAGGGCTGAGACACCTGTGGCCATTCCTGCTGCTCCCAGGCTGAGCAGCATTGCGATAGTTATACCTGTCATTATTTCTCTTTTGTGGATCCGGCTGGGTCCCTCAAGAAGATGGTACATCTCTTTGTCTGAGTGGTACAGGACCTTAGGAACAATCAGAACTTGGACACAGAAGTCGTTAGAGTCATTGAATTTAGGAAGGAACACACAAGGACTTACTCCGGATCGCTGGCAAACCCACATCCCCGATGTGGATGGGACTGCCCACTTACTGTTTTTCCTGTTAGGCCTGACAATTTTGGTGCAGACATTGCCTTCCCGCTTGGCTAGGGTTGCATTGCCAAAGCATCTGCCTCGGCCTGTGACTTGACTCAGGGTGATTCCTTTGCGAAGGGTATCCCATCTGAACTGGTGAGGGGCATCGGCTGAGGAATAACTGAAGGGAGTGTTTAAAGCGACTCCTTCCTAAAAGGGGGGTTTGATGTCGTAACAAAGCCAGCAGGATTCGGTTAGGTTAGGGTTGGATTCGTTCAGGGATACAAAGGTAGCTTCTAATATACGAAGGATTGGGTCTGAGTCTGACTCGGTTAAGCAACTCATCTGAAAGGTTTCCGCTTGACCGGTCGGGTCATTGCTGACCCCTGTGGGTAAGGTTTTGGGGTAGGTTACGTTTCTCCCTTTCGGCAGTTTTTAATCGCTTTGTTGAGTCCAACCGCTCGGGGTGCCGACGGTTGGAGCCTGATAATTTGCACGTTCACCCTCTCTTTTGACCCTTGAAGGACCACTGTCCACGTCTTGCCTGTGGCCCAGCTAGGGTGATCTGGCTGCAAGACCGTCATGTTGTAATCAGTGCATGCCTGAAATCTAGGGATTTTATGTTGGTTTCGATGGAAGTTTCCGTGAGAGAAGAAGGGTGTTTTGCAGCCGATGGGTGTCCAGGTGAACTGTAAGAATTTGTCTGGCTCTTGTGTATCCCACCCAGGCCCCAACGGTCTGGCATCTGTAACTATGGTTTCGCAGCCCCAGTGCCCACAATATCCCCACCCTGGGTAATTGCAGTAGCTTTTCCCAGGGTTTGAAGCTGGGCACCAGTAGGATAGGTACGAGTGTGTGACGTGTGGGGAATAGGGGTTTACCCTTGGCTGTCCTGGAAACTGGTCAGTGATGTGGAGCACAAAGGATGGGGTGTTTGGTGTGGTGATTTCTCTGAGTGCCTTGCCACTACTAAGGTGTCGCATGACCCACCTGAAGGGCCGATGGGAGTAGTGGTCTGGGCTGACTTGCCCTCTGGCGACAAGCCCCAACAGCAAAATCACACAGAAACACCCTTGGTGTTTGGGTCTCACCCGTGCGGGTCTCTCAGGTGCTGCCTGACGGCTTGGTGGTCTCTCACTTTCGTCTGGAACTGGGATGTACACGTCACGAGGAGATCCCACGAGCAGGTCCTGTAAACAGAAACTCGCAATTCTCATCAGTCTCATTCTGCTCGCTATGAAGGTCTGGCTTAATCGACTTAAGTGGACACCACCTGATTTTGCCGTCCTTTTTGAGAGCCGCGTACCCTCGCCCCGTGAGCATCAGCCTCCAACCCCGTTTCCACTTGCCTAGCTCGTTTCTAATTACCACCTGTGGGCCCTCTTCTAGCGTTCGAGTGGCCCAGTGTTTTTGGACGGAACTGTTTGTTTCATCTCCCCTAGGGAATTGATTCAGTGCCAGCAAAGCGGTTGCCAGCATACGTGCCTGATCTCCTGGGGGAATGGCATTGGCAAAGCCCTCTGCTTTTGCCAACACTTCTATCTTGGTTTTCAGGGTCTGGTTTGCTCTCTCAACTATGGCCTGCCCGGTACTGTTATATGGGATGCCTTGCACTAACGTGATGCCCCATTTCGCAGCGAATTCCTGTACTTGTTTGGAGGTGAAATTGGAGCCGTTGTCCGTTTTGATCTGCTTGGGGATACCAAGCCAAGCCATGGCTGTCGGCCAGTGCTGAATTGTGGCTTTGGAGTTAGTTTTGGGGTGCTGTGTGGCTATAATCGTTCCGCTATAAGTGTCCACTGTCACTGCAAGCCATGCTCGGGGCTTCATCAGTTCGTACCAGGTGAAGTCTGACTGCCAGATTTCTGAGGGCTTGAGACCTCTCGGGTTGACCCCGTAGGTCCAAAGGGGTGACTTCTGGCAATGAGGGCAGGTGGCTACCACATGTTTCGCATCCGCTGTCGAGATTCCGCATCTCATCACCAGTGCTTTGGCTCTGATGTGGAGCGACTCGTGCAGTTGACGAGCTCTTTGCAAGGTCCAAACACCTTTTGCTGCGGCGTCCGCTTTGTCGTTGCCGATCTGGAAGTAACCTTTGACTGCGTCATGGCTGTTGATGTGGATGACTGACATGGTGCCCTGTCGCGAGGAGAGTGCTTCTTCCAGCATTAGGGCTGCTGCAGATGTTGACACTCCTGGTCCTGCCATGGCTAGGCAGAGCCTTGCCACGAATATAGAGTCCGTTACAATGTTGAGGTGTTCGTCTTGGAAGAGTCCGCACGCCAAAACCACTGCTGTTGCCTCCAGTTGTTGCACTGACAGTGTGGGGTCACACGCTTTGACGCAGTGCCATTGCTCTCCTGCCTGCCACAGTGCTGCTGCGGTTGAAGTCGTGGAGGAATCGTCTGTGAAGACCGTTGGTCCCGGCTGCGGTCTGTCCTTGACCTTCGGTGGCATGTCCATGTCGACTACAGTAGGCAGCTGAGTCCAGGGTGGTCTGGCAGAATAGGAGATTTCTCCTCCGAAGCCGGAGAGAGCAAGGGCCAGGTACTCCGATATTGTGGCTGACTCCATGGTCGGCTGCTTGCGAAACGGAAGGTGGATGCTTGTCGGTTCTGTCCCTAGGTGTTTCAAGGCGAGTCTCCTGCCTTTCATGATGAGGCTGGCGATGCATTCGATTCCTGGGGAGAATGCACGAGCGGGTCTTCCGAGGACCACCCATTGGATTGGTCGGGCCTTTTCAGAAGGTCCTTGGGCCAGTGCTCCCATTCCCCCCTTCGGTGTAAAGTGGACGTACAAGTCCAGTGGCATGGCTGGGTTCCACCTGGCAAGCGTGCCAGTGGACATCTGGTTTTCAATGAAGTCGAGGGAGCTCATTGCTTGCGGCGTCAGTTCCCTGGGATCCCAGGGGTGCTTTCCTTTCAGGAGGTCGTACAGAGGGTTCATGGCCTCGGGAGGAATCAGGACAATGTTGCAAAGCCACTGCAGCGATCCCACCGGGCGTTGCACGTCGTGGAGCGTCTCGATGTCTCGGTTGATCTTCATCTCGGGGGGTGTCTCGTAGGAGCTGGTAATTCCTACTCCCAGGAAGGTCACGCAGGGTCCTCTCTTGATCTTTGCGCTCGCGATCTCGAAGCCGTTGGCCTGAAGGGTCTCTGTGATTGTGGTCACCAGGTGATCTACTTGGTTTGTCGATGGTGCTGCGACCAGGATGTCATCCATGTACTGGATGATGGTTGCGTTGGGATTGGAGTGTCGGACTGGCATCAGTGCTTTGTCCACGGTGATTTGGCATATGGTCGGGCTGTCGACCAGGCCTCGTGGAAGCACTCTCCATTGGAAGCAAAGGTTGGGCCGCTCGCCGTTCCAAAACGCCATGGAAAAGGCGAATCGTTCTCTATCCTCTGGGTGCAGGGGTATTGAAAAGAAACTGTCCTTGATATCTAGTACTGCGCACGGCTGCCCTGCGGGGATGGCTGAGTTTGTGGGTAGCAGTGTCTGGACCGGACCCATGGGTCGGATCGTCCTGTTCACCTCTCTCAGGTCGTGGACGAGGCGATAGCCTTCTCTGGACCTTTTGGGGATCACGAATACAGGGGTGTTCCATGGGCTGGTGGAGGGTTCTATGTGACCCTTTTGCAATTCGCGGTCGACCAGTTCCTGCAAAGCTGCCATTCGAGGCTCTGTCAGGGGCCCCTGCTCAATCCATACAGGGTCTGATGATTTCCAAGTCAATTTGATTGGCAGCAGAGGGCGTACGGCAGTGGTCCTCATGATAAATTTGTAATCCGAAATCCGAGCATGGAAAGGACGTCCTGTTTCCCCAAGGCCGGGATGCTTGGAGTGAGGGTGCTGCCAGGGAAAGCTGCGCCGGCTGGGGACAGCTCGCTGAGTTGCTGCCCTTCCAAGAAGCCTGGGCTAACGCGGTCGTCCTGCCATTCCTGCTTAAATACAGTCCGCCCCGCCCCATCAAAAAGCATGCGGCTTATTTGCGTAATATCAAAAGTGAGCAGATCGTTATTGGTAGAATGGTCGTCCTCAAGAGTGGGTACTACAGCTGAGTTGATCCCTATTTCTGAAATCGCTTTGGCTTCTTTTGGGTTAACTGGGGTATATGCCCTTTGTTGGTTCCCCCGCACTCCGGCAACCCTCCCTGGGAATGCGTGCATGGAGGCTGCCAGTGGCCGGTCCCCACAGGCTGCTTTTATTTTTCCCCAGTCGGTGAGTTTGTGTTGCGATTGTTTCCCGATATTGTTTAAAGCTTTATTCTGTTTCGCTCGAAACCGCATTAATTCTGCTCTCTCGGTTTCCGAGTCCCAGCCGGAGCACTTCCGGCACTCTGTGCCATTTTGTTCGGCTTCGACCTCGCTCCTCCCTTCGGGGGTGGTGCCGGTCCCTCCCCCTGGGGTCCCCCCGCCTCCTGCTGGGGGAGGTCCTTGCCCCATAACAACCTAATTTGAATAGAGCGCTCTGATTGGTCTTACGCTCCTCCGCGGGGGCCGCCCCGTCTCCCCGCTTGCCTGCGCATGCGTAGTTAAGCAGGCTGACCCTGTTTCCGCCCCCCGCCTCCTCCCTTCCGCCCTCGCCATGTGGTTCGGCGCCATTTTTAAACGCACATGGCGGGGGCGAGTTTTTACCTATCCTAGCGGGGTCCAACAATCCGGCCTCGTTCCGCGCCTCCTCCGCGAGTCCCTGCCAGAAGCATCGCGCGCGCTGCTCTGCTTCTTGCGCCGGACGGGCGGCCGGCGGGGAAGAGACGGATAGAGAAACCGCGGTTTTTTCGGACGGTTCCGCAGAGGGGCTAGGACCCGGTGGGCTCCGCAGGAAGGTCCGGGGGGTCCCCTGGGGGTTCCGGGGGGTCTCCTGGGGGCTCCGGGGGGTCTGGGCTCGGGCTCGGGAAGGGGTGGAACGCGCCCAGCCCCCGCATATTCCCGCCTTCAATCCGATCGCTCTCAGAGGCGGTCTGCGTCGCAGCCCCCACCCCCGGCTTTGGTGTAGCTAATAAACATATACGTGCGGCTTCCCCCGTCTCCTGTTCTTCTAACGTCTTGCGTAGGGCCTCTTCTACTTTCCCCCACGCTTTGAGGTTTTTACCACTGCCTGCGGACTTAGAGTCCTCTGCTGAGGAAGCAGTGCACTTCTCCCGCGCTTCTGAATATAATATATTTACCGGACGTTCGATCGTCCCCAGCTCTAGGAGCCTTGCAAAAGCAAGATTAGAGTTCCTGAGCTCACCTTTAATTCCCCATTGCTCATGAGCCTGACTTACGACCTTCGCTGTGGATTCCATCGTCCAAGCGGGTCCGAGGGCGTCCCCTCCGCTGTGGTCAGACCTGCTGCCACAGCCACCGTCCTCTGTCCAGGAGTATCCCCGTTCCCCGGGCGCAAGCTGCTTTCCCGGGTCCCGGCACCGAAATGTTGCCTTCTGGATCAAGGCAGGCGACCTGGTTCTGAGGAACAGCTCGACAGCCCACTCTCCAGGGCCGTTCGGGCCAATGACACACGCAGACACCAATGTGGTGGACGGTCAAAAGGCGTTTATTACTTCTTCTCCTGGGGTCTTATAGTCTTAGGGGTCTCTACGTCAAAAGGGGGTTTGTCCTTCTTATCTATGGTTAGTAAGGAATGGAAAAGTACTGGGTAAGGAGTGGAAAGTTGCTGACTTTACTGTTAGTGGGGCCACATTCCTGTTGTTAGTGGGGCCACGTTCCTATGTTAGTTTCTTATCTATGAGTAACAGAGGGTCTTATCTACGGGAAACAGAGGGTCCTGCCTTTCCGTTACATCGCGACAATCTTCCGCAGCGCCTCTTCCCTAACTACCACACCTGGTGTCCCTGCTCTCCCTGCCCCTGTTGTCCAGCAGTGCTGTGAAGCTGCAGAGTCCCTCCCCAGCCCTTTGTGCTGTGCTGCTGTTGCTGGGGCTGTCCTGGGGCAATAGGGAACACTGTGGGATGCTTCAGTTGTTTCTTGCCTGGCTGTGCCAGCACAGTCAAGTGAAACCAATATACAGCTGAAGCCCTGAGCCAGTGTTCTGTCCCTTTCCCTTTGCCACAGGAATTCCTTCTGGCAGGCTGGGCACTCACCTGTGCTGCTCTGACCATCCTGCCCTTAGGCACATGAATATGGAGGGGGAAAGCTCAAACTCTGCCCAAAGCCTTGAGAGCTATGGCTGGTCCCAGCCGAAAGTCAAACCACCCCGACTGCGCACTGGTGCCAGCTTGGGTCTGGGAACCACCCTCCCTCTTTAAGGAATTTAAGGAGCCAGCTGGCCACTCCAGGCCAGAGACCCCCAACAGAAATCCTGTCCCATTTTCCTTGGAAAACTAAGATCACGTTCCCCAGTTCTTGATAGCAGATTGCAGGAGCCACTTGGCACTGTTAAACCAGCCAGACTTGGCACTGGTGCCAGCTTGGGTCTGGGAACCATCCTGCTTAATGTGGAATTTCAGGAGCCAACCGAACTCCGGCCATAGGCGCCGAATACAAACTTCACACCTTTTTTCTGAAAACAAAAGTCACCTGTCCCGGTTCTAGATGGTAGATAGCAGGAGCCACTTGGCACTATGGAACCAGCCTGAGTTGCTGGTGGTGCCAGCTTAGGTCTGGGAACCATCCTGCATACTGTTGAATTTCAGGAGCCAACTGGCTACTCTGGCCACACCCCCTGAATAAAAACCTTGCTCCTTTTTCCTGGCGAAAAAAAGTCACCTACCCTGTTTCTTGATGGCTGATTGCAGGAGCCGCTTGTCACTGTCAAACCAGCCCGAGTTGCAACTGGTGCCAGCTTGGGTCTGGGAACCATCCTGCATATGGTGGAATTACAGGAGCCAGCCGGCCACTACGCCCACAAGCCCCCAAACAGAAATGCTGGCCCATTTTCCCTGGCAAACAAAACTCACCTGCCCCAATCCTTGATGGCCAATTGCAGGAGACACTTTGCACTGTCAAACCAACTCGAGTTACAACTGGTGCCAGCTTCGGTCAGGGAACCATCCTGCGTAATGCGAAATTTCAGGAGCCAGCCAGCCACTCCAGCCACAAGCCCCCGTATAAAAACCTCGCTCCTTTTATGTGGCAAACAAAACTCACCTGCCCTGGTCCTTGATGGCTGATTGAAGGAATCACTGGGCACTGTCAAACCGGCTTGAACTGCACCTGGTGACAGCGTGGGTCTGGGAACCATCTGGCATATTGTGGAATTTCAGAAACCAGCCGGCCACTTTTGCAGCTGGCACCGGAATAAAAACCTCTTGCATTTTCCTTTGTAAGGAATACTCACCATCCCCGGTTCTTCATGGGAGATTGCAATTGCCACTTGGCACTGTCCAACAAGCCAGACTTGGCACTGGAGACAGCGTGAGTCTGGGAACCATCCTTCATATTGTAGAATTTCAGGAGCCAGCCAGCCACTCGGGCCACAGGCCCCTGAATGTAAACCTCGCTCCTTTATATGGGCCAACACAAGTCACCTGCCCCAGTTCTTAATGGCAGATTGAAGGAGTGACTTGTCACTTTGAAACCAGTATGAGTTGCGACTGGTGCCAGCTTGGGTCTGGGAACCATCCTTTGTATTGCGGAATGTCAGGAGCCAGCCGGCCACTCGAGCCGCAGGCCCCCAAAGAGAAATGCGTGTCCATTTTCCTTGGCAAACAAAAATCATCTACGAATCTTGATTGCTGATTGCAGGTGCCACTTAGAACTGTCAAACCTGCCCCAGCTGCCACTGGTGCCAGGACGGATCAGGGAACCATCCGGCGTATTGTAGAATTTCAGAAACCAGCCGGCCACATTTGCCACAGGCACGGGAAAAAAACCTCATGCATTTTCCTTTGTAAGGAATACTCACTATCCCGGGTTCCTCATGGGAGATTGCAGGTTTCACTTGACACTGTCAAACAAGCCTGACTTGGCACTGGTGCCAGCATAGGTCTGGGAACCATCCTGCATATTCTGGAATTTCAGAAACCAGCCAGCCACTCAGGCCACAGGCCCCCGAAGGAAAACCTTGCTCCTTTTCCATGGCAAAAAACCTGACCATCCGCGGTTCTTGATGGCACATTGTAGGAGCCACTTGGCACTCTCATAGCAGTCCAACTTGGCACTGCTGCCAGCTTGGGTCTGGGAAACATCCTGCATATTCTGGAATTTCAGGAGCCAACCAGAAACTCTGGCCACAGGCCTCCAAAGAGAAATGCTAGCCCATTCAACCTGGCAAACAAAAGTCATCATCCAGGGATCCCCATGGCCAATTGCAGGTGCCACTTGGCACTGTCAAACCCGCACCAGTTGCCACTGGTGCCAGGTAGAGTCAGGGAACCCTCCGGTGAATTGGGGAACTTCAGAAACCAGCCAGCCACTTTTGCCGCAGGCACCGGAATCAAAACCTCATGCATTTTCCTTTGTAAGGAATACTCACCATCCTCGATTCTTCATGGGAGATTGCAGGTGCCACTTGGCACTGTCAAACCAGCCGGACTTGGCACTGGAGCCAGCTTGAGTCTGCTGGGAACCATCCTGCGTAACGCGGAATTTCAGGAGCCAGCCAGCTACTCGAGCCACAGGCCCCTCAATGAAATCCTTGCTCCTTTATATGGGCAAAAACAAGTCACCTGCCCCAGTTCTTAATGGCAGATTGAAGGAGTGACTTGTCACTTTGAAACCAGTATGAGTTGCGACTGGTGCCAGCTTGGGTCTGGGAACCATCCTGCGTAACGCGGAATTTCAGGAGCCAGCCAGCCACTCCAGCCACAGGCCCCCTATAAAAACCTCGCTTCTTTTATGTGGCAAACAAAACTCACCTGCCCTGGTCCTTAATGGCCAATTGAAGGAATCACTAGGCACTGTCAAACCGGCCTGAGTTGCACCTGGTGACAGCGTGGGTCTGGGAACCATCTGGCATATTGTGGCATTTCAGAAACCATCCGGCCACTTTCGCTGCAGGCACCGGAATAAAAACCTCTTGCATTTTCCTTTGTAAGGAATACTCACCATCCCAGTTCTTCATGGTAGATTGCAGTTGCCACTTGGCTCTGTCAAACAAGCCGGACTTGGCACTGGAGCCAGCTTGAGTCTGGGAACCATCCTGCGTATTGTGGAATTTCAGGAGCCAGCCAGCTACTCGACCCACAGGCCCCTCAATGAAATCCTCGCTCCTTTATATGGGAAAACACAAGTCACCCGTCCCGGTTCTTGATGTCCGATTGCAGGAGCCACTTGGCACTGTCAAACAAGCCCGAGTTGCAGCTATTGCCAGCTTGGGCCTGGGAACCATCCTGCGTATTTTGGAATTTCAGTAGCCAGACCGCCACTCTGGCCGCTGGTCCCCAAACAGAAATGCTGGCCCATTTTCCCTGGTAAACAAAACTCACCTTTCCCTAGACTTGCTGGGAGATTGCAGGGGCCACTCTGCACTGTCAGACCAGTCCGAGTTACAAAGGGTGCCAGCTTGGGTCTGGGAATCATCCTGCATAATGCGGAATTTCAAGAGCCAACCGGCCACGCCAGCCATAGCCGCCGAATACAAACCTCTGTCCTTTTTTCTTAAAACGAAACTTAACTGCCCCGGTTCGTGATGGCCGATTGCAGGAGCCACTTGGCACTGTCAAGCCATCCCGACTTGGCACTGGTACCAGCTTGGGTCTGGGAACCATCCTGCCTACTGCGAAATTTCAGGACCCAACCGGAAACACCGGCCACAGGCACCCAGATAGAATTGCTGACTGATTCTCACTGGTAAACACAACTCGTGATGCCCGGTTCTGGCTGGCAGATTGCTGGGGCCACACTGCACTGTGAAAGCAGCTTGAGTAGCAGCTGGTGCCAGCTGGGATCTAGGAACCATCCTGCGTAACGCGGAATTTCAGGAGCCAGCCGGCCACTCCGGCCATTGGCGCCGAATAAAAACCTCTGTTCTTTAATTGGCAAACAAATTCGCCTGTCCCGGTTCCTGATGGCCGATTCCAAGAGCCACTTGGCACTGTCAAACCAGCCTGAGTTGCAGCTGTTGCCCACTTGGGTATGGGAACCATGCTGCGTATTGTGGAATTTCAAGAGCCATCCGGCCACAACGGCCACAGGTTCCTAAACAGAAATGCTGGCCCATTTGCCCTGACAAACAATACTCCCCTGCCACCATCCTTGATGGAAGATTGCAGGAGCCACTTGGCACTGTCAAACCAGCCTGACTTGGCACTGGTGCCAGCTTGGGTCTGGGAACCTGTCCTGGTTTAGGACAAATTAGGGGAAATCTCCAAAAGGGAGCCCCCCAAAACAAAACAAACCTCCAACCACCCCTCCCCCAATACCGGGTTCGGGAAGGAATTTCTCGGAGGAGCAAAGTGGAAAACAAACCTATTTATTTACAAGTAACAAAAGAACACTCCCCAACACAAGAAAAGAAAAGAAAACAAAAAACAGACTGTGTTGAGAGGGCGCCACTCTTCTTTGCAAGCTTCAGGTGTCCTGGAGCTCTCAGGTCAGGTCCGGAGCCGGTCCAGTATCTTCAGGGGAGGGTAAGAAAGAGGGAACAAGAGAAAAGAAAAAAAAACAGCGCAAAAAGCAGAAAGCAAGCAAGCAAAGCGGCTAGCCAAGCCAAGCAGCAAAAGCAAAAAGCCAAAGAGGCCTGGTCAAACCCTCCCTCCTCTCTTCCCCGCCCCGCCGCGGCAAGACGGCTGCGGGGGGGTGGGGGAAGAGAGAAAAGGCACAGCTGCCAGACACAACACACGATATTGGGATAAAGGCTGTCAACCCACGACACTCCACCCCTTATCCCATATCGTGAATATACAATAAAAACTTCCATTTCACTTACTCACACCTTTGACACTTACGCATTCCTCTCCTCTTACTTGCTCAGACCTTTGACACTTACAGTTTCCTTCTGTCTCACATTCAACAAACAATGACATTCATATATGAGTCTCATCCCACAATCAGATCCCCCTGAGGTACACACCGTGTTGTTCCATCTTTCTGCATTATCCACCATGTATAACCTGGTCCTTGAGCAAAGACAATCCCACGGATGGGTTTGTCTGTACTCGAGGCACGGTTGATCCATACTGTCTTTCCCAACAAACCTCTGACATGGGCTACTGGGGCTTTATCCCCATCTACTATATTAAGGAGCTCACACTGAGCAGGACCCGCTCGGTTGGTGGAACCTCGTGTGTTAACTAACCAGGTAGCCTTTGCCAAATGCTGCTCCCAGTTTTTTAAAGACCCCCACCCAATGCTTTTAAGGTGGTTTTTAACAATCCATTATACCTTTCCACTTTCCCTGCAGCTGGTGCATGATAGGGGATATGGTATATCCACTCGATGCCATGTTCCCTAGCCCAAGTATTAATAAGATTGTTTTTAAAATGAGTTCCATTATCCGACTCAATTCTCTCAGGAGTACCGTGCCTCCAAAGGACCTTCTTTTCAAGGCCCAAGATAGTGTTACGGGCTGTGGCATGAGACACAGGGTAGGTTTCCAACCATCCTGTGGTGGCTTCTACCATGGTTAGTACATAGCGCTTGCCCTGGCGGATTTGAGGCAGTGTGATGTAATCAATCTGCCAGGCCTCCCCGTATTTGTACTTAGACCACCGCCCCCCATAGCAGAGGGGCTTCACCCGCTTGGCCTGCTTAATGGCAGCGCACGTCTCACAGTCACGAATAACCTGAGAGATACTGTCCATGGTTAGATCCACCCCTCGGTCTCGTGCCCACTTATAGGTGGCATCTCTACCCTGGTGGCCTGAGGCATCATGGGCCCATCGTGCTAAGAATAACTCTCCCTTATGCTCCCAGTCGAGATCTATCTTCAACTCCCCTATCTTTGCAGCCTGATGGACTTGCTGGTTGTTTTGCTGCTCTTCATTAGCTCTACTTCTGGGGACATGGGCATCTACATGGCGAATCTTCACAGGTAACTTCTCTAACCGAGTAGCGATATCTTTCCACTCTTTCACAGCCCAAATTGGTTTTCCTCTTCGCTGCCAGTTCGCCTCTTTCCATCTCTTCAGCCATCCCCATAGAGCATTGGCTACCATCCAGGAATCGGTATACAAATAGAGCCTTGGCCACCTCTCTCTCTCTGCAATACCTAGGGCCAGTTGAATAGCTTTGATTTCAGCAAATTGACTGGATTCACCTTCTCCTTCAGTAGCCTCTGCAACCCGTCGAGTGGGACTCCACACAGCTGCTTTCCACCTCCGTTTCATCCCTATGATGCGACAAGAACCATCGGTGAATAGAGCGTAACGTGTTTCTTCTACTGGCAACTGATTGTATGGCGGAGCTTCCTCAACCCGGGTCACTGGCTTTTGTTCCTCATCCGCGACACTAAAGGTTTCACCTTCAGGCCAATTTGTAATTATTTCCAGGATCCCAGGGCGATTTAACTTCCCAATTCGAGCGCGCTGTGTAATGAGGGCAATCCACTTACTCCAAGTAGCATTGGTGGTTCAGTGGTAGAATTCTCGCCTGCCATGCGGGAGGCCTGGGTTTGATTCCCGGCCAATGCACCAAAAATATACTGTCCTGGTTTAGGACAATTTAGGGGAAATCTCCAAAAGGGAGCCCCCCAAAACAAACCTCCAACCACCCCTCCCCCAATACCGGGTTCGGGAAGGAATTTCTCGGAGGAGCAAAGTGGAAAACAAACCTATTTATTTACAAGTAACAAAAGAACACTCCCCAACACAAGAAAAGAAAAGAAAACAAAAAACAGACTGTGTTGAGAGGGTGCCACTCTTCTTTGCAAGCTTCGGGTGTCCTGGAGCTCTCAGGTCAGGTCCGGAGCCGGTCCAGTATCTTCAGGGGAGGGTAAGAAAGAGGGAACAAGAGAAAAGAAAAAAAAAACAGCGCAAAAAGCAGAAAGCAAGCAAGCAAAGCGGCTAGCCAAGCCAAGCAGCAAAAGCAAAAAGCCAAAGAGGCCTGGTCAAACCCTCCCTCCTCTCTTCCCCGCCCCGCCGCGGCAAGACGGCTGCGGGGAGGGGGGGGGGGGGAAGAGAGAAAAGGCACAGCTGCCAGACACAACACACTATATTGGGATAAAGGCTGTCAACCCACGACAGAACCATCCTGTGTATTGTAGAATTTCAGGAGCCAGCCGGCCACTCGGGCCGCAGGCCCCCAAAGAGAAATGTGTGCCCATTTTCCTTGACAAACAAAACTCATCATCTACGAATCTTGATTGCCGATTGCAGGTGCCACTTAGCACTGTCAAACCCGCAGCAGTTGCCACTGGTGCCGTGTTGGATCAGGGAACCATCCAGTGTATCGTGGAATTTCAGAAACCAGCCGGCCACATTTGCCACAGGCACGGGAAAAAAAACCTCATGCATTTTCCATTGTAAGGAAGACTCACTATCCCTGGTTCCTCATGGGAGATTGCAGGTTCGACTTGACACTGTCAAACAAGCCGGACTAGGCACTGGTACCACCTTAGGTCTGGGAACCATCCTGCGTATAGTAGAATTTCAGGAGCCAGCCCGCCACTCAGGCCAAAGGCACCCAAAAGAAAACCTCGTTCCTTTTCCATGGCAAAAAACCTGACCATCCCCGGTTCTTGATGGCACATTGAAGGAGCCACTTGGCAATGTCAAGCCAGCCTGACTTGACACTGGTGCCAGCATGGGTCGGGGAACCATCCTGCGTATTGCGGAATTTCAGGAGCCTGCCGGCCACTCTGGCCGTCGGTCTCCAAACAGAAATGCTGGCCCATTTTCCCTGGCAAACAAAACTCACCTTTCCCTAGCCTTGCTGGCAGATTGCACTAGCCACTCTGTACTGTCAAACCAGCCCAATTTACAAATGGTGCCAGCTGGGGTCTGGGAACCATCCTGCGTATAGCAGAATTTCAGGAGCCAGCCGGCAACTCCCGGCCACTGGCCCCGTTATGAAAACCGCTCTGCTTTTCCCTGGCAACCAAAACTCACGTGCCCTGGTTCATGATGGCTGATTGCAGGAGCCACTTGGCACTGTCAAACCAGCTTGAGTTGTAACTGGTGCCATCTTGCTTCTGGGAAGCATCCAGCGTATTGTGGCATTTCAGGAGCTAGCCGGCCTCTCCAGCCACAGGCCCCAGTATATAAACCTTGCTCCTTTTACGTGGCAAACAAAACTCACCTACCCCGGTTCTTGATGGCCGATTGCAGGAGCCACTTTGCACTGTCAAACAAGCCGGAGTTGCAGCTAGTGCCAGCTTGGGTCTGGGAACCATCCTGTATATTGTTGAATTTCAGGAGCCAGATGGCCAGTGTGGCCACAGGCCCCCAAATAGAAATGCTGGCCTATTCTCCCTGGCAAACAAAACTCACCATCCCTGGTACTTCATGGCAGATTGCAGCAGCCACTTGGCACTGTCTAACCAGCCCGAGTTGCAACTGATGCAAGCATGGGTCTGAGAACCATCTTGTGTATTGTGGAATTTAAGGAGCCAGCCGGCTACTCCGGCTACAGGCGCGGAATATAAAACTCTGTCCTTTTTTCTACAAAAAAAATTCACCTTCACCGTTTCTTGATGGCCGTTTCCAGGAGCCACTTGGCACTGTCAAACCGGTCCGAGTTGCAACTGATGTAAGCATGGGTCTCAGAAACATCTTTTGTATTGTGGAATTTCAAAAGCCAACTGGAAACTCTGGTCAGAGGCGCCGAATATAAACATCTTTCCTTTTTCTTCAAACAAAATTCACCTTATCCTACTCTCGCTGGCAGATTGCAGGGTCCACTCTGCACTGTGGAACCAGCCTGTGTTGAATGTGATGCCAGCTTTGATCTGGGAACCATCTGCGTAATGCGGAATTTCAGGAGCCAGCTGTCCACTCAGGCCACAGGCCCCCGAACAAAAACCTTGCTCCTTTTTATGGGCAAACACAACTCACCTGCCCCGGTCCTTGATGGAAGATTGCAGGAGCCATTTGGAACTGTCAAACCAGCCCAACTTGGCACTGGTGCACGCTTGGGTCTGGGAACCATCCTGCGGATTGTGGAATTTCAGGAGCTAGATAACCATTCCGGCCACAAGTCCCCAAACAGAAATGCTGGCCAATTTTCCCTGGCAAACAAAACTCACCTGCCCTGGTTCTTGATGGAATATTGCAGGAGCCAGCTGGCACTGTGAAATCAGGCCGAGTTGCAACTGGTGCCAGCTTGGGTCTGGGTACCATCCTGCATATTCTGGAATTTCAGGGGGCAGCTGGCAACTCAGGCCACAGTCCCTCGACTAAAAACCTTGCTCCTTTTCCCTGGCAAACAAAACTGAACCTCCCAGGTTCTTTATGGCACATTGTAGGAGCCACTTTGCACTGTCACACCAGCCCGACTAGGCACTGGTGCCAGCTTGGGTCTGGGAACCATCCTGCATAATGCCGAATTTAGGGAGCCGACCAGCCACTCCGGTCACAGGACTCCACACTGAAATATTGTCCCATTTTCCCTGGCAAACAAAACTCACCTGCCATGATTCTTGATGGCAGATTGCTGGAGCCAATCAGCAATGTCAATCAAGCCCGAGATGCAACTGGTGCCAGCTTGGGTCTGGGAACCAACCTGCATAATGTGGAATTTCAGGACCCAGCCAGCCACTCCAGCCACTGGTCCCCAAACAGAAATGCTGGCCCATTTTCCCTGGCAAAAAACACCCACCTTCCCCTAGTCTTGCTCTCCGATTGCAGGAGCCGCTTGGCACTGTCAAACCAGTCCAACTTGGTACTGGTACCAGCTTGGGTCTGGGAACCATCCGGCGTATTGTGGAATTACTGGAGCCAGCCGGGATCTCCGGCCATAGGTGCCAAATAAAATCCTCTGTCCTGTTTTTTGCAAACAAAACTCACCTCTCCCCGTTCTTGATGGAAGATTGCAGGAGTCACTTGTCACTGCCAAACCAGCCTGACGTTGCAGTGGTGCCAGCTTGGGACAGGGAAAAATGCTGTGTATTGGGCAATTTCAGGAGCCAACCGGAAACTCCAGCCAAAGGCCCCCAAAAATATCCTCTATCCTTTTTTCTGCAAACAATACTCACCTATCCCGGTTCTTGATGGCCAATTGCAGGAGGCACTTGGCACTGTCAAACGAGACCGAGTTGGCACTGGTGCAAGCTTGGGTCTGGGAACCATCCTGCGTATTGTGGAATTTCAGGAGCCAGCCGGCCACTCCGGCCACTGTTCCCCAAATACATCCTGGCCCTTTTTCCCTGGCAAGCAAAACTGACCTTCCCCGGTTCTTCATGGAAGATTGCAGGAGCAACTTGGCACTGTCAAACCAGCCCGACTTCGCACTGGTGCCAGCTTTGGTCTGGGAACTATCCTACATATTGAGGAATTTAAGGAGCCAGCTGCCCCCTCCTAGCAATAGACCTCCAAAAATAAATCCTGTCCCATTTTGCCTGGAAAACTAAACTCACCTGTCCCAGTTGTTGATGCAGATGGCAGGAACCACTCGGTACTATCAAACCAGCCTGACGTGGCACTGGTGCCAGCTTGTTTCGGGGAACCATCCTGCGTAATGTGGGATTTCAGGAGCCAGCCTGCCACTCTGGCCATAGGCCCCCAACAAAAAACATTGCTCCTTTTTCCTGGCAAACAAAAGTCAACTGCCCCGGTTCTTGATGGAAGATTCCAGGAACCACTTGACAATGTAAAACCAGCCCAAGATGAAACTGGTGCCACCTTGGGTCTGGGAACCCCCCTGCGTATTGTGGAAATACAGGAGCCAGACGGCCACTCTCTCCAAAGGCCCCCAACTAAAAACCTCGCTCCTTTTAGCTAGCAAACAGAACTCATCTGCCCCGGTTCTTGATGGCTGATTGCAGGAGCCACTTGTCACTGTCAAACCAGCCAGATTTGCAACTGGTGCCAGCTTCTGTCTGGGAATCATCCTGCGTATTGTGTAATTTCCGGAGCCAGCCAGCCACTCTGGCCACAGGCACCCAAAAAGAAATCCTGGCCAATTTTCCCGGGCAAACAAAACTCACCTTTGCTGGCTCTTGATGGAAGATTGCAGGAGCCACGTTACACTGTCAAACCAGCCTCAGTTGCAACTGGTGCCAGCTTGAGTCTGGGAACCTTCCTGCGTAATATGGAATTTCAGGGGTGAGCCGGCCACTCTGGCCACAGGACACCAAACAGA
Source organism: Ammospiza caudacuta (assembly GCF_027887145.1). Lineage (NCBI taxonomy): Eukaryota > Metazoa > Chordata > Aves > Passeriformes > Passerellidae > Ammospiza > Ammospiza caudacuta. The sequence continues at coordinate 1,525,741 of NC_080623.1, forward strand.
AATGCTGGCCCATTTTCCCTGGCAAACAAAAATCACCTTCCCCAGTCCTTGATGGCAGATTGCAGGAGCCATTTGGCACTGTCAAACCAACCCGAGTTACAACAGGCGCCAGCTTGGGTCTGGGAACCATCCTGCACATTGTGGAATTACAGGAGCCAGCTGGCCATTCTGGCCACAGGCCACCGAATAAAAATCATCGCTCATTTTAAGAGGATAACCTAACTAACCGTCCCCGGTTCTTGATGGCAGATTGCAGGATCGATTGGCACTGTGAAACCGCCCGAGTTGCAAGAGGTGCTAGCTTGGGTCTGGGAACCCTACTGTGTATGGCGGAATTTCAGGAGCCAGCCAGCCACTCCCAGCCACAGTCCACTGAACTTACACCTCCACCATTTTCCTTTGAAAAGAAAACTCACCTGCCCCGGATTTTGACAGCTATTGCAGGAGTTAGTTGGCACTCTCAAACCAGCCCGACTTGGCACTGGTGCCAGCTTGGGTCTGGGCACCATCCTGTGTATTGCGGAATTTCAGGAGCCAACCGGCCACTCTGGCCACAAGCCCCCAAACAGAAATGCCAGCTCATTTTCCCTGGCAAACTTAACTCACCATCCCCGGTTCTTAAAGGCAGATTGCAGGAGCCTCTTGGCACTGTCAAAACAGCCTGAGTTACAACTGGTGCCAGGTTGATCCTGGAACCATCCTTCATATTGTGTAATTTCAAGAGCCAGCCAGCCACTCCAGCCATAGGCCCCAAACACAAACCTCTGCTCCTTTTCCCTGGCAAACAAAACTCACCTGCCCCGCTTCTGGATGGCAGATTGCAGGAGCCACTTGGCACTCTCAAACCAGCCCGACTTGGCACTGGTGCCAGCATGGGTCTTGGAACCATCCTGCGTATTGTGGAATTTCAGGAACCTTCAGCCACTTTCAGCCACAGGCCCCTGCAGTCAAACCTCCAGCATTTTTCTTTGAAAAGAAAAGTCATCTGCCCCGGATCATGATGGCTATAGCAGGAGCCACTTGGCACTGTCAACCAGCCTGATTTGGCACTGGTTCCAGCTTGGGTCTGGGAACCATCCTGTGTAATGCGGAATTTCAGGAGTCACATGGCTTCTAGGGCCATAGACCCCAAACACATACCTCGGCTCTTTTCCCTGGCAAAATAACTCACTGTCCTCAGTTCTTGATAGCAGATTGCAGGAGCTACTTGGCACTGTCAAACCAGCCCAAGTTGCAACTGATGCTGGGGTAAAGTTAAAATTTTCCAGTATAGAATTCCATTTTGAATTAGGTGAAATGTCTAGGAATGGTGAACAGTCTATAAGGCCAAACTGCAGGACAGACATAGTGAGGAGACAGAGGGGGACAGAGAAAAAAAAACAGAAGCAATTCAAGGGCAGGCCACCCTAACCCAGGAATTCTTTCTGATAAAGAGGAACTGGCGATAGATTTAACACCCGGTCCATAAGAATGAATATGTTTGAACCTCTTGTGAAACTGTATGCATATGTATTTGAGAGAGAGATAAAAAGAGATGTGAAGTTCTCACAGGTACACATGCCTTTTTTGAGGAGAGCAATCTCCGCATGCGTCCAGCACTGTAATAAACATACCAGCTTTACAACTTTTACAAAGTTGTGGGGTTTCCTTCTTTTCTCCACAAAACATTATGGCAAGCCAGCCAGGAGTTCTCTGTCCCTGCAGTGGCAGGGGGGATAGACGGACCTCCAACGTGCACCCTAGGATTTTTTTCCTGGGGTGGCTCCTCTCATCTCGACTTTCCTCCTGCGAGGACAAACAAGGACCTGCTGGCTGCGGCGGAAGATATGGTATGTACTGAAGGGCCCCCGGGGGAAAAGAGAGCTAGGGAGTAAATCACTCAGCGACATCTGGGTGTAGCTGATGGAGCAGCTATATTAGAGACGGGGATTCATCGTTCTGATAGGGCAGACCACTAGCAACCCTAGGGGTGGGTCGAGTGGACCTCTACGTGTGTGTGCATGTAGTGTCCAGACACTGTATCGGGGATTCATTGTCTGATAGAGCAGCCGCTAGCAACCCTGGGGGTGGGTCGGGTGAACCCCTGTATGTTTGTGTGTGTGTGTGTGTGTGTGTGTGTGTGTGTGTGTGGTGTCCGAACACTGTGTTGCTGTATGGTTAATGCATTGTGTGGTCAGTGCACTGTGTTTCTAATCGTGGAAGTGTCTAAGTGTATGGTGTATAAAAGAGAGTAAATCTACAGTGCTCTACACTGTGGGGGGGTGAGTACTACCCGTGTTTGAAGCAGCCGAGTGAGGCCTGAGGCGCCGGCTGCAGCAGGCTGCGGGGGCAGGGAGAGAAGTGCCCCACGGAGAAGCGAGTGGAGGAACATCAGTGATGGTATTTATCGTCTTTAAATGTAGTGATTTGTGTAGATTTGGTACATTTCAACCGTGAGTATGAGCTCAGAGAGTTCCTGGATGTTTGTACTTGATCTCTAGACTGTGTGCTGTTATTTTGATTGTGTCCAGGAAAAACTGATGTGAGTAAATGCTGAATTATGGTATGCTGTGTTGTGTTGAGAAAAGCGGGCACTTTGAGAGATATGCCCTTTCCCAATGATTTTGTGTGGTGATTTTCTTCTGCTGCATTGTGGTAATTTGATTCTCAGATTGTATAGTAGTGACTGTGGAGATTTTAAGATTTTGTTTGCAACAAGAGTAGCATTTTACACAGGAGATCTATGGTATGGTGATTTATGCTTGACTACAATAAAGCGAATTAAAGGAATTCCAAGAAATCTCCCCCCCAGAGCAATTCAAGCCTTGGCTCTAATGAATTTGAGATAAAGAGAGGTGTGCAGGTGTCTGTGTCTGTGGGCATATCAGAGTTTCAGCTGTGACAAGCACAGCCGTTTTGCAAGGCAGCAAAACATGTGTAAGTAGACACAGTGCTTAATTAGATTGAGCAAGATAAGAACTAGAAAAGACTGATATTTTGTAAAACAGAGTTTAGATAGAAGAGATGAATGAGACTTATGAGATTTATGAGACTTCAGCTGGTACTGTAGTAAGTCTGGACTAGGAGCAGCCTGCTGTAGGGATTTAGAGTTCTCAGTAACAAACAGAAGAGCCTGCCTTTGCGGGCAATTTCGGGGTGCCTTTGGTGCATCAAGAGGCTGGCACGCTGCGTGAGGTGACAGTGGCTGTCCCCTGAGCACAGGGACAGCTCTGGCTGCCCTGTCTCCCCAAGGAACATGGGAATGACCTTTGGGCAAAAGCTGGATGTGCAGGTATTACTGCAGTGCGGTGTTTGTGAGAAACGCTGGTATGGCTGTTCTAATAAGCGTCAGGGCACATGCCCCGAGTGTAAATTAAAGGTTTCTGATCAAGCTGATTCAGAACCTAAGATCTTAAGGCTTGTGTGTGGAAAATCACATCTGATACCCGCCACCTGGAGCTGTGTGTGTGTAGGAGGAAGACTGAGAAACTACTGTGAAGGTCTGTGAAAAGAGGTTTGGGCGGAAGCGAGATAGGGCAAGGAGAAAGTGATAATGAGAACTGACCAGAGTAAAGAGGTTCCTAAATTAGCCCCTTTTAGGAGGGGCTCACTGGGAGAAGGCTGCCAGTAGGAGCAGCTCAGAAAATAAAAATATTTATAATACTTCATTGTAGTTAATACTGTTTTAATATAAGAAGGTAAATGGGATGGGGTTTTGTATGCTGATATGTCTTTTTGTTTTAAGAAACCACCCAGAGGGGCAAAGAGCTCAGACCGCCTTCTGGTCTTGGCCCTTGAAAAGGAAAACAAGGCAAAGAGAAAGCAAATCAAACGTGTTGTTCAGCATGCAGCATAAGACAGCAACATATGAAGTCAAGCAAAGATTATCATGCTGAAATGCAAAGCAATCACAGTTCTCAAAATGAGTACATATGATTTGTTAAAGGCTCCTCCCAAGGTAAGGGAGGAAGGGTAAAGATGACCTCCCCAAAAGGGAAGAATTTTAGTCAACACAAGGGCCATATATTCCATTTAAAATAAAGCTTTAGTACCTGTGGAGAATGTTTATGTTGTAGTGTGGGGAACAACTGAACAACTGGCCAGTCTGAGAAGGCATACTTTTGCAAACCTTTAAAGTAACGTGTACTATGTGTACTTGGAAGCTTTGTACAATTCGCTCAATTTGCTAAACATTCTCATACGAGAAAGGTTACTCTGGAGGCAAATGATATAAAGATGTTAGGCTTAACATTAACAGACACTGAAATTAAGAAAGACATTAGTAAGGAGATATTAGAATAAGTAAATAAATGTTTTCAAGGGTATGGGCCTCTGCTACACCAGGAAGAGTGAAAAATGCCCCCCATGGTAATCAAGTTTAAGGAAGGAACACAACCAGTGAGAATTGAATAGTACCTTCAAAAGGAAGATAGGGAAGGAATCAGCCCAATAATTGATAGTGCTAGATTGAAGGCTGTCAATAAGATAACACAGAATTTATACCCTGTGGTAACAAAACTATATACTTTACTAACTTGTTTAACACCTGAGCTAACCTGGTTCACTGTTTTAGGCCTAAGAGATGCCTTCTTTTGCCTCCCTATCCACGAAGCTAGCCAGAAAACTTTTGCATTCAAACACAAGCTCACATAGTCCATGTGCCTGAAGGCTTCAAAATTCCCCACTCCGACTGGAGAACAGCTTGCAAAGACCCAGAGTCCCAGGAAGCTCCACAAGAGGAAAGGAGGCTGTTGCAGTACGTGGACGATCTTCTAGTAGCCACTCGGATGAGGGAAGCTTGGACGGTAAGCCTTTTGAATTTCCTAGGACTCCAAGGATGCAGAGTCTCAAAGAAAAAGGCACAGGTAGTGAAACAGAAGGTAATCTACCTGGGGTAAGAAGTGAGTGCTGAGCAGCAGACTTTAAGGCAGGGAAGCCATATGCTAAACCCCAAAACCCCAGACAACAAAGGAACTCCGAACCCTCTTAGGCATGGCAGGGTAGTGCCAGGTGTGGGTTTATAATTATGGACTGCTCGTCAGACCCCTCTATGCTCTTATTGCCGATGGAAACAGAGATCTCCAGTGGACAAAAGACACCACACGGGCCTTCCATCATCTAGAGAGTGCCCTCATGTCAGCTCCAGCTTTGAAGCTTCCAGATGTAAGTAAACCATTCTTTCTATTTTTCCATGCAAGGAATTGCTGTGGGAATACGGGCTCAGGACTTGGGTCCATACCGAAGGGCAGCTGCTTACTTCTCTAAGCTACTAGATGCAACAGCCAAAGGATGGCCAGGTTGCCTCAGAGCTGTAGCAGCAGTTGTGCTGAATATGCAAGAGGCACGCAAGTCTACCCTAGGACAAAAATGACGTGCTAGTGTTCCACACAGTATCTGCAGTACTGGAAATAAAGGGTGCCCACTGGCTTTCACCACAGAGGTTTCTGAAATACCAGGCCATCATGGTAGAGCAAGATGATGTAGAGATCGTGGTGACTAATATTGTCAACCCAGCTTCTTTTCTCAGTGGAATCAAGAAGAAGAAGCCCACCATGATTGCCTAGAGACCATTGAAGCTACCTACTCCAGCCGCCCAGACTTAAAGGACACTCCTTTGGACAATGCAGAGACCTGGTTCAGTGATGGGAACAGCTACATTGCCAGTGGAAAGAGACATACAAAGTACACAGTGACTACCTGCAGAGAGGTAATACAGTCTGGACCCTTACCAACAGGTACCTCTGCACAGAAGGCCGAGATAAATGCATTGACCCATGCCTTAGAAAGAGCAAAAGGCATTCAGAGTTGTGCATGCACATAGAGCCATCTGGAAGGAGAGGGGACTGCTAACCTCACAAGAGAAGAAGAGACAATCCAGCTGCTGGAAGCAGTTCAGCTACCTGAAAAGGCACATTAAGGCACACCAGAGAGTGAGCTTAAAATTGGAGGAAAGAAATGAGCTGGCGGATGGAGAGGCAAAGAAAGCAGCAAAGGGTGAGGTACAGATTTTCCTCAAAGGTAAGCCGTAATACAATAATACTAATCAAAAGAGACATACAACTGCAAGGGGTGGGCTACCATTGAAAGAGAGCTAGTAATCCCTTCCCATTTTCGTAGTTACCAATGAAAGAAGAGCACTAGAAAACACACTAGGGCCTAACTACTTAAAAGCTTTTTTATAGAGTGTGACTCCTTTTCTAAAATGACCAAGGCTGCCAGTGATACACAGTGCATTGAAATGAAGTGTTGACTTTGAATTAGTAATTTCCACAGGCTTTCTAGAACATGCATCTGATTGAAAGAATCATTGTCAGGAATTTATATGCCACTATGACTCAGGTAAGCCGACAATGTGATCCTTGCCTCCAGACTAACCCCAAAATACCCCCGGCCGAAACTCGGTCAGACTGGGAGAGGGCATGGGCCTGGACAGCAGTGGCAAATTGACTTTTCAGAACTCCCAAGGAAAGGAGGGTATCAGTATTTACTGGTATTGACAGATACATTTTCAGGGTGGCCAGAAACATTCCCCACCAGAACTGTCAAAGCTCAAGAGGTGACCAGAGTGTTATTACAAGAAATAATACCACGCTTCAGAGTTCCAGCCATGATATCCTCAGATAAAGAATCGTATTTCATTTCCAGAGCAGCGCAACAGATCAGTAGCCACCTGGGCATAAATTAGGAACTTCACACTCCATACTGCCCCAATCAAACAGCCAGGTAGAGAAAATGGATCATTTGATTAAGCAGCAAATCGTAAGACTGGGGCAAGAAGTTAATCTACCCTAGCCCCAAGTTCTTCCACTAGCACTATTGCAAATTCAAACTAAACCTTGAGCTAAAGGAATGCTGAATCCTTTTGAAATGCCTTATAGAAAACCATATAGAATACAAAGGGAATGTCCAAAATGTCCACCTACATGGTGGCTTTAAGCAAACAGCTCAGAGAAATTGAGAAACATGTGGCTGGAACTCGGAGCAAGGAGTTAGCTAGCCTGGGGATGATGTATATGTTAAGTCTTTTACAGAGAAGACTTTGGAACCACAGTGGGAGAGACCACTGCAAGTACTTCTCACCACCTTCACTGCAATCAAAATCAAGGAGCAGAATGCCTGGATCCATCACTCTGGAGTGAAGAAAGCCCTAGAAGTCCCTTGGAGAGTGACACCACAAGACAATGAACTGAGACTAAAACTTACTCGGGCAAAATGAGCATATTGCGATCAGGAGTAGTTCATACTTGGGTTCACAGAATTGTTGTATATGTAATTGTAACTGAAGTTTCAGAACTAAAGAATACCTCTATCCAAAGCAATGCTGAATGGCCTTGGTCCCAGGCTTTTAATATAATAATGGGAGAACTTTCTGAGATAAAAGATTTAAATGTATCTACTGTAGTAATCCACAGGAATCGGGTATATGAGAAGCAAGAATGGCAGGAATGAGAACTGTGGGCACTTCAAAGAATCAGAGGAGAAGAAATCAAAGTAGGGTGCCAGTTCATTAATAAGACAGCTTATGAGGCACCAGATGCAATAAGTGTCTCAACCTCCCCTGGTGTATATCAACACCAGGAAGTCTGTGATAGCCTAAGTGAATCAGACTGTTGGTGTAATTTCACCTTGATGCAGCCTGTAGAAGTGACCTGCCTTTGAGTTCGAGTTGCTATCAGACTTTCATTTAAATTCAAAGCTGACACTGCACTTTTTACAACAGCAGGACCTTATACAACCCATACTAGTTCAGACACTACCCAAAATTGAACCTGAGGTGCATGAAATAGGCCCCTATATAGTAAAGAATGTGGGTGAACAACTATTATTCAATTCAGAATGGTCTCTCAAATGTGTGGAGTTGATAATGCAAATTAACATCTCAAAAATCCAACCAGCCTGCTCCTCCTTCCTAAAAACATCCTTTGAGGGCAGGACAATGTGGTTACAAAGACAGACACATCTCAGGAGCAGAATAAGAAAGGATCGAACTGGCATATTAGAGACAAGATTAGGAGTTTTAAATAGAATTGATTCAGAAATACTGATGAATAAACTGGCCACTGCAGCAGGTAGCCTAACAAAATTGAAGCAGTCTTTACAGTCATCTCTATTGGCATTAGGAACTAGCCAGTGACAGATTTCAAAAGTACTGCCAAAGTGGGAAACAGCCAGGGACCAAGACCACAAGTTAATAGTAGAAGCACTTAGTACAGTTCAAGATAATGTGTCTTTAGCTTTCAGTTGTATACAAGTACAGTTAAGGATGCAGGCAACAGCGGCTCTGATCATACGGGAAGGGGGTGAAGGTAATTTTCCAGCTGAAATTCAGAGAATTGTTTGGGATAATGCAATTGATTTTGAAAGGAAGTTTCAATCCTGGTGGACTATGGTGAATTTCACTTATGATCCTGCTTCTAATGTGGCCACTGCCTTTGTGGCACTGTTTATGTTATCCATCCCATCATTGACCTAGGATTAAACCATGAAAAAACAATACTCTACCATTCAGAACATAGAGTGTGGGCACGAAAGATGAATGAAAAGTGGCAGACAGTAAACTTAGAATCCTGCATTACTAGAGAACAGATGGGATTCATTTGTGAAAGCAGTACTATTAATGCCCAAGATGTGTGTCTAGACACTGAATAGAGTATTTGCCACTTTGAAATTCATCCAGTCACTGACCAGAAAACTGTGCTCGTATATACTGGAAAAGAGTGTGTATGCTTGAGAACTGCCTGTGCTGCTGTAAAAATTGATAGCAATGATGTTATTCTGTCAAGTAGAAATCATTCTAATTCTGTATTTGTAATTTTGTTAAGATTATCGGGAGTGATTTTTGTACTCGGCCACAGTGACATCCCACCAGCTGAATAAAACAAATTACACAATGTAACACAGATTATCACTTACCCCTATTGGGACGGACCTTACATTCGTAAAACAATTAATTAATCACCAAGACCTACTGGAAATCTTGAAGGAAATCCAAGAAAGTGGAAAGAAAACCTTAATTACTGTCCAACATGATACAAAAGAAATAACTAGAATTCTGCAAAGAATAGAACAAAATGCAGATCATCACTGGTGGGATGTGGTCTTTAGGTGGTCACCAACTGCAAATGGAATCTTTAATAAATTGTGCCATCCCATTGTAGTTTTGTTAATATTAGTTGGGATAAGCTTAAGATTATCTATTATATTGCTAATTTGGAATTGGAGAATACTACAATGAATAACTGTATTAACCTCTTTATCAAATGTACATGGTAAAGCACTAAAGTACACTTGTTGTCATAAGAATTTGTACCAAGTAAAAGAATTTACTTCCTCCTTTTAGGAAAGGGGGGAATGAGGCAAAGTGAAAATTTTCCAGGATAGAAATCCATTTTAATTTAGGTGAAATGTACATTTTTGAGTTGAGTTCTGGTTAGAAACCATAGTTATTTAGACAGACTGCAATGCCTAAGGTCAGTGAAGTTACTTCAGCAAAGGACACAGATAAAGGGGGGAAGACAGAAGATGATAGAGAGAGACAGGGACTGCTGTAAGGGCAAGTCAGCCTGACCTCGGAATTCTTTCTGATAAAAAGGAACTAGTGGTAAAAGTCACACGAAACCCATAAAAATTAATATGTATGAACCTATTGTGAAACTGTATGCATATGTATTTGAGAGAGAGATAAAAGGAGATCTGAAGTTCTCAGAGGTATGCATGCCTTTTTGAGGAGAGCCATCTCCGCATGCGTCCAGCGCTGTAATAAACATACCAAGCTTTACAACTTTTACAAAGTTGTGAGGTTTCTTCTTTTCTCCGCAAAACACAGCGATACTTGGCTTCCTGCCACTCTTTTGCTTTAATTTGATATTTGTTCAGTATCCAATTGCTCTTGTCACACTTTACTTTTTCTAATTTGGCCTTTGGTACTTCTTGCAAATAAATTCCTGCTGTTGTTCTGTGTACCCACGTTCTCTACCAATCTTTATCACCTGTTTTAATATGTTTTTTCCTTACTGCAGCCCACAAAGTTTTATCAGTTTCTTTCTCTATTTCTTTCATACAATTACAGCAGAGAGCATTAGGGATCTATCCCCTTGGTAGGTTTGTATACCAAAATTCTTCACACTCTATACACTTAAAACAACCCCATGGATAACACTTAAAGTTTGTAGTAGTACATTCTACCTCTTATGAGTGCAATTGGTTTTGCAACTTAAGGTAGGAGCATTTTTTGTGACATACCTCAGTCTCTTTTTAACTTGATTTTCAGTTCTCTGGGGGTAGATGCAATTCTCCACTGTGATTCAGCAGGAGTCTCTGTCAGTGGTTCCGTCTCTGTCGGTGGTTCCGCTGGTCCTTTGACCCGCGACGCATGGATCCAGCCTTTTTCCGCAGTTCGGACAGCTGTAAATATGGACCTTCCTACCTAGGAGACAAACTTTCTTCTTTCCAGCTTTTAATCAGCACCCGGTTACCTGGTTTTATTTGATGTATGCTAAATCTGAGAGGGGCTGATTGAGCAATTACTCCATTCTCCCTTAGTTCTAGGACATGTTGTCCCATCTTCTGGATGTATTTTTGAATAGTCATATCGGCTATGATTACTGATGTTTGGGGTACTTCCTGGGAATAAGGCATTCCATAAAGCATCTCACATGCAGAAAGTCCCGTATCTGCATTTGGAAGTGTCCTTTTATTAAGCAATCCTAAAGATAAACACTTTGCCCATGACATTTGGGTCTCAATCATTAATTTTGTTAACTGCTGTTTTATAGTTTGGTTCATTCTTTTCACCCTCCCAGAGCTCTGGGGGTGCCAAGGGGTATGATATTCCCAGGAAATCCCCATAGCTTGTGTTACTCCTTTTATAATGCTGGAAGTAAAGTGGGAGCCCTGATCAGAATCAATGGCCCTGATAACCCCAAATCGAGGAATGATTTGTTCCAACAATATTTTAACCACAAACTTTGCTGTGGCTCGGACAGCCGGGTAGGCCTCCACCCAATGAGTCAGTTGATCTACTAATACTAACAAGTATTTCCATCTGCCCACCTTTGGTAATTCAGTATAATTTACCTGAACCCTTTCAAATGATCAGTAGGCTATTTTTTACTGCCAGTTGGAGCTTGTCTCATTACCTTTTTGCTAACTTTTTGACATGTCAAACACCCCTGTGTTACTTGTTTTGCTATCTCAAAAAGTCCAATACATCCATAATATTTTAAAAAATGATCACATAAGGCTCTTGTTCCCCGATGAGTGTGTTGGTGCAACTGGCTTAAAATCCTTCTAGCATAAGCCTTAGGTAAAATCTCTCTCCCATCTGACAGTACCCATTTTTCCAGCTCTTTCTTAGCTTCTAATCTTTTTATAGCATTCTCCTCTTGAGTACTATAACTTTTTGGCAGCTCCTGTTGAATTTCCGCTACGGTGTTCAGCTGGATAGTTTTTTTTAATTTACATGCTGCCTCCTTTGCAGCTTGGTAGCTGTGCTGTTTCCTTTCACTAAGTAGCTTGACCTCCGTTGATGACCTCTTACATGTACTACTGCTATTCTCTTAGGTCCTTTCCAGGCTTCAAGCACTCTGATTATTAACTCCTGATGGATCAGTTTCTTCCCTTGAGTGTTTATCAAACATCTTTCTATCCAGATTTTTCCAAATGTGTGTAGCATTCTAAAAGCATATTTTGAGTATGTGTAAATAGTCCCCACCTTATCTTTTAAAAGTTCTAAAGCTCGTTATAATTCACAAGCCTGAGCTGACCAGCTAGAACTTATTTTTCCTCATTCTATTACAGACATATTTTCTCCTTCTACAATTGTTTATCCTGAATTTCTTTTCCCTTCTATCACCCATGACAAGCCATCGATAAAATATTTTTTCTCTGTGCTTCTCGTAACAATTCTTGCAAACCTCTCTCCTGCCAGCCGTCTAACTTTCTAAGTTTCCCTCTAATATCCTCACAGTACTTAGCCACAAACTGAGTTTTGATTAATGCTTCCCACACTGCTGTATCAGGATCTAATCTCAAATACAATTGGATACCTTTCCTTACTCTTTCTAACCAATCTATGGGTGACTCGTCTTTCCCCTGACGTTCATTCAGGGCTTTGCTAACATCTTGCCCTTTGGGGATTGCTTCTCAGATTCCCTGAATAATTATATTCCTGAGATCCACCATATTCTGCCTGTCCTGGTTGTTGTTACAGTCCCAGTTAGGGACTGCCAGGGGCCATTTCATTTCTCCTAAAGGTCCCTGCTGGTGGTCTCTATCCCAAATTCTCATGTTAACCTATCTTATCAGCTGCCTCTCCTCTGTAATAGAATAAATCAGCTGCCTCTCCTCTGTAAATAAAATACTTAAAATTGACTGAATCTCCATCCAGGGGTAAATACTGGATCCTAGAAACTGATCTAGCCTTTCAGACACCCCTAGAGGATCTTCGAGTAACCTTCCTATTCCTTTTGTTTTTAAACACCCTTACATCCCTGGTGTTCAGGGGTACTGGCACATACCCAATGACTGGTCTCCCTTGATTTCCTACTAATGGTACTTCCCTTAATGGGTACAGCTGCCCCCCCCTTCCCTTCTTTATTGCTATCCCTGCTGCTTTCTGCTCGTGACCTTTCCTGGCTTCTTGTTCTGTGTGCTGGTGGTGAATCAAGTACCAGGAGCGGAGCCACCGGGGCTTGTGGCAGCGGCAGTGGAACCACCAGGGCTTGTGGCAGTGGGAGTGCAGCTGGCTGTGGTAGATAAGAGGGGGGGGGAAGGTTATCTAAGTGATCTCACTGATTCTTTTCCTTTTTGGTTTTTAATGCATACAGGGGGAGTAGGCCAGGACATAGGCATTCAAGGCCTTACAGATTCACCCTTCAAATGACCCGTACATTGGCTAGTATAAATTATCAGGTCGTATCATTTCCTTAGTCCATTCTACCATACAATATTGTATCGTTTGCTCTTTACTTTTTCCTCTCCTGGATTCACATTTGTCCTACAATTTTAACATTACCCCAAGGGGGATGTCCTGGGGTATATCTGGCAAAATGCTCCCTCTTTTTCCAGTACTTTCAGTACCTTTATTTTCCTGCTGGTTTATACCACCTCCTGGGTATTTGCTCTGGCATTGACCCATTTTTTTTCCCCGAACAGGTGTTCCCTCGCTCACTTTGACCTCACTTGTTCAGACCTTAGTCCTTCTTGTCAGGAATTTCCTTAATAACAAGTCCCTTCTAATGCCTCTTGCCTCTGATTCTCTACAAGGAAAAGAAAACAAATTCCTCTCCGTAACTATTATCGCATCTCACCCCCCCAACCTTTTATATACAGAAAATCCTCTTCCACATGCTTTGTTCCTTCACCTGCCGCCCCCCTCGTGGGGTAGCAAAGCTGAGGTTAGAAGAACTCCTCACCTGTGTTGTGATTAGGTCACATCTCACACACACACCATTCACACTCTTACACACCTACACCTGTTCTTATCCCAACAAACCAAGCAATACTTACAGCCTCCTTTTCTCACCTGGGTCTTTGTGCACGAGTTTATTACAGGTGAATTTACTGCAGTCTACTCCAGGAGCTAAAAATTCTTCGCTCATAATTTACCTTATGGATTTCCTCTTCCCTGAGAGAGTCCCCTGTCACTCGGGGCCACCCGAGGCAGAAGCCTACAAGGTGGGGCGCCTCCCTGAGATCAGGAGTCTCCCTCAATGGATTTGGAAATTTCCGGCCAACGCACCAAATTTATTATGAATAAGAAGCTTGACTAGGCCAATATTCAAGCAGCAATCAATTTATTATTTAATATGGTAAAGTATGAGCAATACAGTGCTGGGTACAGTGGGGGAACTTTGCCCTCCAACTGCACACCGATAATTGATGGTTACAGGTATTTATAGGGGCACTCAGTTTTTTTCAGCAGTTTCTATTTCCAATCTTTTACCCATCAGCAATTTTCATTCCAAAATATTATATCACAATTCTATACACTATTGTGATTTTAATTTCTCGGGATGTATCTCAAAGGAGTATCCCCAGATGGTGACGGTCCAGTTTCTGAAAGAAGAAAGACGAATCCCATCTGGTGGGGTCTGGCTCCCCAGATGTGTGTCCACCTTTTAATTGCAGAGACTCTAAATCTCATAACAGTGATGTCCAGCTTCCCTTTGGTCAAAACCATAAATCCTTGAGGTGATGTTCATCTTTCTTTCTCAAGCTGTTTTTCTCTGCTTCAATAAGGCGTGAGGTAAGCATATTTCCTTCATATATATTCAAAAGCTATAGTTTCAAGGATACAAGTAATATTCTAAAATTATACATCAAAAGGTTATTATTGCAGAGCTTTTTATGGATTAAATGCAAGCAAAAAGCAACATCTTTAACACCTTAATTCCAATGCTCCTAAATCAACCAGGGTTAATTGCAAACAAGATAGGTTCAAAGGCCTTTTTCCATGCTTTATTTTCCTCAGTTATTATTAGAATTCACAGCTCTCCCATTGTCGGGGTCCACACATTTCGCATTCGCAAATACACACGTCGCCTGTTTGTACCTGACACGAAACAGAGCTTTGCATCTCACAGGGGCACCGGACGAGGCCGGGAGAAGGGAAGGGCTCCCGCGCGGCCGCCGCTCGGGGCTGGACACTGGGCTCAAAACTCATTCCCCGCAACCCGAATCGCCCCGGTGCCCCGAAACCAAGCTCCGGACTCCGCTCGGGACGGCCCCGGGCCGCGCCCGGGGCAGGACCCGCCCCGGGCAGGACGCACCAAGTCCGCTCAAAGCGGCCCCACTCCGCTGGGGGGGGGAGAGGAAGCCGCGCCTCCGCTCGTCAGATGCGGAACAGCGGTGGCGGGAACAGAGCGCGGTGAGAGCGGGGCGGTGGCGGGAACAGAGCGCGGTGAGAGCGGGGCGGTGGCGGGAACAGAGCACGGTGAGAGCGGGGCGGTGGCGGGGGGAGAACGAGAGGCTTGAGGGAGAGAACGGTGCGAATCCGGACTAGGGAAGTACCGAGGGCGCCGCGAGATCGTGGGGACCCGGAAGAAAGGGCACCTGGCACACGGCGGGGACATCGGGAGGAGCCAGGAAGGAGTGGGGCCATTGGGGTGACACTGGGGGTCCCAGCCCCAGGGCTGGGGGGCCACTGCGGGGAGACTCGGCGGTCTCAGGCCCAGGGCAGGGTGGGGTGCTCTAGGGGGACGCTGGCAGCGTTCAGCCCCTAGCGTCCCCCTAGAGAGGACAACGGGGGCACCAGGAAAACCCTCGGGGCGGGCGGTGACCCATCTACCCCAATTTATGGAGCACAGCGTGGCCCCTTTCCACCCACACCCCGAATTTTTTGGGCCCAGCGGTGCCCCCTTGGTCCGCCACTCTGTGGGCTGCGTGGTTCTTCCTCTAGCCCAGCCCTTGTGTCCCAGCAGTGACCCCATTTCCCCGTGGGATTTTCTGCCCCGATGGCGAAAGACGAGCGGGCAACACTGCTTGAGGTGCAC
Source organism: Ammospiza caudacuta (assembly GCF_027887145.1). Lineage (NCBI taxonomy): Eukaryota > Metazoa > Chordata > Aves > Passeriformes > Passerellidae > Ammospiza > Ammospiza caudacuta. Next base: position 1,541,214 of record NC_080623.1, read on the forward strand.
CAGGCGCTCTCGGAAGAACAATTCCAGAACCTGAAGTACCTTCTGGAAAGCAAAATTCCTGCCGGGCTTGTGCTCCAAGCATCGCGCCCTGAGTTGTGCCGGATCCTCCTCCAGCGCTTCCCGGGGAATTCCCTGCGTGAGATCGCCAGGATCCTGCGGCAGATTGGCCGCCCCGACCTCATCCAGCGCTTCCAGCTGCCCCTGGAAGAGCAAATCCCGGAGGAAAACCCCAGGGAACCTAATAGGGACACCCCCAACGGGACCAGGGATCCCACTTCAGGACGGCATCCTGGAGGGATTCCAACTCCACCCATAAATCCCCAAATATTGACACAGAAGGATTTGATGACAGTCGCCGAAAGATTCGGAAAAGAGTGGAGGCAGGTGGGAATTCTGCATCTAGGGCTGGAGCAGAGCAGGCTGGACCAGATCCAGGAGGAAAATCCGAACAATTCCACTATGAGGAGTTTCGAGATGCTGCGGGATTGGCAGCGGCGTCAGCGAGAGGAAGCCACGGCGTCCCAGCTCCTAGCCTGCCTTGAGAAGGCCCACCTTGATCCCGAAATCCTCAACTTCCTCCGGAGCCTCCAGGGGAATTGAGGGACCCCCAAACTCCCTTCCTGGGGGAGGGGAGTGTGATATCAAATTCATATAAAATTGAGACCATTAAATGCTCTTTTATTCCATGAGTGCTGAGTTTTAGGATCAAGTCCCGAGAACATCCATCTTTACTCCTGATTTAAAGATCCCAGAAGGAAGTCCAGGCTCTGCTCCACTTCCTCAGGGATGGACACAGCAGGTTTTGCAGTACTTTCCCAAGAGTTTTTTGCATGCTGACAGATCCTCTTCCCTACAAATTCCAGCCTCTGGAACTTCAAGAAGCCATGGGAATGTCAGGAGAGTCACAAGGCTACTACATGCTGATCCCAGAATCCACAACCTCCTCTGGAGCTTCCAGGGGAATTATGGGACCCCCTACACCCCAAAGCCTATTTTGAGGGTGGGGTTATATCAAATTATTATCAGATCAAGACCATTAAATGGAGTTTTATTCCATGAGTGTGGAGTTTTGGGGTCATTTCCAATTTGGGATGAGGGGAGGAAATCAAGGATCTGCTCCTCTACCTCAGGGATGGGGGGAAGGTTTTGGGGTCTTTCACTGGGGTTTTTGGGAGTGCTCACAGATCCCATCCCAATTCCTGTATCTCATCCAGGAAGAAGTCCAGGTCCTGGCGGGTGACAGCAGGATTGGTGATAATCTGCCGGAAGAAGTTGACGTGGGATCCTTGGGGTTGGTACCCCACCATCATGGAGCCCCTCCGGATCATCTTTTCCTTGATGGCTGGGGCCACCTAGGGGGACACACCATTTCAGGAGGATTTTGTTTTTCTTTTTGGGTGATTTCTGGGGATTTGGAAGGCTGTTGGAGGTGGGAGGAATTTGGAATTCTGGGCTCACCTTTCCCAGTTTGTCCCAGAATTGCGGGCAGTTCTCCTGGCCCCGCAGGCTGGGTGGGATGAACCAGAAGCAGAGGTTGATAAATTCTGGCTGCAGGAAGAGGAAGGAGATCATGACCCTTCACCCAATTCCCAGAATCTGATAGGGATTTGCACTTCCAGAAATTCAGCCATGTGTATTTACTTGTCTGTGGTTGGAACCTCCAGGATTTAATACTCCAGGATTTAAACCTCCAAAATGGAAACTTCCAGGATGATTAAACTCCAGGATTTCAACCTCTGGGATTTCAACCCCTGGGGTGATTTAAATCTGTGGAATTCCAAACTGCAGGATTTCAGATTCTGGGATTCAAACCTGTGGGATTTGTCCTCAGGGATTTAAACCTCCAAGACTTAAACTTCTGGGACTATTCAAACCTCTGAGATTTCAGCCTCTGGGATTGAAAACTCTGGAATTTAAACTTTGGGGATTCAAACCTTTGGGATTAACCGCCAGGCAGTTAAAGTTCCAGGATGATTTAAACCCGTGGCATTCCAACCTCCAGGACTCTTAGGTGTCCATGTCCCCCATTCTCCATTCCACCATCACCCTTACCTCCATCACCAGCTGGAATCCCTCCCTCCTCTTCACCTGCTCCAACAGATACCTGGGGACAGCAAAGGGGTGAAGCCAAGTTTGGGAGGGTGGAGGGTTCCCCCTGATCCTGGGGCTCACCGAGAGGCACCGAACGCCCGCTCCACACGCTGTGCCAGCCCCCGGGTCCCCACGGCTTTCCAGAGGATCCAGAGCTTGAGGCCGTCGGCGCGGCGGCCGCATTGGGGGCTCTTGTCCCCTGTGTCCAGGGACACGTCGTAGAACTTGTCCCGCTGGAACAGGTACGAGGCCCCCACGCCATGGCAGCACTGCAGGAGCCCCTGGGATGGGCAGGGGGCACCAAAATTAATGAGGGGGCCCAGGAGGCATCCTAGGGGCACAAATTCAGGATGGGGGGCACCTACGGAGCTGTCACGGAGCAGGAATGCTGAGCACTGCAACCCCACCATCAACAGCTTGTGGGGGTTCCAGGTCACTGAGTCAGCTCTGGTGGGGGGGAACAGCAGAGTTTGGGGGGGGCCCTCTGGGGAAAAAGGGTATCCCCAAAAGCTCAGAGGGCAGGTGGGAGTCTTTTGCGGGGGTAGGGGGAGGGACACACCTGTGGATGCCGGCAAGGAGATGACGGAGTTGGGGGGACAGGAGGGCGCTGCCCCCCCATGCTGCCTGCAGGAAAAGGGGGATCAGCACGCACAGGGGGACCCCCAAGCCCCCCCCAGCCAAGCACCCCGAACTCACGTCCACATGCAGCCACAGCCCATGGCGGGCACAGACGTCGGCGATGGCGTCCAGCGGGTCGAAGGCGCCCAGGATGGTGGTGCCACTTGTGGCACACACAAAGAGGGGCTCTGAGCCCTGGAGGGGATTAGGGAGGGGTCTGGGGGTATCGGAGGGTGCTGGGGGCATGGAAGGGGGTAGAGGGCAGGGGAGCACAGGGAGTCAAAGGTTGCCAGGATGGTGGCACAGAAAAAGAAGGGGCTCTGAGCCCTGGGTGGGCATTTGGGGGGACTTTGAGATGGCTCAGGAGGAAAGCTGTGGGGGGCTGGAGGATACAGGGGGACATTGGGGGTGCAGGAAATGGGCTATAGAGGGATTTGGGGCAGACAGGAAACTGACTTTAAGGAAGGGCAGGAGGTCTGGGGAGGACAGAGGACATTGGGTGCATTGAAGAATTGAAGAGATAGTGGGGGGACATTGGAAGACATTCAGGGTTTTTGGGGGGACATTGGGGAGATTTGGGGAGACATTGGGGGACTTGGAGGGTGGTTTGTGGACATGGGAAGGGCTTTGGGAACATTGGAGAGGCTTTGGGGACTTAGAGGGGGACACACGGACTTTGAGGGAGCTTTGCGAACACTGGGAAGGCCGTTGGGGTTACTGCGGAGCCATTGGGGAGTTTGAGGGCCTTTGGGGTGTGCAGCCTCTCCTGACCTCAGCTTTCACCCTCTGGATCTCCTTCTCCAGCTCTTCCGGGATCATCTTCCTCCTGAAGGGAAGGGATAGGGATGGATACCTGCAGGAATCCCCTGACCTGGGGTCCCTCGGGACCTCCCAGCACTCACCTCTCATCTGTCCGCACCAGGTGAACATTGTCCGTGCCAATTCCCAAGAGAGCAGCTCCTTTTAGGATGGAGTAATGGCTCTGGGCAGGAAAACAGGACCGGGATTGGGGGGACCCCAGGAATCAGATCTGGGGTCACCTCAGGGACCAGACTTGTGGTAACCCCAGATTTTGGGTAATCTCAGGGACCAGACTTGGGGTGACCCCATGGGCCAGGTTTTGGGGTAGCCTCAGTGACACCAGGTTTTGGAATGACCCCATGGATCAGGTTTAGGGCAACCTCCAAGGATCAACTTTGGGGCGACCCCAGGATCAGTTTTTGGGATGACCCCAGGTGAGCCCCTGGATCATGTTTTGTGGAGGTCCCAGGGATGACATTTGGAGTGACCCATGGGATCAGGTTTTGGGGTGACCCCAGGAATAGGGTTTGGAATGACCCCATGGATTAGAATTGGGATGACTCTGAGGATTAGGTTTTGGGGTGACCTCGAGCCCCCAGTCCCACCTTCCTGGGATGCAAACAGGCCCAGGCGAGGCAGGTCCCAGTTCCCTCTGCTGCGGCTCTCCGGGAAACGCCGGAATCGCGCCACGTTCATGGCCAACATGTTGGACATAGAGCCCCCTGCCCAGGACAGGGACCTCCGTTTCACCCCCAGGGCACCACGGACAGGCTGCCAGGGGCAGAGGGGGGACAGGGATACCCCTCGGGAAGGGTCCGGGATACCGGGAGCGAAGATGCCATCGCCGCTGCTCCACCCCACGAGCTCCCGGAGCTTGGCCAGGACCTGCTCCTCCATCAGCACCAGCACTGGGGCCACTTCGTATGTGTACCTGGAAGGGCCCAGCAGCAGTCGGGGGGGTTCCCCTCCCCCTGAAACCTCAGAACCCCAAACAACTTTCCCAGAGCCTCAGCACCCCAAAACCCTCCCCGCAGAAGCCCCCCTCCATCAGCACCAACACTGGGGGCTAGATCAGGGCAGTCAGCACAGGGTTTTGGCAGGTCCTTTCTCATTTGGGCTCCTCAACACCCCCAAAACCCTCCCTCCAACCTTGAGCAGCCCAAAATCCTCCCGCCAGCACCTCCCCCTCCATCAGCACCAGGGTCTCCTTGCAGGTGGATCTGGGGGAGGGGAGGGTCATGGCAGCTTTTTGAGGGGTCTCCCCATGCGCCAGCTGCCCTTTGGGAGTGTTGGGGGCTCACGGGCTCGTGTTGAGGGTCTCGGTGAGGAACCGGCCAGCCAGGGCGTGGTGGTCCACAGTCCAGCCCCAAGAAAAGCTGGTTGAAGAACCAGTTTATTTATTTGGCATGTTTACTGCTTGATTTGTGGTTTGGTGGTCCTTTTGGGTTTTTTCTCCCCCTGTTTTTAGAGTGAAGTAGGTGAATGAGGCTAGTTGGCCCATGATGATGAATGGGTGTTCTACTGGGTGACTGCCTACTAAGGTTAGAATGAGGATATTAGCGACTAGGGCTCACAACCCTTGTTCAGGGTTCAGGGATAGAGACCTGCCTTTGTTATTTTATTGGGCCAGGTGTGGGTTTATCTGTTTGTTACTTAGCTATTTTCTGGCCAAGTTTCAAACCCCTGTCCCCTCCCATCGTGTTGTTAACCCCTCCTATCCCAAACTGTTCCCTTCCCTTGAAGTCCTTCATTGGTTTATATACCTTGTATTCCCCACCTTGTGTTCCACCCCCAATTCTCCTGATTAGCTAGAGATTCTATCCTCCCCTGAGACCTGCCCCCCTTTATAAGCTGTTGTTTGCCCCCAGTTTGTGGTCCTGGGACCTTGGGGAGGGGGTTTTTGCCATCTAAAAACGTTACCCAGAGTTCTACCCCAGGCCCGTGCTGTGGCCCTTTTGTTCCACGCTGCGCCTCCAGTGGTAGCTGGGATAGTGTGGAGCCCAAAAGAGGGGGACTGTAGCCCACCCCCGTCACCATCCAGCCGGGATGCGCAACAGGGGGTGACCTGGGGGAACACAGAGGGAACAGAGGGTGGTCAGGGGAGGACATGGCGGGGGGGCAGGGAGAGGCAGGGAGAGATATGGGAGGGGATAGGGGCAAATGGGGGGGAACATGAGAGGGTTAAGGATGGCACGTGGAGGGTGGGACACGGGAAGATAAGGGGAGGGCCTGGGAGGTTCCGAGGAGTCATGGCAGGGTCAGAAGGAGACTGGGGAGACAGGAGGAGGATATGGAGGACGGAATGAGGGGGTGTGAGGAAATGGGAAAATGGGTGGGCAGAGGGGATACAGGGGAATCAGGGGATGCACAAGAGGGACATGGAGGATGGGGGGACAGGAAGGATTGGGGGTGGGTAGGCAGAGATCAGATGGGACTTGGAAGGAGTTGGAGGTATATGGGGAGGGTCAGGGAGTGGATGCAGGGGGAAATGGGGGGGCATGGGGGCAGTCAAGCGAGATGCAGAAGATTGGGGTGTTATGAGCTTGAACAAGGCCAGATTTTGAGAAGGAAAAAGGCTCTCATTTATTAAAACAAACTACAGAGGACGGGGAGTTTGACATAAGCCCAAACTCCCATGCAACAACCCAAAGATAACGTGTCCCAAACACGCTGGGTTCTCCCCCAAAAGTAGGTCCCTCAGAAGGAGAAGAACCCCAAACCCAACCGAAACCCTCACTTTATAACCTCTCTCAGGTCCAGGATTGGTGGGTGTTGGATCTGCACGTTGATTGTTTGTTTTCCCGTGTTCTCATTGGTCCATATCGATATTCATTCTGGACCAATCATTTTCTTGGGGCATCGAATGATTGGTCAAGTCCCCTGTCCAATCACCTCCCGCCTCCCTTCGACTATCACCCCCACCAAACCCTGGACCTGCCCTCCCCAGGACCCACAACAAACACCCATCAAATCACCCCAAAACAGCAATTCCAACCCAGCCCCAATTCAACACAAATTGAACACCATTTATAACAACTTCCCCCCTAAAACTTTGATTGGGCTTTAGCCCGCATCAGCATGTCCAACATTTTCTTAATTAGTTTCTTCTTCAATGGTGTATAGTTGTCTCAATTTCTGGTATTGCTTGCACATCTCAGGGGCTGACTTGGCAATCTCTGAGTTCTCCGCTATTTCCACTCCATTTTCTTGTAGTAGCAGCTTTCTTTCATTAAACATGGTTCATAAACCCCATGTCTTATCTTTCTTTCAATCAGTCTCTTTCCTGAACAGATTAATTTTTCTTTCATAGGGCATTCCCCCATTAACTTCTGTTTGAAATTCCCTATATTTTCATATAGCCAATGTGTTTTTCCATCTTCTATACAGCTGGTGAATGACAAAGAGTTGAAGCAATTGGGACTCGGATTCGTGCGGGTTCTAGGGACAGCAGTCCAAGAATCTCCTGCACACAGAGGATAGTGGCATTTCTGAAATGGCAGTGGGGGTCCGGTACAAGCTACTCTCCCAGCCATGTCTCCCCTCCACAGAGGATCAGCGACTCTGTGGTAAGAATATAACCTGATCCAGTCTTGCCCCCCCGCTTTCCTTGTTTATTTCTGTGAGATTCTTACCAATTACTGCTGCAGGAGTCTACCTTTCCTTTTGTATCAACCTGTTCCTTCCGTCTTTTAGGGGCAGATTGCTAGAGGCATGGGAGAATGCTCTATCTTTTCCTGGATCTCAGGATCTGTATTAATAAATACCAGAGATTAAAATACTTCCTTCACAACTCATATCATTTCACCCCCCCTAAATAGAGAAAAAAAAGTTACAACTTTCAATTAGTTATTTTACAATAAATCTAACAAAGTTCTATTATAACTCATAACTTATTTGTCTTCTTATGGTGTTTCTGATGTCTTCTTCCTTAGAATCAGCTTGGTGTTACTTAGCTGAGGTCAGAGATAGCCCCTCGGGTGCTGAAACTGGCCCTTTCACTCGGGTGACAAGTGTCCATCCTGCTCCTGTGTTTGAATAACTGTTTCGGTAAAACTTGGAATGGACCTTCCCACTTTGGGATTAATGGTTGTTCTCTCCAGGTCTTGATAAATACCCAGTCACCAGGTTGGAATTTGTGGATTTTGAAATCAATGGGAGTAGCTTGAGGAAGATATCCCTTAATTCTTCTAAAATGCAGGTTGTAGTCTTGATATATTTTCTCACACCCCATTCTCCTTCTTCATATGTTCTCACATCTCCTGAAGTTGTTAAGAATGGTAAACAAAACATAATTTCATATGGTGGCACTCCTATATTTGCCCTTGGTTTAGTCCTTATCCTCATTAGTGCCAGAGGGAGACATTTCAACCAATTCTTCTTTGTTTCTTCTGTTAATTTTGTAAGAGTTATCTTAAGAATCTGATTCATTCTTTCTACCCTCCCAGAACTTTGGGGTCTCCATGGAGTGTGAAATTTCCAGATGATATTTAGAGCATTCATTAGTTGTTGTAATATCTTAGCTGTAAAATGAGGACCTCTATTGGAGTCAATAGTATCAATTATTCCATATTGGGGTATGATTTGTTCTAATAAAATTTTGCTTACAGTCTCTGCAGTTCCTTTCGTTGTTGGATATACCTGCACCCAATGAGTCAGATGGTCTATCATTACTAGTAAATACTTATACCTTTGTAACTGTGGTAATTCCGTAAAGTCTGTTTGTATACATTGAAATGGTCTTTTTGCTAACTCGCTTCCCACTGGAGGTAATTTTCTCATTATTTTTCTATTTATCTTCTGACATGTCATACATTCTCTGGTTATTATTTTGGCAATTTCCCATACCCCGATACATACATAAGTTCTCATAAAATGATCGCACAAAGCTTGAGTGCGCCGATGGGTTGAGACATGTAGGTCCTCTAATATCTTCCTAGTTAATGCTCTAATACTTGTCTACCCTCTGGCATCCTCCATTCTCCTTTTTCATTTTGGTCCGCACCATGTTTTAGTAACTCTTCTTGTTCTTTCTCATTAAATGTAGGGATCTCCTCCTTTCCTCTATCATCATCATCATTCTCATCTCCTATTTCATTTAGTTTGAGGATCTTTTCTGAATTCTCCACTGTGGCCCTCTTTGCAGTTATATCTGCCAAGTTGTTCCCTTTTATTTCTCTAGTATCACCTTTTTGGTGTCCTTTTGTATGCACCACTGCAATTTCTTTAGGCCCTTTCAAAGCTTCTAGCACTGCTCTTATGAGGCCTTCATGAATCAAGGTTTTTCCTTTTCAGTAACAAATCCTCTCTCCGCCCAGATTTTCCCAAAGGTATGTACTACCCCATAAGCATATTTAGAATCAGTGAATATAGTGCCATTCTTTTTGTCCAACCATTTCACTCCTTTTAATAGTGCATCAATCTCACAACACTCTGCAGACCAATTCACAGGAAGCTTTCCTTTTTCCACAACTGTCATTGTATATCCCTCTACTATGGCATATCCTGATACTCTTTTCCCATCAACTACTTGTGATGAACCATCTATAAAAAGTATTTCTCCCTCAGATAAAGGTTGTTCTAATAGATCCTCTCTGACTTTTATCTTCAAATCTATAGTTTCGAGACAGTGATGTGGCAATTCTTCCTTTGGTTCTCCATATAAGAACTGCACAGGGTTCTGAATTCTTGTTGTAGCTAATTCTATATTTTCACTGTTGTTTAAAATCAATTCATACTTTAAAAGTCTACTGTCTGAAATCCACTGACATGCTCTCCTACTTACGATATTTTTTAAATCATGGGGAGTATATACCTTGATTTTGTTACCTAATGTTAACCTGTAACCTTCTTCTAGGAGAACTACAGTGGCAGCTACCGCTTGGAGACAAGGAGGCTGACAGCGGCGAGGGAAGACAAGCAATCAGTTAATATGATTGGTAAAGCAAGCTTCAGCTTATTTTCAGTACAACGGAACTTTTATATGTTTCTATTCGTTATGCGTACTCATCTGTCGTGGGTTGACAGCCTTTATCCCAATATCGTGTGTTGTGTCTGGCAGCTGTGCCTTTTCTCTCTTCCCCCCCCCCCCCCCCGGCCGTCTTGCTGCGGCGGGGCGGGGAAGAGAGGGGGGAGTGTTTGACCAGGCCTTTTTGCTTTTGGCTTTTGCTGCTTGGCTTGGCTAGCCGCTTTGCTTGCTTGCTTTCTGCTTTTTTTGTGCTGTTTTTTTCCTTTTCTCTTGCTCCCTCTTTCTTACCCTCCCCTGAAGATACTGGACCGGCTCCGGACGTGACCTGAGAGCTCCAGGACACCCGAAGCTTGCAAAGAAGAGTGGCGCCCTCTCAACACAGTCTGTTTTTTCTGTTTTCTTTTCTTTTCTTGTGTTGGGGAGTGTTCTTTTGTTACTTGTAAATAAATAGGTTTTGTTTTCCACTTTGCTCCTCCGAGAAATTCCTTCCCGAACCCGGTGTTGGGGGAGGGGTGGTTGGAGGTTTGTTTTGTTTTTGGGGGGCTCCCTTTTGGAGATTTCCCCTAATTTGTCCTAAACCAGGACAATATACTTTTTGGTGCGTTGGCCGGGAAAAAGGAGGCCAAAAAACAGTGGAAAAAAAACCTATAACAATAATATTTTGGTTTTGGCTATTTTGTGGGCATATCGGTGATTCATAATGTCATTTGGAGTGGAAGCTTGCCGGTCGTTCTGGTCCCTAGGGGTTTTTGAAGTTTTAATACTTTTGTGGTCCCTGGGGTTATTTCCTTACCCAAAAATAGCTCTGATGTTGGCCCTAATAAGTAGCTTTTGTAAGCGGGGGGCACTAACCAGAATAGTCATTGTGCTGGTCTTATGTATGATGATGTGTCGGATAAAAATGCTGGACTTTATTTCAGGAATGTATGGACTGTTATTATGGTTGTTTACTCAGTTTGTTTGGGGAGAAGAAGGGGAAGGGGCTTTTCAGCCTTTGTCTTCCTTCTTGTCCTCCAAATTGTTGACATCTCTATTAGAAAATACTGAATTTCCCCTGAGTTTGAAAGAAACCATCTTTCTGGCATTTAATTTATTAAGCCTTTTCTATACTGTCTGGAGTGTGTATAAAATGAAGACTGAGATTTCTAGAGGGGTTAGAGACACTCCTGACTTAGGAGTAAAACAAAGCAGGAAAAATCTTGACTGGAGTGGGAAATGGGAGGACATGGGCCAGACTTTAAAGGAATTTTCTGATCCTATGGACTGGGACTTTCCATCTGATCAAATTCAGAATCCAGTCGAGGTGGCAAAGTATTTGAGGGAGAAGTGCCATGGTAACACTAAGGAAGAAAGGATTACTGCAGTGAGCTGGGCCTTGGCATTTGTTTACCGTACTCTGCTAGATACTGTGGAGCAGCAGATAGCAGAAAGGGAACAGGGTGATAAGTTAGTTACTACCCCAGTGACCCAGGCTGCAGCTAACCTCCCAGGCTCCAGGCTAGCAGCTGCATCAGACAGTAGGCCCCAAACCATGGCTGTTGCAGCTAATACAAGAGGTGGAAAGTGTAAAGGCAAGACCGATCGAAAGGTGGAGGATGATGAGGATGATGATGCAGGAGAAGGACCCTCACCAAAATCAGAGGCCACATCAAGGGGCACAGAATCTGGAGCTAATATTGACTCCTTTTCTCTGAAGGACCTCAGAGGCCTAAGAAAGGATTACAGACGACAACCTGACGAATCTATAATTAGTTGGTTAGTCCGCCTTTGGGATGCTGCAGGGGAGGTTACGATTTTGGATGGTACTGAAGCGAGGCATTTGGGATCCCTGTCACATGATCCTGTCATCGATCAAGGTATGATGAGGGGGGCTAACCCTCACAGCCTCTGGGAACGGGTCCTAAGAAGCGTAGCAGAACGATACCTGTGTACAGATGATCTCTATATGCAGCAGACACGGTGGAAGACCATAGAACAGGGGATCCAACGCCTGAGAGAGATGGCGGTGGCAGAGCTCATTTTCTCAGATGACATAACAACTAGAAATCCGGACCTGGTACCATGCACACCTGTAATGTGGAGGAAACTCGTGCGACTTGGGCCACCTGAATACGCTTCTGCCCTAGCAATAATGAAGCGGGATGATACATATGAGACTGTGCTCGATATGGCAAAGAAGCTTCGAGCGTATGCAGATGCTGTGCATGGCCCAACTCATGCCAGAATTGCAGCAGTGGAAACCCGACTGCAGAAACTAGAGGATAAAATTGAGGAGAATCATAAGAAACTCCGGGAAGAGATTAAGGAGGACCTTATTCAAATCTCAGCTGTACAAATTAGAGGTCCTGGTGTCCAACGCTGGCGCTCCTTTGATGGGGAGAGAAGGTACACCCCACGGACTGAGTTATGGGCTTTTCTGCGTGAGTCTGGAGAAGACATGAGGAGATGGGATGGAAAACCCACCGCTGCTTTGGCACAACGGGTGCGTGATTTGAAGAAAAGAGAAAGTATCACCAAAAGGATAGCAGCTCCGGTCGCTCATAGCCGAGATGTTAAGTATAATGATGACGATGACATGTCCGATCCCCTTGAAGGAACTTCTAAGGCATATGCCCAAGGAAAGAAGGACAATCTGGCTTAGAGGGGCCCTGCCTCCAGCCAGGAAGAGGCACGGGAGAACCGGGTTTTTTGGAAGGTGTGGATCAGATGGCCTGGCACATCAGAGCCACAAGACTATGAAGCGTTGGTTGACACTGGATCACAGTGTACCTTAATGCCATCGGAACACGTGGGGACAGAACCTGTTTCCATTGCTGGAGTGACGGGAGGATCACAACAGTTGACTTTGTTGGAAGCTGAGGTGAGCTTGACTGGGAAGGAATGGCAGGAACACCCGATTGTGACTGGTCCAGAGGCTCCGTGTATTTTGGGCATAGACTTCCTCCGGAATGGCTATTACAAAGATCCTAAGGGATTCAGGTGGGCTTTTGGAATAGCTGCAGTGGAGATAGAGGGTATTAAACAATTGAACACCTTGTCTGGACTATCAGAGAACCCATCTGCAGTAGGACTCTTGAAGGTAGAGGAGCAGCGAGTGCCAATTGCCACCTCAACAGTGCACCGCAGGCAGTACCGGACGAATCGAGATGCCGTGATCCCCATCCACAAAATGATCCGAGAGCTGGAGAGCCAAGGGGTGGTCAGTAAAACCCACTCACCCTTTAACAGCCCTATCTGGCCTGTGCGAAAATCTGACGGAGAATGGAGACTGACTGTGGACTATCGTGCCTTGAATGAAGTGACTCCACCACTGAGTGCGGCTGTACCGGACATACTGGAACTGCAGTACGAGCTGGAGTCTAAGGCAGCCAAGTGGTATGCGACCATCGATATTGCTAACGCGTTTTTCTCCATCCCTCTGGCAGCAGAATGCAGGCCTCAGTTTGCTTTTACATGGAGGGGAGTGCAGTATACCTGGAACCGACTGCCCCAAGGGTGGAAACACAGTCCTACCATCTGTCATGGACTGATCCAGGCTGCACTAGAAGAGGGTGAGGCTCCAGAACATCTGCAATATATTGATGATATCATTGTTTGGGGGAGCACGGCAATAGAAGTGTTCGAGAAAGGAGAGAAGATAATTCATATTCTCTTGGAAGCTGGATTTGCCATTAAGAAGAGCAAAGTCAAGGGACCTGCCCGAGAAATTCAGTTCTTGGGGGTGAAGTGGCAAGATGGACGGCGTCAGATTCCTGTGGATGTTATTAATAAAATCACTGCCATGTCCCCACCAACTGATAAAAAGGAAACACAAGCTTTCTTAGGCGCTATAGGTTTCTGGAGGATGCACATCCCTGAGTATAGTCAGATTGTGAGACCCCTTTATCTGGTTACCCGCAAGAAGAACGACTTCCATTGGGGCCCTGAGCAGCAGCAAGCTTTTGTCCGAATCAAGCAGGAGATCGCTCATGCTGTAGCCCTTGGTCCAGTCAGGACGGGACCAGATGTGAAGAACGTGCTCTACTCTGCAGCCGGGAGCCATGGTCTGTCCTGGAGCCTTTGGCAGAAGGTACCTGGCGAGACCCGAGGCCGACCATTGGGATTTTGGAGTCGGAGCTACAGGGGGTCTGAAGATAACTATACTCCAACAGAAAAGGAAATCTTGGCCGCCTATGAAGGAGTCCAAGCCGCCTCGGAGGTGATTGGTACAGAGGCACAACTCTTTTTGGCACCCCGACTACCGGTGTTGGGATGGATGTTCAGAGGAAAGGTTCCCTCTACCCACCATGCCACCAGTGCTACTTGGAGTAAGTGGATTGCCCTCATTACGCAGCGCGCTCGAATTGGGAAGTTAAATCGCCCTGGGATCCTGGAGATAATTACAAATTGGCCTGAAGGTGAAAGCTTTAGTGTCGCAGATGAGGAACAAGAGCCAGTGACCCGGGTTGAGGAAGCTCCGCCATACAATCAGTTACCAGTAGAAGAAACACGCTATGCTCTATTCACCGATGGTTCTTGTCGTGTCATAGGGATGAAACGGAGGTGGAAAGCAGCTGTGTGGAGTCCCACTCGACGGGTTGCAGAGGCTACTGAAGGAGAGGGTGAATCCAGTCAATTTGCTGAAATCAAAGCTATTCAACTGGCCCTAGGTATTGCAGAGAGAGAGAGGTGGCCAAGGCTCTATTTGTACACCGATTCCTGGATGGCAGCCAATGCTCTATGGGGATGGCTGAAGAGATGGAAAGAGGCCAACTGGCAGCGAAGAGGAAAACCAATTTGGGCTGCGGAAGAGTGGAAAGATATCGCTACTCGGGTAGAGAAGTTACCTGTGAAGATTCGCCATGTAGATGCCCATGTCCCCAGAAGTAGAGCTAATGAAGAGCAACAAAACAACCAGCAAGTACATCAGGCTGCAAAGATAGGGGAGTTGAAGATAGATCTCGACTGGGAGCATAAGGGAGAGTTATTCTTAGCACGATGGGCCCATGATGCCTCAGGCCACCAGGGTAGAGATGCCACCTATAAGTGGGCACGAGACCGAGGGGTGGATCTAACCATGGACAGTATCTCTCAGGTTATTCGTGACTGTGAGACGTGCGCTGCCATCAAGCAGGCCAAGCGGGTGAAGCCCCTCTGGTATGGGGGGCGGTGGTCTAAGTACAAATACGGGGAGGCCTGGCAGATTGATTACATCACACTGCCTCAAACCCGCCAGGGCAAGCGCTATGTACTAACCATGGTAGAAGCCACCACGGGATGGTTGGAAACCTACCCTGTGTCTCATGCCACAGCCCGTAACACTATCTTGGGCCTTGAAAAGCAGGTCCTTTGGAGGCACGGTACTCCCGAGAGAATTGAGTCGGATAATGGAACTCATTTTAAAAACAATCTTATTAATACTTGGGCTAGGGAACATGGCATCGAGTGGATATACCATATCCCCTATCATGCACCAGCTGCAGGGAAAGTGGAAAGGTATAATGGATTGTTAAAAACCACCTTAAAAGCATTGGGTGGGGGGTCTTTTAAAAACTGGGAGCAGCATTTGGCAAAGGCTACCTGGTTAGTTAACACTCGAGGTTCCACCAACCGAGCGGGTCCTGCTCAGTCTGAGCTCCTTAATATAGTAGATGGGGATAAAGCCCCAGTGGCCCATGTCAGAGGTTTGTTGGGAAAGACAGTATGGATCAACCCTGCCTCGAGTACAGACAAACCCATCCGTGGGATTGTCTTTGCTCAAGGACCAGGTTATACATGGTGGATAATGCAGAAAGATGGAACAACACGGTGTGTACCTCAGGGAGACCTGATTGTGGGATGAGATTCATATATGAATGTCATTGTTTGTTGAATGTGAGACAGAAGGAAACTGTAAGTGTCAAAGGTCTGAGCAAGTAAGATGAGAGGAATGCGTAAGTGTCAAAGGTGTGAGTAAGTGAAATGAAAGTTTTTATTGTATATTCACGATATGGGATAAGGGGTGGAGTGTCGTGGGTTGACAGCCTTTATCCCAATATCGTGTGTTGTGTCTGGCAGCTGTGCCTTTTCTCTCTTCCCCCCCCCCCCCCCGGCCGTCTTGCTGCGGCGGGGCGGGGAAGAGAGGGGGGAGTGTTTGACCAGGCCTTTTTGCTTTTGGCTTTTGCTGCTTGGCTTGGCTAGCCGCTTTGCTTGCTTGCTTTCTGCTTTTTTTGTGCTGTTTTTTTCCTTTTCTCTTGCTCCCTCTTTCTTACCCTCCCCTGAAGATACTGGACCGGCTCCGGACGTGACCTGAAGACGTCCAGGACATCCGAAGCTTGCAGAGAAGCGCCGCGCCCTCTCAACACACAGTCTGTTTTTTCTGTTTTCTTTTCTTTTCTTGTGTTGGGGAGTGTTCTTTTGTTACTTGTAAATAAATAGGTTTTGTTTTCCACTTTGCTCCTCCGAGAAATTCCTTCCCAAACCCGGTGTTGGGGGAGGGGTGGTTGGAGGTTTGTTTTGTTTTTGGGGGGCTCCCTTTTGGAGATTTCCCCTAATTTGTCCTAAACCAGGACATCATCGTTAGTTCATTGGTTTAAAGCAAAAAGTTACATTACATACTCCTCTTCCTTTGTGGTTTCTAACACAGGGTTCTTCCTCATTCTCGTTGCTTTTACTTTCAATTTTTATATTGCAAAACCTCTTTTCTTCTTCATTTTTACTGCTGTCCTTGCCCTTTCGACCTTGTCAGCATAACACAGCACACTTTGCTATCTCCTTATCATGGCGTGCAGCCTAGTTATGTCAAGCCAACATGGGGTTTGCTTGTACAACATTTCAAGGGACCCATGGCCCTGTTTATCCAGCCATTCTTCCACAATAGGCCAACCTCTGATAACCGAGTCTGATAATTTTGAGATGTGGGCAATGGGCTTCCGCACTCCACACCATTCTTGTACAACGACACCATAAGCTATTCCTTCTTCTACATTAGCAAACAGTTCAAACAGTCTATTCAAATCCGGTAAACTTAACGCTGGGGCATTTGCTAATTTTTCCTTTAATTCCTCCAGCTGCTTCTCATCATCTTCACTCCTATTTATAGGCTCATCTTCAACCATTTTGTTATATAGGAATTTAACTAACTTTGTGTGTCCATCTATCCATCATTTACAGTATCCAGTTAATCCAAGTAATTTCCTTACATCTGTTTTTGTTGTAGGTGCTGGTAAGGATAGTATGCCCTGAATTCAATCAGCATCTAATTTCTTGTATCCTTTCCCAGTTATGTGACCCAGATCTTTTACTTCAGGTTCAACAAACTGTAACTTCTTTTTGGATACTTTTAACCCTTTTCCCCCCAGGAAGTTCAGTAGATTAACCGTTGTTGCTTGTACTTCCTCTCTTTGTTCCCCAGAAATCAACAAATCATCTACATACTGTAGAACCTGGGAATTTCCTTCGGGTGTAAATCGTTTTATGATTTCTTCTAGAGTTTGGCCAAACAAATTTGGTGACTCTGTGAATCCCTGAGGTAAACTTGTCCATTGCAGCTGTTGTTTCCTCCCAGTTTCCTCATCCTCCCATTCGTATGCAAACCATTTTCTACTTTCTTTTTCAAGTGGGCAGGACCAAAAAGCATCTTTCAGATCTATAACACTAAACCATGCATGTTTTGATGGTACTTTGCTTAATAAATTGTATGGGTTGGCTACCACTGGGTATCAGGTAATTGTTTACTTATTTACTTCTCATAGGTCTTGGACTAACTGATATGTACCATCTGGTTTCTTCAGAGGCAATATAGGAGTGTTATGTGGGGACATACATGGTTCTAGAATTCCTTCTTCAATCAGGTTTTTAATGACAGGTGTCAGTCCTTGCTTCCCTTCTATAGAAATTGGTTATTGTTTAATTCTTATTGGCGGAAGGTTGGGTTTCATTTTTACTTCTGCAGGTGGAATGCTTAACAGTCCACCCTCTTCTGCCCACACCCTCGGATTTATGGCCTTTTCATCTTCCTCCCTCAAAACCATCATCTTTACTACCATATGTTCTCCCTCAGGTACTACTATCTTTAATTGCACCTGCAAATCCCGGCCTAGAAGGTTAGAATCTAATTCTGGCAAGTATAGCAGGTCTGCAGAGCCTTCTCTGAAACTTCCTTTTATAGACACTTCTTCAATGATGGGTACTTCCAAAGGGTTGTTTTCAGCCCCTCTAACTTTACATGTTCCGTTACTTAGTTTGCATCCTTAGGGATTTTTGAAACACTTGAACGATCTGCCCCAGTGTCAACTAGAAATTCAATTTCTTCACTCTGAGGGCTAATTTCTAAGTTTACCAGAGGCTCCTTTTGATGACCAATATCATCCCTCAGAGCGTAGAGCCCCTGACACCCCTAGTCATCTCCTGTTTGCCTCCATCCGAGAGTGTCCTGTTCTTGTGCGATGGCTTCATCTATTCTTTCTTTTCTACAAAAATTCCTGGTGTGTCCCCTTTCTCCACAATAAAAACATATGATATCGGCCCAAGGTGGTCTTCCTTCCACCCAAGATGTTCTGCTATCTCTATTTGGCTCTTTCTTGCTACTTGGTTGTACTTTGAATTCACCTCCTCGAGGCCCTGCGTACTCGCCTTTTCTCACTCCTGTCAATTCACTACTTCTGAACCCTGCACTTTCCCTAGCCACTGCTACCATGATTTTTGCTTTTGTCCTGGTCTTTTCCTCCTCCCTCCTTAAATATACTTTTTGTGCCTCCCGTAATAACTCGTTCATTCCTTTTTCTTGCCAATCATCCAGCTTTTCTAATTTTCTCCTGATGTCTACCCAAGCCTTTGTTACAAATTGAATTTTGACTAGGACTTGTCCTTCTGGACTGTCTGGATCAACACTAGAATACTAGAATACAATTCAAAATTTCTTTTAAATGTCTCTAACCAGGCACTAGGTGACTCATCCCGTTCCTGATGGCTATCAAATGCCAGTTTAGCGTTATTTGTTTTACGGACAGCCTCTCTTATCCTTCTTATAATTAGGGTTCTATATTGTCTCATACTTGCTCTTCCCTCCTCCTGATTTGGGTCCCAGTTGGGTGGATTGAGAGGCATCTTCTCTTCCCCTCTGGGACCACCTCAATTCTCCCTCTCCCAAATTTTCATGCCTGCTGCACTAATCATTTGTATTTCCTCTGAGGAAAAGAGTATTTCTAAAATTGAATTTAATTCTTCCCATGTGTAAATATTGGGTCCTAGAAATTGATCTAGTTGCTGTGAGATGCCTATGGGATCTTCTAATAAAGGTTTAATTTCTTTCTTAAAATTTCTAACCTCAGAGGCCGTGAATGGGGCATTCACAAAACCAATACCACCTCTGGCCCTCCCCATAGGCACTTCCCTTAGAGGAAACAACTTTTCAATTCTCCCACCTTCATCTTGAATTTTCTTTGCTTGGAACCTTGTATTATATTGATGGCTTTCTACATGCTTATCTGGTTCAATTAACTTCTTTTCCTCTATATCTTTACAACAACAGGCCCTTTTCACTCCCTGACCTTTTGTTTGCAAACTTTCCTCCTGCTTTTGACTCTCAGTATGTTGGGGTATGGGGGATAAATAAAAAGGAATGTTTTGTGTATGTTCCAGAAATAAGAATAGAGGAAGAGGTACTTTGGGTTGTCGGTTGAAATATGGAGGAAAAATAAAGAGGGGTATTTTGGAAAGTTTTGGGAGCCAAGACTGGGGTATGGACACTCTGAGTGGTACTAGAGACCGGTGTCTGGGAACTTGAGGAACTGGAGGGAATCTGCAAAACTGAAGGAGTACTAGAATGGGCAGGTTCTGGTATATTTGGGAAAGGAGATGATACAGAAGAAGGGATGCTGGGAGCAGGACAACTTGAATTAAAAGGTTGAGGTGATTTTAAAACTCCTGTGGGAGTAGATCCTGAAATTGCATCCACCTCATGAGATGGTACTGAGGGGGTACAAGGTTGGAGGGGGAGGAGGAAGGTGGTCTATAGGAGGAGTCAGAGGAGGAGGTAACGGGAGGTAATCTAAGGGGGATGGATACTCTGAGTGTAATCTAAGGCATCAGGAGGGGGAGGCAGAGGAAGATGGTCTAAAGGATCCCACCTCCTTTCTGGTAGCTTAGTTTCTTCTTTTTCTTCTTCTCTGGATACCTTATAACCTTTTATTTCCTCTTCCTGTTTCTCCCTTTCTAACCAACATTTAGCATAACTAATCTCTTCCTTGCAAGGTTCTACCCAGGTATTGACATATCTATTTAAAGCTGTACATAGCCATCTTTCTTTTGTCCCGTACCAGGACAGGTCCTTCAGCAATACTCTCTTTAGGCCATATTTCTGTACAGTATCTCATAATTTTTATTTTATCTAGATCCTTCATTCCCTCATAAGTATCCCAGTTTATTAAAAGTTCACCTAAAGGACTACTAGGAGGTATTTACTTAAAAACTTCCTTCCCTTTTCTCTTCCTGATAGCACTTTTTCCAGCACACTGTCCCATCTTTAACTAGCAATTGGTATCCAATTACAATTTTAAAAATATATATTATTTTGTTAATTATTTTTTTGAATTTATTTATTTATTTTAATTTTTTTAATAAGGGATAAGTATTAGTTATTAATGAGGAAGAGAAAATAAATATTAATTATTGTGGAAAATGTATTAATAACGGTTACTTTTAAAAGTTCCTTATCATAAGAGGCAAGACAAAGATGGCAACTTTTAAAGAAATGTTTGACCTGGGAAACGAAATAAATGTGGTAGCTTTGGTGGGAAACAAAACAAAAAAATGGTGACTCAAAGAAATATTTAGTATGGGAAACAAAATAAATATTGCAGTTTAACAAGGGTTTCGGAATAAAAATGTCAATTGAAATGAACATTTATAACCTAAGAATAGTGAAATATCCAAATTAATTCAAAAAAGAAATGTAACAGCTATTGTCTTAGCTGGAAAACTAAACAATAACGATGGCTATTTCAAGAAATTAAGCAACTTACAACCACTTGCTTAACCAAATACAAAATAGACGCAGCGAGCCGCTTACTCAACAGAAGACAAAATGGCCACTCTGAAATAAACCACCTGCTCACCCGAATACCAAATGACCACAGCGAGCCACTTGCTCAACAAAAGACAAAATGGCTACAGTGAAACGAACCGCCCGCTCAACCAAATACAAAATGGCCTCAGCGGGGTCTTATACTTGCCCTCCCTGAGTAGCAGTCGGAGGACTTTCAGCTTGTCCTCACCTCCAAACCTCACTCTGCAGAGATCTCGACAACTCATGTACAATGGGCTTCCACTGGAGAGGCTCTGCCTCTTGAATTTTGCCTTAGCTTAGACAGGTTCTAACATCCCCTTCAGCCCTAGTGGCTGAAAGGGCCCTTCCATAGCAGGGGGCCCACCTGCCTGCTTGAGGGTCACTGCACCTGTGAAGTTTAGGCCCCTCAGTTACCCCTACGACCCCCTGATGGGATCCCAGCTCAGGGTCCTGAGTCTGTCCCCCTCTGCAACCCTCCCAGTGGGATCCTAGCTCAAGGGCTCCCTAACTCTCCTAGGCTGGGCACCCTCCCCTTCCCCTGTCTCAGAAAGGGGCACTCCCCTATACTGTGGCTACTTTGTCTGGCAGTCTCTGTATAGGAGTTTTTCTCCCACCCCTAAGGTCCTAGTTCCTCAGAGATTAGACTCCCCTGCTCTATCTCTGAGGAACAACCCTCCAGGTGATTTGGGCTAGTGGTCAGAGCTTTTGCCCCTTACTCTGGGCAGTCCAGCCCACTAACACCCTCCTCTCAAGGCCAAGGGCCCAAATCACCCCTTGGAGCCTCCACTCACTGGAGGAACGGGCGCCTGAGCAGGTAAGGGTGGCTAGAGGAGGGTACTCCTCGTCTCCCCTACTCTAGGGGTCCCTAGAGGTACACTCACTCAACGGCTGCAACACTCGCTTCCCCCACACACTTGCTTCGGGAGTCAGCGCTCACAGTCCCTGTCTCAATCACGCACATTCACTTCGCACCCCCTCGCACCTTAAACCCCACTCGCACTGCTCAGGGGCAGTGTGAGGCCCACTCCCTCTCGAAGGGCTCTCACCTTTTTGGGCTGTTGTGTCCTCTGCAGCCTTGGGTATAGGCAGCAATCCCTTCTGCAGTCCGACGTAGTCAAATCTCTGGCAGCCAAAAAAGGTGGCTGGACGTATCTCCCAGGTCCTGAGCTACCCCAGACCAGTTTGGGGCGTGGGCCTATCCCTGATGAGTCCCCAGAAGATGTTATGGATTCGAACGAGGCCAGATTTTGAGAAGGAAAAAGGCTATTGTTCATTAAAACAAACCACAGAGGACAGGAGTTTGACATAAGCCCAAACTCCCATGCAACAACCCAAAGATAACAATGTCTCCCAAACACACTGAGTTCTCCCCAAAAAATGTAGGTCCCTCAGAAGGAACTGTGTGTTGATTGGTCCCTGTGTTTTCCGGTGTTCTCATTGGTCCATATCGATATTCATTCTGGACCAATCATTTTCTTGGGGCATCGAATGATTGGTCAAGTCCCCTGTCCAATCACCTCCCGCCTCCCTTCGACTATCACCCCCACCAAACCCTGGACCTGCCCTCCCCAGGACCCACAACAAACACCCATCAAATCATCCCAAAAGAGCAATTCCAACCCAGCCCCAATTCAACACAAATTGAACACCATTTATAACAGGGGAGACATGGAGGGGAACATGGCAGGGGCCACAATGTTTGACACTGTCAGGCACCAGGGGCCACACTGGGAACCGCTGGGCCGGAGTGAGAGCTGCCGTGCCCAATGCAGTTTGTGCAGGGCTAAACTGGGAGGCACTGGGCCTGCCCTGGGGCTGAACTGGTGTGCACTGGTGTGTACTGGGAGCGCACCGGTGCGGACGCTGAAGCGCAGCACATCCCGGCAGCGCTGCAGGAGCCGCTCCCGCCCCTCCCCATCGCTCCGCAGCTCCAGATCCAGCAGGTCCCGCAGCTCCTGCAGCTCCTTCCAGTCACACACCTGGGAAAGCACTGGGAATGACTGGGAACGAGACTGGGAATGGGACTGGGAACCACAGGGGGAACGAGCTGGGAATGATGTTGACCATGGGAATGGGACTGGAATCAGGAACCAGAATGGGAATGGGACTGGAACCAGGAACCAGAATGGGAATGGGACTGGCACCAGAACTGCAAACAGAATGGGGAATGGGAATGACAATGAGGCTGGAAGCGGGACTGCAAATAGGACTAGAAATGGAAACAAGATGGGGAACAAGACTGGAAATGAGAATGAGACTGCAACTGGGACTTACTCTCATTCCCAACCCCACTGCCACTCCCAGTCCTGTTCCGAGTATAAGATTGGGAAGGGGACTCAGAATGGGAACAGGACTGAAAACGCGAACGGGACTGAGAATGGGATTGGGAATGGGACTAGCTGTTGGAACAGGGCTGGGAGCGGGACTTGTATTAGGAACAGGATTGGGAATGGGACTGGAACTGGGTTTCAGAATGGGAATAGGACTGGGAAAGGAGCAATATTGTGACCCTCACCCCCTTCCATGTCTGCTTCCAGGCACACGCCTGGGAATAACTGGGAATAGGATTGGGAATGACTGGGAATGAGAATGGGATAGGGACTGGGACAGGGAATGCCTGGGAGCAGGACAAGCAATAGGGACAAATCGGGAACCCCATCCCCTGCCAGGGGGCTCCTTCCAGTCACCTACCTGTGGGGACAGGAATGGGATTGGGATTGAGAATGGTACTGGAAACAGGAATAGGATGCAATGGAACTGGGGACCCTCCCTCCCGAGTGCCCCAGTGTCCCAACCTTCTGTGTCACATCTGTGCTCTTCCGCACGCCCTCCTCCAGCAGGATCTGGAACACTTCCTGCAGGAATTCCTCCCCAGCGGCCGTGTCCAGGCCAGGACATTCCAATGGGATGCTGTCCCCAGCCCCAGAGGGCTCAGCCATGGCAGGAGAACACAGGGAGGCCCCGAAGTGCAGCGGGAGGGACCCTGGAATTGGCAGCAGATGGCAGGAGTGGGGGATCCCAGGATGAGCTCCTCCTGGAAGCAGATAACCTTGGGATAAAGCGATCCTGGGACAAGGATCTCCTGGGATAAGGTGGTCCCAGAATGAGGTGATTGTGGGATAAGGATCTCCTGGGATAAGGTGATCCCAGGCTGAGCTTCCCCCTGTGATGAGGTGCTCCTGGAATAAGGCTCTCTCAGGATGAAATTCTCCTGGGATACGGCGATTACAGAATGATGTTCTTCTGGAATGACGTAGTTCTGTAACAGGATGATCACAACATTAGGTGTTCCCAGGATGGGTTTCTCCTGGCATCAGGCTCTCTGGACTCACCTTTCCTCTCACCTCTGCCAGCTGCAATTTTCCAAGATCAGGTGCTGCCAGGAACAGGTTCTCCTGGGATTAGATGATCCTGGGACCAGGCTTTCCCAGCTCCTCTCTCTTCCCTCCCCAGGATGGAATTTTCCTCTGGTCACGTCGCCGGGGCAAGGAGCAAAGTCCAGGACTCGGGAAGGAGCCCCAGAGGGTTCTGGGGACAGGGGGAAGGGTTAGGACTGTGCCCCCCGATCTGTGGGAAGAGTGGTGACCCCATGTGGCCTCCCACTCCCAGTGTCCCCACAACCCATTCCCAGTGTGGCCCCCACCCATTCCCAGGGTCCCCAAACTTATTCTCATTGTCCCCCCTGTCCCCAGTGTACCCCCCACCTGTCCCTGGTGTCCCCCCATCACTTGCAGTGTGTTCCCCCACCAGTGTTTGGTGTCCCCCATGTCCTGTGTCCCCACACCCATTCCCAGTGCCCTTCATTTCCCGTGTACCCCAAATCCCAGTACCAGTGTCAACAAGTTCCACCAGTCCGAAGATTCCTGCAGGATCCCGCAGCACTATGTTGATTTTGTCTAGGTTCTGCATCAGGGAGCTTCTCGTTGTCCTTCCACTGTTGGCCATACAGCCCTGCTGCCATTGCAGGGCAGTGGCGGCCGCCGCAGTGCTGATGCTATTTAATGCCTCTCCTCGTGCAGGGTGCTGGGAAGGGGACGCTGCTGCCACTGTCCCTGCCCTTTCCGCCGGCAGTGCAGCTGGATCGGGGCAGCCGGGCAGGCAAGACTCACCACAGGCCTTGCTGAGATGGCGGTGGCTGCAGCGCATCGCTGCAGGCTGCACGAGGATGGCCCCGGCAGCAGGGCTTCGCCACCCCGGGAAAAAGCCGTGCAAACACGGTTTTGATTTCCTTCTTAAATATGTCATCACAGAGGTGTTACCAACCTCTCCAATTGGGCCAGCAGCATGTCCATCTTCACAGTCATCAGAGATTGCCTATGTCAGACATGGTGGAAGCTTCCAGGTGCTTCTCATAGAAGCCACACCTGTGGCACCACCATCACCCCCGCCAAAAACCAGGCTGTGCCAAACCAACACATCTCCATCCTTGTTCCCATCCCATCCCCTCCTCCCTATCATCATCCTAGTGTCCCCATCACAATGGCACTATCACCATTCATGTGTCCCAACCCATCCAGCTGTCCTGATGCCCCTCCAGGCGTCACTGTACCCATGCCCCCTGCGGTGCCTCCAGAGCTGGCCAGGGTTCCAGAAAGTTCCCACACTCAGGGCAGAGGTGGAGCCGCTCTCGGCCATGGGTACGGTAGTGTTGTCGCAGGTTGGAGCCGACGCTGAAGCTCTTCCTGCATTCCCTGCATGTGTACGGCCACTCCCAGGTGTGCATCCGCCGGTGCTGCGCCAGCGCCGAGCTCTCCCCGCAGCGCTTCCCGCAGTCCCGGCAGCCGAAGGGCTTCTCCCCGGCGTGGATGCGCCGGTGAGTGGCAAGGTTGGAATTCTGGCTGAAGCCCTTCCCGCAGGCGCTGCAGCTGAACGGTTGCGCCCCAGTGAGGGGGATGCGGTGCCGTGCCAGGCCCGAGCTCCAGCTGAAGCCCTTCCCACATTCCCCGCAGATAGTGGGGTGCAGCCCGGCCCCTTCTGGCCTCAGCAGCTCCTTCACGGGACTTGGTCCCCCCACAGGGGGCCTGAGGGGCTTCCGACATCGCCAGGCCGGGCCAGGATGGGCTGTGCAAGAAGAGGGTGGGCGCTGGTAGGGCAAGGACAGGAACTGGGGCCCACAGCCACTGCTCCATCCCAATGACACCGGCCCTTTCCAACTGGCACCTGCTCCAGGCCCTCTGTCTCAGCTTGCTCCCACTGGTACCTTCATCCTTCTTTCCATTTTCCATCCTCTCTTCCCCTTTTCCTTTCCTTTCCCACATTCTCCATCCTATTTGTACCTGCTCTATTCCCACTGTCCTTTACCCATCCTCTTTCTCACCTTTCTCCTGCTCCTCTTCCCCTTTTCCCATCCTCTTTTCTCTTTCCTTTTCCCATCCTCGTCTGCTCCATCCCCTCTCACATTCTCCATCCCCTCTTCCCCTTCTCCACCTCCTCTAAGCCTTCTCCATCCCTTTTCCCTCTTCCCCATCCCGGCTGCCACCTCCTCCCTCCCCTTTCCTACCCCTATCCCTATCGTATTCCAAAGCCAGAGTTCACTTCCCCCAGCTCCCCACTGCACATAGACAAGGATCTGGGATTGGGGTGCAAGGGGGGACAGGGACTGGAACAGACAAAATCCCTCTGGAACACAGGGATGAACTTGGGGTACCCAGAAAAATCCCTGTACCCCAAAATCAGGACACCCTCATGCCATGGGTTTGGGGTAACCCTGCACCCCAACACTGGGACATCCCGATACGTGAGACTAGGACATTCTCACACCCCAAAATCAGCACACTCCCATCCCATGGGACTGGATATCCCTGCATCCCAATATTAGGGCATTCCCGTGCCATGAGATTAGAACCCTGCACCCTCAAATCAGGTGATACTGACCTTTAACTCTGGGATTGTGGTGCTGCCATACCCGGGGATCAGGGCACCCCCATGCCCTGGGATTGGGGTACCCCATTCCTGTACCCCAACCCTGGGACACCCAGATTCCATGGGAACAAGACATCGCTGCACCCCAGTTCTGTGGCTCCCTGGGCTGTGGGATCAGGGCACCATCTTACCCTGGAATTGCCACAGTCCCATACCATGGGAACAGGGCACCCTAAACCATGGGCACAGGACAACCCCACATTCCTGAGATTCCCATATCCTGGGATTGAGGAACCCCCAAACTCCAGGATCAGGGTACCCCATTCCATAGCACTGGGACACCTCCGCATCCCTGGAGCACCCACAGACCCTGGAACTGGCGTACCTCCAGGCCACAGGAATGTGACACCCCTGTATCCTGGGGCATGGAAAAGGGGAATATATTGGAACTGGGGTACCCCCACACGGTGGGTGCAGGATACTGTCACATCTCTGTCCCCCCTTACCCTGGAATTGAGGTACCCCTGTGCCATGGGAATGGGCCACCCCAACATTCCCAAGATTCCCTTACCCTGGGATGGGGTCACCTCCATACTCTGGGATCGGGGTCCCTCCACACTGTGGGACCAAATCCCCCCCCCCCCCCCATCCCTGGGACCGCCCGAGACCCGGGTCCCTCCCTGAGGTTTGAGGTCTCCCTGTACCACAAGGGCAGGGTCTCCCCCATTGCAGGTCCCTAAGGGAGCCCAGAAAAAGCACCCACCCCCCCTCCACCATTCCAGGGGGCCCCCTCAGAACCTCTTACCGTGGCCAGAGGCCTCTTTGGCAGGAGGTGGAGAGGTCTCATCTGTGGGGGGGGCCTCGAGCAGTGCGGTTTCCCGGGCATCCGTGGGGCCGGGGGGGTCTCGGGGGGCCCTCCCTCCCCAGCGTCCACTGCCGCCGTCCCCTGGAGGGAAGGACCCTGCCGGGGGGGAGAGAGGGGGCAGGGAGAGAACCGGGGTGACCCGAGGACACCCCACGGGGGGGCCGCTGCCGCCCCCAAGGGAGGGTTCGGTCTGCCCGAAGCCCCTCCGTGCCCCTCCTGACGCTGGGGTCACACACACAGTGACATGATGGCACTGCCCTCGTCCCACCCCACAGCCCCTCCCATTCCCCCATGGAGGAGCCCCTGTATCTGGGGGGGGGGTCGCTCCCTCTCGCCCCTCCTCCCTCAACTCAGCAATCGCGGGTGAGGTCTCGGAAGGGGAAGCGGAAAAAAGAAAGGACACGGCGGGGGCGAGGGGAATTGCCCACTCTCCGTTTGGGGGGGATGTCCCCGGTGGCACTCACCGCTGTTGGGGAGCACGGGGGGCTCAGGGGCACCGGACGAGGCCGGGCGAAGGGAAGCGCTCCCGCGCGGCCGCCAGTGCCGCAGCGTGCTGGGGGCGGGAGGCCTCCGACACCCCCAAATCCGCCCAGGGCGACCCCCAGGAAACGGGAGCCAACCTCCCACCAAAAAAAAAAAAAAAAAAAAAAAAAGAAAAGAGGGAGGAACAATACGGACCCTCCCACCATCGGTGGTGGGATGGACTCGGGGCAGTCGGGGAAGGGGTGGCCAGGTCAGCCTGGCTGGGGGAGGCACTGGGGGGACACTTTGGGGGCGCTGGGCGATGTGGGGGATACACGGGGATATGGGCACTACTGACTGGGGGGATTGGGATACACTGGGGTGACTGCGGAGCCTGGGGGACACTGGGGTGTCAGGGATAATGGAGAGAATGGGGAATTGGGGGATTCTGTGGGAACTGGGGGTAACTGGGGGGATTGGGGAATACTGGGCAGACTGGGAAACTGGGGAGCTGGGGAAACTGGGAAATTGGGGGGATACTAGTGCGCCTGGGGACCACTGGAGGGTGCTGGAGGACTGCGGTGGACTGGGGTGAGTTGGGGGATACTGGAGGGACTAAGGAATTGCAGGGACTACTGAGGGCTTACTCAGGGTTACTGGGGGGAACTGGGGGCATGGAGGGGCTGGAGAATACTGGGGGGACTGGACCATTGGAAAGACTTGGGGGACTGGGCGTACCAGGGGACTGGAGGTTTACGGGAGAGACTGGGGAACTGCAGGACACCGGGGGTTTGAGGGATTGGATGTTACTGGTGGTACTGGAAGTGACTGAAGCACTGGGGGGATGGAGGATTATTGAGAGATAACGGAAGCACTTGGGGCCCTCGGGGCTGGACACTGAGCCCAAAATTCACTCGCAGCACCCCTGAACCGCCCCGGAGCGCCCAAACGACGCTGCGGACTCCGCTCGGGACGGCCCCAGGCTGCCCCCGGGCAGGACGCGCCCCGGGCAGGACGCGCCCCGTCCGCTCAAAGCGGCCGCGCTGCCTTACCGCGGCAACTGCTGGCGGGACAGGAGGCCACGCTTCCGCTCCTTACATACGGAACAAAGGTGGCGGGAACAGAGCGCGGTGAGAGCGGGGCGGTGGCGGGAACAGAGCGCGGTGAGAGCGGGGCGGTGGCGGGAACAGAGCGCGGTGAGAGCGGGGCGGTGGCGGGAACAGAGCGCGGTGAGAGCGGGGCGGTGGCGGGGGGAGAACGAGAGGCTTGAGGGAGAGAACGGTGCGAATCCGGACTAGGGAAGTACCGAGGGCGCCGCGAGATCGTGGGGACCCGGAAGAAAGGGCACCTGGCACACGGCGGGGACATCGGGAGGAGCCAGGAAGGAGTGGGGCCATTGGGGTGACACTGGGGGTCCCAGCCCCAGGGCTGGGGGGCCACTGCGGGGAGACTCGGCGGTCTCAGGCCCAGGGCAGGGTGGGTGCTCTAGGGGGATGCTGGCAGCGTTCAGCCCCTAGCGTCCCCCTAGAGAGGACAACGGGGGCACCAGGAAAACCCTCGGGGCGGGCGGTGACCCATCTACCCCCAATTTATGGAGCACAGCGTGGCCCCTTTCCACCCACACCCCGAATTTTTTGGGCCCAGCGGTGCCCCCTTTGTCCGCCACTCTGTGGGCTGCGTGGTTCTTCCTCTAGCCCAGCCCTTGTGTCCCAGCAGTGACCCCATTTCCCCGTGGGATTTTCTGCCCCGATGGCGAAAGACGAGCGGGCAACGCTGCTGGAGGTGCACCAGGCGCTCTCGGAAGAACAATTCCAGAACCTGAAGTACCTTCTGGGAAGCAAAATTCCTGCCGGGCTTGTGCTCCAGGCATCGCGCCCTGAGTTGTGCCTGATCCTCCTCCAGCGCTTCCCGGGGAATTCCCTGCGTGAGATCGCCAGGATCCTGGGGCAGATTGGCCGCTCCGACCTCATCCAGCGCTTCCAGCTGCCCCTGGAAGAGCAAATCCCGGAGGAAAACCCCAGGGAACCTAATAGGGACACCCCCAACGGGACCAGGGATCCCACTTCAGAACAGCATCCTGGAGGGATTCCAGCTCCACCCGTGAATCCCCGACGCTTGACAGAGAAGGATTTGATGAGAGTTGCCAAAAGATTGGGAAAAGAGTGGCAGGAGGTGGGAATTCTGCATCTAGGGCTGGAGCAGAGCAGGCTGGACCAGATCCAGGAGGAAAATCCGAACAATTCCACTATGAGGAGTTTCGAGATGCTGCGGGATTGGCAGCGGCGTCAGCGAGAGGAAGCCACGGCGTCCCAGCTCCTAGCCTGCCTTGAGGATGCCCACCTTGATCCCGAAATCCTCAACTTCCTCCGGAGCCTCCAGGGGAATTGAGGGACCCCCAAACTCCCTTCCTGGGGGAGGGGAGTGTGATATCAAATTCATATAAAATTGAGACCATTAAATGCTCTTTTATTCCATGAGTGCTGAGTTTTAGGATCAAGTGCCGAGAACATCCATCTTTACTCCTGATTTAAAGATCCCAGAAGGAAGTCCAGGCTCTGCTCCACTTCCTCAGGGATGGACACAGCAGGTTTTGCAGTACTTTCCCAAGAGTTTTTTGCGTGCTGACAGATCCTCTTCCCTACAAATTCCAGCCTCTGGAGCTTCAAGAAGCCATGGCAATGTCAGGAGAGTCACAAGGCTACTACATGCTGATCCCAGAATCCACAACCTCCTCTGGAGCTTCCAGGGGAATTATGGGACCCCCTACACCCCAAAGCCTATTTTGAGGGTGGGGTTATATCAAATTATTATCAGATCAAGACCATTAAATGGAGTTTTATTCCATGAGTGTGGAGTTTTGGGGTCATTTCCAATATGGGATGAGGGGAGGAAATCAAGGATCTGCTCCTCTACCTCAGGGATGGGGGGAAGGTTTTGGGGTCTTTCACTGGGGTTTTTGGGAGTGCTCACAGATCCCATCCCAATTCCTGTATCTCATCCAGGAAGAAGTCCAGGTCCTGGCGGGTGACAGCAGGATTGGTGATAATCTGCCGGAAGAAGTTGACGTGGGATCCTTGGGGTTGGTACCCCACCATCATGGAGCCCCTCCGGATCATCTTTTCCTTGATGGCTGGGGCCACCTAGGGGGACACACCATTTCAGGAGGATTTTGTTTTTCTTTTTGGGTGATTTCTGGGGACTTGGAATGCTGGTGGTGGTGGGGGGAATTTGGAATTCTGGGCTCACCTTTCCCAGTTTGTCCCAGAATTGCAGGCAGTTCTCCTGGCCCCGCAGGCTGGGTGGGATGAACCAGAAGCAGAGGTTGATAAATTCTGGCTGCAGGAAGAGGAAGCAGAAGGAGATCATGACCATTCACCCAATTCCCAGAATCTGATAGGGATTCGCACTTCCAGGAATTCAGCCATGTGTATTTAATTGTCTGGGGTTGGAACCTGCAGGATTTAATCCTCCGGGATTTAAACCTCCAAAATGGAAACTTCCAGGATGATTAAACTCCAGGATTTCAACCTCTGGGATTTCAACCCCTGGGGTGATTTAAATCTGTGGAATTCCAAACTGCAGGATTTCAGATTCTGGGATTCAAACCTGTGGGATTTGTCCTCAGGGATTTAAACCTCCAAGACTTAAACTTCTGGGACAATTCAAACCTCTGAGATTTCAGCCTCTGGGATTGAAAACTCTGGAATTTAAACTTTGGGGATTCAAACCTTTGGGATTAACCGCCAGTCAGTTAAAGCTCCAGGATGATTTAAACCCGTGGCATTCCAACCTCCAGGACTCTTAGGTGTCCATGTCCCCCATTCTCCATTCCACCATCACCCTTACCTCCATCACCAGCTGGAATCCCTCCCTCCTCTTCACCTGCTCCAACAGATACCTGGGGACAGCAAAGGGGTGAAGCCAAGTTTGGGAGGGTGGAGGGTTCCCCCTGATCCTGGGGCTCACCGAGAGGCACCGAACGCCCGCTCCACACGCTGTGCCAGCCCCCGGGTCCCCACGGCTTTCCAGAGGATCCAGAGCTTGAGGCCGTCGGCGCGGCGGCCGCACTGGGGGCTCTTGTCCCCTGTGTCCAGGGACACGTCGTAGAACTTGTCCCGCTGGAACAGGTACGAGGCCCCCAGGCCATGGCAGCGCTGCAGGAGCCCCTGGGATGGGCAGGGGGCACCAGAATTAATGAGAGGGCCCAGGAGGCATCCTAGGGGCACAAATTCAGGATGGGGGGCACCTACGGAGCTGTCACGGAGCAGGAATGCTGAGCACTGCAACCCCACCATCAACAGCTTGTGGGGGTTCCAGGTCACTGAGTCAGCTCTGGTGGGGGGGAACAGCAGAGTTTGGGGGGGGCCCTCTGGGGAAAAAGGGTATCCCCAAAAGCTCAGAGGGCAGGTGGGAGTCTTTTGCGGGGGTAGGGGGAGGGACACACCTGTGGATGCCGGCAAGGAGATGACGGAGTTGGGGGGACAGGAGGGCGCTGCCCCCCCATGCTGCCTGCAGGAAAAGGGGGATCAGCACGCACAGGGGGACCCCCAAGCCCCCCCCAGCCAAGCACCCCGAACTCACGTCCACATGCAGCCACAGCCCGTGGCGGGCACAGACGTCGGCGATGGCGTCCAGCGGGTTGAAGGCGCCCAGGACAGTGGTGCCACTCGTGGCACACACAAAGAGGGGCTCTGAGCCCTGGAGGGGGATTAGGGAGGGGTCTGGGTGTATTGGAGGGTGCTGGGGGCATGGAAGGGGGTAGAGGGCAGGGGAGCACAGGGAGTCAAAGGTGGCCAAGATGGTGGCACAGAAAAAGAACGGGCTCTGAGCCCTGGGTGGGCATTTGGGGGGACTTGGAGGGGGCTCAGGAGGAAAGCTGTGGGGGGCTGGAGGATACAGGGGGACTTTGGGGGTGCAGGAAATTGGCTACAGAGGGATTTGGGGCAGACAGGCAACTGACTTTATGGGAGGGCAGGAGGTCTGGGGAGGACAGGGGACATTGGGTGCACTGAAGAATTGAAGAGACAGTGGGGGGACATTGGAAGACATTCAGGGTTTTTGGGGGGACATTGGGGGACATGGAGGGTGGTTTGTGGACATGGGAAGGGCTTTGGGAACATTGGAGAGGCTTTGGGGACTTAGAGGGGGACACACGGACTTCGAGGGAGCTTTGAGAACACTGGGAAGGCCGTTGGGGTTACTGCGGAGCCATTGGGGAGTTTGAGGGCCTTTGGGGTGTGCAGCCTCTCCTGACCTCAGCTTTCACCCTCTGGATCTCCTTCTCCAGCTCTTCCGGGATCATCTTCCCCCTGAAGGGAAGGGATAGGGATGGATACCTGCAGGAATCCCCTGACCTGGGGTCCCTCGGGACCTCCCAGCACTCACCTCTCATCTGTCCGCACCAGGTGAACATTGTCCGTGCCAATTCCCAGGAGAGCAGCTCCTTTTAGGATGGAGTAATGGCTCTGGGCAGGAAAACAGGACCGGGATTGGGAGGACCCCAGGAATCAGATCTGGGGTCACCTCAGGGACCAGACTTGTGGTAACCCCAGATTTTGGGTAATCTCAGGGACCAGACTTGGGGTGACCCCACGGGCCAGGTTTTGGGGTAGCCTCAGTGACACCAGGTTTTGGAGTGACCCCATGGATCAGGTTTAGGGCAACCTCCAAGGATCAGCTTTGAGGTGACACCAGGATCAGGTTTTGGGATGGCCCCAGGTGAGCCCCTGGATCATGTTTTGTGGGGGTCCAAGGGATGAGATTTGGAGTGACCCAGGGGATCAGGTTTGTGGTGACCACAGGGGGCCACTCCAGGAATCAGGTTTTGGGGTGACCCCAGGAATAGGGTTTGGAATGACCCAATGGATTAGAATTGGGATGACTCTGAGGATTAGGTTTTGGGGTGACCTCGAGTCCCCAGTCCCACCTCCTGGGATGCAAACAGGCCCAGGCGAGGCAGGTCCCAGTTCCCTCTGCTGCGGCTCTCCGGGAAACGCCGGAATCGCGCCACGTTCATGGCCAACATGTTGGACATAGAGCCCCCTGCCCAGGACAGGGACCTCCGTTTCACCCCCAGGGCACCACGGACAGGCTGCCAGGGGCAGAGGGGGGACAGGGATACCCCTCGGGAAGGGTCCGGGATACCGGGAGCAAAGATGCCATCGCCGCTGCTCCACCCCACGAGCTCCCGGAGCTTGGCCAGGACCTGCTCCTCCATCAGCACCAGCACTGGGGCCACTTCGTATGTGTACCTGGAAGGGCCCAGCAGCAGTCGGGGGGGTTCCCCTCCCCCTGAAACCTCAGAACCCCAAACAACTTTCCCAGAGCCTCAGCACCCCAAAACCCTCCCCGCAGAAGCCCCCCTCCATCAGCACCAACACTGGGGGCTAGATCAGGGCAGTCAGCACAGGGTTTTGGCAGGTCCTTTCTCATTTGGGCTCCTCAACACCCCCAAAACCCTCCCTCCAACCTTGAGCAGCCCAAAATCCTCCCGCCAGCACCTCCCCCTCCATCAGCAGCAGGGGCTCCTTGCAGGTGGATCTGGGGGAGGGGAGGGTCATGGCAGCTTTTTGAGGGGTCTCCCCATGCGCCAGCTGCCCTTTGGGAGTGTTGGGGGCTCACGGGCTCGTGTTGAGGGTCTCGGTGAGGAACCGGCCAGCCAGGGCATGGTGGTCCACAGTCCAGCCCCAAGAAAAGCTTGTTGAAGAACCAGTTTATTTATTTGGCATGTTTACTGCTTGATTTGTGGTTTGGTGGTCCTTTTGGGTTTTTTCTCCCCCTGTTTTTAGAGTGAAGTAGGTGAATGAGGCTAGTTGGCCCATGATGATGAACGGGTGTTCTACTGGCTGACTGCCTACTAAGGTTAGAATGAGGATATTAGCGACTAGGGCTCACAACCCTTGTTCAGGGTTCAGGGACAGAGACCTGCCTTTGTTATTTTATTGGGCCAGGTGTGGGTTTATCTGTTTGTTACTTAGCTATTTTCTGGCCAAGTTTCAAATCCCTGTCCCCTCCCATCGTGTTGTTAACCCCTCCTATCCCAAACTGTTCCCTTCCCTTGAAGTCCTTCATTGGTTTATATACCTTGTATTCCCCACCTTGTGTTCCACCCCCAATTCTCCTGATTAGCTAGAGATTCTATCCTCCCCTGAGACCTGCCCCCCTTTATAAGCTGTTGTTTGCCCCGTTTGTGGTCCTGGGACCTTGGGGAGGGGGTTTTTGCTATCTAAAAACGTTACCCAGAGTTCTACCCCAGGCCCGTGCTGTGGCCCTTTTGTTCCACGCTGCGCCTCCAGTGGTAGCTGGGATAGTGTGGAGCCCAAAAGAGGGGGACTGTAGCCCACCCCCGTCACCATCCAGCCGGGATGCGCAACAGGGGGTGACCTGGGGGAACACAGAGGGAACAGAGGGTGGTCAGGGGAGGACATGGCGGGGGCAGGGAGAGGCAGGGAGAGATATGGGAGGGGATAGGGGCAAATGGGGGGGAACATGAGAGGGTTAAGGATGGCACGTGGAGGGTGGGACACGGGAAGATAAGGGGAGGACCTGGGAGGTTCCGAGGAGTCATGGCAGGGTCAGAAGGAGACTGGGGAGACAGGAGGAGGATATGGAGGACGGAATGAGGGGGTGTGAGGAAATGGGAAAATGGGTGGGCAGAGGGGATACAGGGGAATCAGGGGATGCACAAGAGGGACATGGAGGATGGGGGGACAGGAAGGATTGGGGGTGGGTAGGCAGAGATCAGATGGGACTTGGAAGGAGTTGGAGGTATATGGGGAGGGTCAGGGAGTGGATGCAGGGGGAAATGGGGGGGCATGGGGGCAGTCAAGCGAGATGCAGAAGATTGGGGTGTTATGAGTTTGAACGAGGCCAGATTTTGAGAAGGAAAAAGGCTCTCGTTTATTAAAACAAACTACAGAGGACGGGGAGTTTGACATAAGCCCAAACTCCCATGCAACAACCCAAAGATAACGTGTCCCAAACACGCTGGGTTCTCCCCCAAAAGTAGGTCCCTCAGAAGGAGAAGAACCCCAAACCCAACCGAAACCCTCACTTTATAACCTCTCTCAGGTCCAGGATTGGTGGGTGTTGGATCTGCACGTTGATTGATTGTTTTCCCTTGTTCTCATTGGTCCATATCGATATTCATTCTGGACCAATCATTTTCTTGGGGCATCGAATGATTGGTCAAGTCCCCTGTCCAATCACCTCCCGCCTCCCTTCGACTATCACCCCCACCAAACCCTGGACCTGCCCTCCCCAGGACCCACAACAAACACCCATCAAATCACCCCAAAAGAGCAATTCCAACCCAGCCCCAATTCAACACAAATTGAACACCATTTATAACAACTTCCCCCCTAAAACTTTGATTGGGCTTTAGCCCGCATCAGCATGTCCAACATTTTCTTAATTAGTTTCTTCTTCAATGGTGTATAGTTGTCTCAATTTCTGGTATTGCTTGCACATCTCAGGGGCTGACTTGGCAATCTCTGAGTTCTCCGCTATTTCCACTCCATTTTCTTGTAGTAGCAGCTTTCTTTCATTAAACATGGTTCATAAACCCCATGTCTTATCTTTCTTTCAATCAGTCTCTTTCCTGAACAGATTAATTTTTCTTTCATAGGGCATTCCCCCATTAACTTCTGTTTGAAATTCCCTATATTTTCATATAGCCAATGTGTTTTTCCATCTTCTATACAGCTGGTGAATGACAAAGAGTTGAAGCAATTGGGACTCGGATTCGTGCGGGTTCTAGGGACAGCAGTCCAAGAATCTCCTGCACACAGAGGATAGTGGCATTTCTGAAATGGCAGTGGGGGTCCGGTACAAGCTACTCTCCCAGCCATGTCTCCCCTCCACAGAGGATCAGCGACTCTGTGGTAAGAATATAACCTGATCCAGTCTTGCCCCCCCGCTTTCCTTGTTTATTTCTGTGAGATTCTTACCAATTACTGCTGCAGGAGTCTACCTTTCCTTTTGTATCAACCTGTTCCTTCCGTCTTTTAGGGGCAGATTGCTAGAGGCATGGGAGAATGCTCTATCTTTTCCTGGATCTCAGGATCTGTATTAATAAATACCAGAGATTAAAATACTTCCTTCACAACTCATATCATTTCACCCCCCCTAAATAGAGAAAAAAAAGTTACAACTTTCAATTAGTTATTTTACAATAAATCTAACAAAGTTCTATTATAACTCATAACTTATTTGTCTTCTTATGGTGTTTCTGATGTCTTCTTCCTTAGAATCAGCTTGGTGTTACTTAGCTGAGGTCAGAGATAGCCCCTCGGGTGCTGAAACTGGCCCTTTCACTCGGGTGACAAGTGTCCATCCTGCTCCTGTGTTTGAATAACTGTTTCGGTAAAACTTGGAATGGACCTTCCCACTTTGGGATTAATGGTTGTTCTCTCCAGGTCTTGATAAATACCCAGTCACCAGGTTGGAATTTGTGGATTTTGAAATCAATGGGAGTAGCTTGAGGAAGATATCCCTTAATTCTTCTAAAATGCAGGTTGTAGTCTTGATATATTTTCTCACACCCCATTCTCCTTCTTCATATGTTCTCACATCTCCTGAAGTTGTTAAGAACGGTAAACAAAACATAATTTCATATGGTGGCACTCCTATATTTGCCCTTGGTTTAGTCCTTATCCTCATTAGTGCCAGAGGGAGACATTTCAACCAATTCTTCTTTGTTTCTTCTGTTAATTTTGTAAGAGTTATCTTAAGAATCTGATTCATTCTTTCTACCCTCCCAGAACTTTGGGGTCTCCATGGAGTGTGAAATTTCCAGATGATATTTAGAGCATTCATTAGTTGTTGTAATATCTTAGCTGTAAAATGAGGACCTCTATTGGAGTCAATAGTATCAATTATTCCATATCGGGGTATGATTTGTTCTAATAAAATTTTGCTTACAGTCTCTGCAGTTCCTTTCGTTGTTGGATATACCTGCAGCCAATGAGTCAGATGGTCTATCATTACTAGTAAATACCTATACCTTTGTAACTGTGGTAATTCCGTAAAGTCTGTTTGTATACATTGAAATGGTCTTTTTGCTAACTCGCTTCCCACTGGAGGTAATTTTCTCATTATTTTTCTATTTATCTTCTGACATGTCATACATTCTCTGGTTATTATTTTGGCAATTTCCCATACCCCGATACATACATAAGTTCTCATAAAATGATCGCACAAAGCTTGAGTGCGCCGATGGGTTGAGACATGTAGGTCCTCTAATATCTTCCTAGTTAATGCTCTAATACTTGTCTACCCTCTGGCATCCTCCATTCTCCTTTTTCATTTTGGTCTGCACCATGTTTTAGTAACTCTTCTTGTTCTTTCTCATTAAATGTAGGGATCTCCTCCTTTCCTCTATCATCATCATCATTCTCATCTCCTATTTCATTTAGTTTGAGGACCTTTTCTGAATTCTCCACTGTGGCCCTCTTTGCAGTTATATCTGCCAAGTTGTTCCCTTTTATTTCTCTAGTATCACCTTTTTGGTGTCCTTTTGTATGCACCACTGCAATTTCTTTAGGCCCTTTCAAAGCTTCTAGCACTGCTCTTATGAGGCCTTCATGAATCAAGGTTTTTCCTTTTCAGTAACAAATCCTCTCTCCGCCCAGATTTTCCCAAAGGTATGTACTACCCCATAAGCATATTTAGAATCAGTGAATATAGTGCCATTCTTTTTGTCCAACCATTTCACTCCTTTTAATAGTGCATCAATCTCACAACACTCTGCAGACCAATTCACAGGAAGCTTTCCTTTTTCCACAACTGTCATTGTATATCCCTCTACTATGGCATATCCTGATACTCTTTTCCCATCAACTACTTGTGATGAACCATCTATAAAAAGTATTTCTCCCTCAGATAAAGGTTGTTCTAATAGATCCTCTCTGACTTTTATCTTCAAATCTATAGTTTCGAGACAGTGATGTGGCAATTCTTCCTTTGGTTCTCCATATAAGAACTGCACGGGGTTCTGAATTCTTGTTGTAGCTAATTCTATATTTTCACTGTTGTTTAAAATCAATTCATACTTTAAAAGTCTACTGTCTGAAATCCACTGACATGCTCTCCTACTTACGATATTTTTTAAATCATGGGGAGTATGATTTTGTTACCTAATGTTAACCTATAACCTTCTTCTAGGAGAACTACAGTGGCAGCTACCGCTTGGAGACAAGGAGGCTGACAGCGGCGAGGGAAGACAAGCAATCAGTTAATATGATTGGTAAAGCAAGCTTCAGCTTATTTTGAGTACAACGGAACTTTTATATGTTTCTATTCATTATGCGTACTCATCGTTAGTTCATTGGTTTAAAGCAAAAAGTTACATTACATACTCCTCTTCCTTTGTGGTTTCTAACACAGGGTTCTTCCTCATTCTCGTTGCTTTTACTTTCAATTTTTATATTGCAAAACCTCTTTTCTTCTTCATTTTTACTGCTGTCCTTGCCCTTTCGACCTTGTCAGCATAACACAGCACACTTTGCAATCTCCTTATCATGGCGTGCAGCCTAGTTATGTCAAGCCAACATGGGGTTTGCTTGTACAACATTTCAAGGGACCCATGGCCCTGTTTATCCAGCCATTCTTCCACAATAGGCCAACCTCTGACAACCGAGTCTGATAATTTTGAGATGTGGGCAATGGGCTTCCGCACTCCACACCATTCTTGTACAACGACACCATAAGCTATTCCTTCTTCTACATTAGCAAACAGTTCAAACAGTCTATTCAAATCCGGTAAACTTAACGCTGGGGCATTTGCTAATTTTTCCTTTAATTCTTCCAGCTGCTTCTCATCATCTTCACTCCTATTTATAGGCTCATCTTCAACCATTTTGTTATATAGGAATTTAACTAATTTTGTGTGTCCATCTATCCATCATTTACAGTATCCAGTTAATCCAAGTAATTTCCTTACATCTGTTTTTGTTGTAGGTGCTGGTAAGGATAGTATGCCCTGAATTCAATCAGCATCTAATTTCTTGTATCCTTTCCCAGTTATGTGACCCAGATCTTTTACTTCAGGTTCAACAAACTGTAACTTCTTTTTGGATACTTTTAACCCTTTTCCCCCCAGGAAGTTCAGTAGATTAACCGTTGTTGCTTGTACTTCCTCTCTTTGTTCCCCAGAAATCAACAAATCATCTACATACTGTAGAACCTGGGAATTTCCTTCGGGTGTAAATTGTTTTATGATTTCTTCTAGAGTTTGGCCAAACAAATTTGGTGACTCTGTGAATCCCTGAGGTAAACTTGTCCATTGCAGCTGTTGTTTCCTCCCAGTTTCCTCATCCTCCCATTTGTATGCAAACCATTTTCTACTTTCTTTTTCAAGTGGGCAGGACCAAAAAGCATCTTTCAGATCTATAACACTAAACCATGCATGTTTTGATGGTACTTTGCTTAATAAATTGTATGGGTTGGCTACCACTGGGTATCAGGTAATTGTTTACTTATTTACTTCTCATAGGTCTTGGACTAACTGATATGTACCATTTGGTTTCTTTAGAGGCAATATAAGAGTGTTATGTGGGGACATACATGGTTCTAGAATTCCTTCTTCAATCAGGTTTTTAATGACAGGTGTCAGTCCTTGTTTCCCTTCTATAGAAATTGGGTACTGTTTAATTTTTATTGGAGGAAGGCTGGGTTTCATTTTTACTTCTGCAGGTGGAATGCTTAACAGTCCACCCTCTTCTGCCCACACCCTCGGATTTATGGCCTTTTCATCTTCCTCCCTCAAAACCATCATCTTTACTACCATATGTTCTCCCTCAGGTACTACTATCTTTAATTGCACCTGCAAATCCCGGCCTAGAAGGTTAGAATCTAATTCTGGCAAGTATAGCAGGTCTGCAGAGCCTTCTCTGAAACTTCCTTTTATAGACACTTCTTCAATGATGGGTACTTCCAAAGGGTTGTTTTCAGCCCCTCTAACTTTACATGTTCCGTTACTTAGTTTGCATCCTTAGGGATTTTTGAAACACTTGAACGATCTGCCCCAGTGTCAACTAGAAATTCAATTTCTTCACTCTGAGGGCTAATTTCTAAGTTTACCAGAGGCTCCTTTTGATGACCAATATCATCCCTCAGAGCGTAGAGCCCCTGACACCCCTAGTCATCTCCTGTTTGCCTCCATCCGAGAGTGTCCTGTTCTTGTGCGATGGCTTCATCTATTCTTTCTTTTCTACAAAAATTCCTGGTGTGTCCCCTTTCTCCACAATAAAAACATATGATATCGGCCCAAGGTGGTCTTCCTTCCACCCAAGATGTTCTGCTATCTCTATTTGGCTCTTTCTTGCTACTTGGTTGTACTTTGAATTCACCTCCTCGAGGCCCTGCGTACTCGCCTTTTCTCACTCCTGTCAATTCACTACTTCTGAACCCTGCACTTTCCCTAGCCACTGCTACCATGATTTTTGCTTTTGTCCTGGTCTTTTCCTCCTCCCTCCTTAAATATACTTTTTGTGCCTTCCGTAATAACTCGTTCATTCCAGCTTTTCTAATTTTCTCCTGATGTCTACCCAAGCCTTTGTTACAAATTGAATTTTGACTAGGACTTGTCCTTCTGGACTGTCCGGATCAACACTAGAATACTAGAATACAATTCAAAATTTCTTTTAAATGTCTCTAACCAGGCACTAGGTGACTCATCCCGTTCCTGATGGCTATCAAATGCCAGTTTAGCGTTATTTGTTTTACGGACAGCCTCTCTTATCCTTCTTATAATTAGGGTTCTATATTGTCTCATACTTGCTCTTCCCTCCTCCTGATTTGGGTCCCAGTTGGGTGGATTGAGAGGCATCTTCTCTTCCCCTCTGGGACCACCTCAATTCTCCCTCTCCCAAATTTTCATGCCTGCTGCACTAATCATTTGTATTTCCTCTGAGGAAAAGAGTATTTCTAAAATTGAATTTAATTCTTCCCATGTGTAAATATTGGATCCTAGAAATTGATCTAGTTGCTGTGAGATGCCTATGGGATCTTCTAATAAAGGTTTAATTTCTTTCTTAAAATTTCTAACCTCAGAGGCCGTGAATGGGGCATTCACAAAACCAATACCACCTCTGGCCCTCCCCATAGGCACTTCCCTTAGAGGAAACAACTTTTCAGTTCTCCCACCTTCATCTTGAATTCTCTTTGCTTGGAACCTTGTATTATATTGATGGCTTTCTACATGCTTATCTGGTTCAATTAACTTCTTTTCCTCTATATCTTTACAACAACAGGCCCTTTTCACTCCCTGACCTTTTGTTTGCAAACTTTTCTCCTGCTTTTGACTCTCAGTATGTTGGGGTATGGGGGATAAATAAAAAGGAATGTTTTGTGTATGTTCCAGAAATAAGAATAGAGGAAGAGGTACTTTGGGTTGTCGGTTGAAATATGGAGGAAAAATAAAGAGGGGTATTTTGGAAAGTTTTGGGAGCCAAGACTGGGGTATGGACACTCTGAGTGGTACTAGAGACCGGTGTCTGGGAACTTGAGGAACTGGAGGGAATCTGCAAAACTGAAGGAGTACTAGAATGGGCAGGTTCTGGTATATTTGGGAAAGGAGATGATACAGAAGAAGGGATGCTGGGAGCAGGACAACTTGAATTAAAAGGTTGAGGTGATTTTAAAACTCCTGTGGGAGTAGATCCTGAAATTGCATCCACCTCATGAGATGGTACTGAGGGGGTACAAGGTTGGAGGGGGAGGAGGAAGGTGGTCTATAGGAGGAGTCAGAGGAGGAGGTAACGGGAGGTAATCTAAGGGGGATGGATACTCTGAGTGTAATCTAAGGCATCAGGAGGGGGAGGCAGAGGAAGATGGTCTAAAGGATCCCACCTCCTTTCTGGTAGCTTAGTTTCTTCTTTTTCTTCTTCTCTGGATACCTTATAACCTTTTATTTCCTCTTCCTGTTTCTCCCTTTCTAACCAACATTTAGCATA
Organism: Ammospiza caudacuta; assembly: GCF_027887145.1. Classification (NCBI taxonomy): domain Eukaryota; kingdom Metazoa; phylum Chordata; class Aves; order Passeriformes; family Passerellidae; genus Ammospiza; species Ammospiza caudacuta. The sequence goes on from NC_080623.1 coordinate 1,583,858, forward strand.
ACTAATCTCTTCCTTGCAAGGTTCTACCCAGGTATTGACATATCTATTTAAAGCTGTACATAGCCATCTTTCTTTTGTCCCGTACCAGGACAGGTCCTTCAGCAATACTCTCTTTAGGCCATATTTCTGTACAGTATCTCATAATTTTTATTTTATCTAGATCCTTCATTCCCTCATAAGTATCCCAGTTTATTAAAAGTTCACCTAAAGGACTACTAGGAGGTATTTACTTAAAAACTTCCTTCCCTTTTCTCTTCCTGCTAGCACTTTTTCCAGCACACTGTCCCATCTTTAACTAGCAATTGGTATCCAATTACAATTTAAAAGATATATATTATTTTGTTAATTATTTTTTTAATTTATTTATTTATTTTAATTTTTTTTAATAAGGGGTAAGTATTAGTTATTAATGAGGAAGAGAAAACAAATATTAATTATTGTGGAAAATGTATTAATAACGGTTACTTTTAAAAGTTCCTTATCGTAAGAGGCAAGACAAAGATGGCAACTTTTAAAGAAATGTTTGACCTGGGAAACGAAATAAATGTGGTAGCTTTGGTGGGAAACAAAACAAAAAAATGGTGACTCAAAGAAATATTTTGTATGGGAAACAGAATAAATATTGCAGTTTAACAAGGGTTTCGGAATAAAAATGTCAATTGAAATGAACATTTATAACCTAAGAATAGTGAAATATCCAAATTAATTCAAAAAAGAAATGTAATAGCTATTGTCTTAGCTGGAAAACTAAACAATAACGATGGCTATTTCAAGAAATTAAGCAACTTACAACCACTTGCTTAACCAAATACAAAATAGACGCAGCGAGCCACTTACTCAACAGAAGACAAAATGGCCACTCTGAAATAAACCACCTGCTCACCCGAATACCAAATGACCACAGCGAGCCACTTGCTCAACAAAAGACAAAATGGCTACAGTGAAACGAACCGCCCGCTCAACCAAATACAAAATGGCCTCAGCGGGGTCTTATACTTGCCCTCCCTGAGTAGCAGTCGGAGGACTTTCAGCTTGTCCTCACCTCCAAACCTCACTCTGCAGAGATCTCGACAACTCATGTACAATGGGCTTCCACTGGAGAGGCTCTGCCTCTTGAATTTTGCCTTAGCTTAGACAGGTTCTAACATCCCCTTCAGCCCTAGTGGCTGAAAGGGCCCTTCCATAGCAGGGGGCCCACCTGCCTGCTTGAGGGTCACTGCACCTGTGAAGTTTAGGCCCCTCAGTTACCCCTACGACCCCCTGATGGGATCCCAGCTCAGGGTCCTGAGTCTGTCCCCCTCTGCAACCCCCCCAGTGGGATCCTAGCTCAAGGGCTCCCTAACTCTCTTAGGCTGGGCACCCTCCCCTTCCCCTGTCTCAGAAAGGGGCACTCCCCTATACAGTGGCTACTTTGTCTGGCAGTCTCTGTATAGGAGTTTTTCTCCCACCCCTAAGGTCCTAGTTCCTCAGAGATTAGACTCCCCTGCTCTATCTCTGAGGAACAACCCTCCAGGTGATTTGGGCTAGTGGTCAGAGCTTTTGCCCCTTACTCTGGGCAGTCCAGCCCACTAACACCCTCCTCTCAAGGCCAAGGGCCCAAATCACCCCTTGGAGCCTCCACTCACTGGAGGAACGGGCGCCTGAGCAGGTAAGGGTGGCTAGAGGAGGGTACTCCTCGTCTCCCCTACTCTAGGGGTCCCTAGAGGTACACTCACTCAACGGCTGCAACACTCGCTTCCCCCACACACTTGCTTCGGGAGTCAGCGCTCACAGTCCCTGTCTCAATCACGCACATTCACTTCGCACCCCCTCGCACCTTAAACCCCACTCGCACTGCTCAGGGGCAGTGTGAGGCCCACTCCCTCTCGAAGGGCTCTCACCTTTTTGGGCTGTTGTGTCCTCTGCAGCCTTGGGTATAGGCAGCAATCCCTTCTGCAGTCCGACGTAGTCAAATCTCTGGCAGCCAAAAAAGGTGGCTGGACGTATCTCCCAGGTCCTGAGCTACCCCAGACCAGTTTGGGGCGTGGGCCTATCCCTGATGAGTCCCCAGAAGATGTTATGGATTCGAACGAGGCCAGATTTTGAGAAGGAAAAAGGCTATTGTTCATTAAAACAAACCACAGAGGACAGGAGTTTGACATAAGCCCAAACTCCCATGCAACAACCCAAAGATAACAATGTCTCCCAAACACACTGAGTTCTCCCCAAAAAATGTAGGTCCCTCAGAAGGAACTGTGTGTTGATTGGTCCCTGTGTTTTCCGGTGTTCTCATTGGTCCATATCGATATTCATTCTGGACCAATCATTTTCTTGGGGCATCGAATGATTGGTCAAGTCCCCTGTCCAATCACCTCCCGCCTCCCTTCGACTATCACCCCCACCAAACCCTGGACCTGCCCTCCCCAGGACCCACAACAAACACCCATCAAATCATCCCAAAAGAGCAATTCCAACCCAGCCCCAATTCAACACAAATTGAACACCATTTATAACAGGGGAGACATGGAGGGGAACATGGCAGGGGCCACAATGTTTGACACTGTCAGGCACCAGGGGCCACACTGGGAACCGCTGGGCCGGAGTGAGAGCTGCCGTGCCCAATGCAGTTTGTGCAGGGCTAAACTGGGAGGCACTGGGCCTGCCCGGGGGCTGAACTGGTGTGCACTGGTGTGTACTGGGAGCGCACCGGTGCGGATGCTGAAGCGCAGCACATCCCGGCAGCGCTTCAGGAGCCGCTCCCGCCCCTCCCCATCGCTCCGCAGCTCCAGATCCAGCAGGTCCCGCAGCTCCTGCGGCTCCTTCCAGTCACACACCTGGGAAAGCACTGGGAATGACTGGGAACGAGACTGGGAATGGGACTGGGAACCGCAGGGGGAACGAGCTGGGAATGATGTTGACAATGGGAATGGGATTGGAACCAGGAACCAGAATGGGAATGGGACTGGAACCAGGAACCAGAATGGGAATGGGACTGGCACCAGAACTGCAAACAGAATGGGGAATGGGAATGACAATGAGGCTGGAAGTGGGACTGCAAATAGGACTAGAAATGGAAACAAGATGGGGAACAAGACTGGAAATGAGAATGAGACTGCAACTGGGACTTACTCTCATTTCCAGCCCCAGTGCCACTCCCAGTCCTATTCCGAGTATAAGATTGGGAAGGGGACTCAGAATGGGAACAGGACTGAAAACGCGAACGGGACTGAGAATGAGATTGGGAATGGGACTAGCTGTTGGAACAGGGCTGGAAGCGGGACTTGTATTAAGAACAGGATTGGGAATGGGAATGGAACTGGGTTTCAGAATGGGAATAGGACTGGGAAAGGAGCAATATTGTGACCCTCACCCCCTTGCATGTCTGCTTCCAGGCACATGCCTGGGAATGACTGGGAATAGGATTGGGAATGACTGGGAAGGAGAATGGGATAGGGATGGGGACAGGGAATGCCTGGGAACAGGACAAGCAATAGGGACAAATCGGGAACCCCATCCCCTGCCAGGGGGCTCCTTCCAGTCACCTACCTGTGGGGACAGGAATGGGATTGGGATTGAGAATGGTACTGGAAACAGGAATAGGATGCAATGGAACTGGGGACCCTCACTCTCGAGTGCCCCAGTGTCCCAACCTTCTGTGTCACATCTGTGCTCTTCCGCACGCCCTCCTCCAGCAGGATCTGGAACACTTCCTGCAGGAATTCCTCCCCAGCGGCCGTGTCCAGGCCAGGACATTCCAATGGGATGCTGTCCCCAGCTCCAGAGGGCTCAGCCATGGCAGGAGAACACAGGGAGACCCCGAAGTGCAGCAGGAGGGACCCTGGAATTGGCAGCAGTCGGCAGGAGTGGGGGATCCCAGGATGAGCTCCTCCTGGAAGCAGATAACCTTGGGATAAAGCGATCCTGGGACAAGGATCTCCTGGGATAAGGTGGTCCCAGAATGAGGTGATTGTGGGATAAGGATCTCCTGGGATAAGGTGATCCCAGGCTGAGCTTCCCCCTGTGATGAGGTGCTCCAGGAATAAGGCTCTCTCAGGATGAAATTCTCCTGGGATACGGCGATTACAGAATGATGTTCTTCTGGAATGACGTAGTTCTGTAACAGGATGATCACAATATTAGGTGTTCCCAGGATGGGTTTCTCCTGGCATCAGGCTCTCTGGACTCACCTCTCCTCTCACCTCTGCCAGCTGCAATTTTCCAAGATCAGGTGCTGCCAGGAACAGGTTCTCCTGGGATTAGATGATCCTGGGACCAGGCTTTCCCAGCTCCTCTCTCTTCCCTCCCCAGGATGGAATTTTCCTCTGGTCACATCGCCAGGGGCAAGGAGCAAAGTCCAGGACTCGGGAAGGAGCCCCGGAGGGTTCTGGGGACAGGGGGAAGGGTTAGGACTGTGCCCCCGGATCTGTGGGAAGAGTGGTGACCCCATGTGGCCTCCCACTCCCAGTGTCCCCACAACCCATTCCCAGTGTGGCCCCCACCCATTCCCAGGGTCCCCAAACTTATTCTCATTGTCCCCCCTGTCCCCAGTGTACCCCCACCTGTCCCTGGTGTCCCCCCATTACTTGCAGTGTGTTCCCCCACCAGTGTTTGGTGTCCCCCATGTCCTGTGTCCCCACACCCATTCCCAGTGCCCTTCATTTCCCGTGTACCCCAAATCCCAGTACCAGTGTCAACAAGTTCCACCAGTCCGAAGATTCCTGCAGGATCCCGCAGCACTATGTTGATTTTGTCTAGGTTCTGCATCAGGGAGCTTCTCGTTGTCCTTCCACTGTTGGCCATACAGCCCTGCTGCCATTGCAGGGCAGTGGCGGCCGCCGCAGTGCTGATGCTATTTAATGCCTCTCCTCGTGCAGGGTGCTGGGAAGGGGACGCTGCTGCCACTGTCCCTGCCCTTTCCGCCGGCAGTGCAGCTGGATCGGGGCAGCCGGGCAGGCAAGACTCGCCACAGGCCTTGCTGAGATGGCGGTGGCTGCAGCGCATCGCTGCAGGCTGCACGAGGATGGCCCCGGCAGCAGAGCTTCGCCACCCCGGGAAAAAGCCGTGCAAACACGTATTTGATTTCCTTCTTAAATATGTCATCACAGAGGTGTTACCAACCTCTCCAATTGGGCCAGCAGCATGTCCATCTTCACAGTCATCAGAGATTGCCTATGTCAGACATGGTGGAAGCTTCCAGGTGCTTCTCATAGAAGCCACACCTGTGGCACCACCACCACCCCCGCCAAAATCCAGGCTGTGCCAAACCAACACATCTCCATCCTTGTTCCCATCCCATCCCCTCCTCCCTATCATCATCCTAGTGTCCCCATCACAATGGCACTATCACCATTCATGTGTCCCAACCCATCCAGCTGTCCTGATGCCCCTCCAGGTGTCACTGTACCCATGCCCCCTGCGGTGCCTCCAGAGCTGGCCAGGGTTCCAGAAAGTTCCCACACTCAGGGCAGAGGTGGAGCCGCTCTCGGCCATGGGTACGGTAGTGTTGTCGCAGGTTGGAGCCGACGCTGAAGCTCTTCCTGCATTCCCTGCATGTGTACGGCCACTCCCAGGTGTGCATCCGCCGGTGCTGCGCCAGCGCCGAGCTCTCCCCGCAGCGCTTCCCGCAGTCCCGGCAGCCGAAGGGCTTCTCCCCGGCGTGGATGCGCCGGTGAGTGGCAAGGTTGGAATTCTGGCTGAAGCCCTTCCCGCAGGCGCTGCAGCTGAACGGTTGCGCCCCAGTGAGGGGGATGCGGTGCCGTGCCAGGCCCGAGCTCCAGCTGAAGCCCTTCCCACATTCCCCGCAGATAGTGGGGTGCAGCCCGGCCCCTTCTGGCCTCAGCAGCTCCTTCACGGGACTTGGTCCCCCCACAGGGGGCCTGAGGGGCTTCCGACATCGCCAGGCCGGGCCAGGATGGGCTGTGCAAGAAGAGGGTGGGCGCTGGTAGGGCAAGGACAGGAACTGGGGCCCACAGCCACTGCTCCATCCCAATGACACCGGCCCTTTCCAACTGGCACCTGCTCCAGGCCCTCTGTCTCAGCTTGCTCCCACTGGTACCTTCATCCTTCTTTCCATTTTCCATCCTCTCTTCCCCTTTTCCTTTCCTTTCCCACATTCTCCATCCTATTTGTACCTGCTCTATTCCCACTGTCCTTTACCCATCCTCTTTCTCACCTTTCTCCTGCTCCTCTTCCCCTTTTCCCATCCTCTTTTCTCTTTCCTTTTCCCATCCTCGTCTGCTCCATCCCCTCTCACATTCTCCATCCCCTCTTCCCCTTCTCCACCTCCTCTAAGCCTTCTCCATCCCTTTTCCCTCTTCCCCATCCCGGCTGCCACCTCCTCCCTCCCCTTTCCTACCCCTATCCCTATCGTATTCCAAAGCCAGAGTTCACTTCCCCCAGCTCCCCACTGCACATAGACAAGGATCTGGGATTGGGGTGCAAGGGGGGACAGGGACTGGAACAGACAAAATCCCTCTGGAACACAGGGATGAACTTGGGGTACCCAGAAAAATCCCTGTACCCCAAAATCAGGACACCCTCATGCCATGGGTTTGGGGTAACCCTGCACCCCAACACTGGGACATCCCGATACGTGAGACTAGGACATTCTCACACCCCAAAATCAGCACACTCCCATCCCATGGGACTGGATATCCCTGCATCCCAATATTAGGGCATTCCCGTGCCATGAGATTAGAACCCTGCACCCTCAAATCAGGTGATACTGACCTTTAACTCTGGGATTGTGGTGCTGCCATACCCGGGGATCAGGGCACCCCCATGCCCTGGGATTGGGGTACCCCATTCCTGTACCCCAACCCTGGGACACCCAGATTCCATGGGAACAAGACATCGCTGCACCCCAGTTCTGTGGCTCCCTGGGCTGTGGGATCAGGGCACCATCTTACCCTGGAATTGCCACAGTCCCATACCATGGGAACAGGGCACCCTAAACCATGGGCATAGGACAACCCCACATTCCTGAGATTCCCATATCCTGGGATTGAGGAACCCCCAAACTCCAGGATCAGGGTACCCCATTCCATAGCACTGGGACACCTCCGCATCCCTGGAGCACCCACAGACCCTGGAACTGGCGTACCTCCAGGCCACAGGAATGTGACACCCCTGTATCCTGGGGCATGGAAAAGGGGAATATATTGGAACTGGGGTACCCCCACACGGTGGGTGCAGGATACTGTCACATCTCTGTCCCCCCTTACCCTGGAATTGAGGTACCCCTGTGCCATGGGAATGGGCCACCCCAACATTCCCAAGATTCCCTTACCCTGGGATGGGGTCACCTCCATACTCTGGGATCGGGGTCCCTCCACACTGTGGGACCAAATCCCCCCCCCCCCCCCCCATCCCTGGGACCGCCCGAGACCCGGGTCCCTCCCTGAGGTTTGAGGTCTCCCTGTACCACAAGGGCAGGGTCTCCCCCATTGCAGGTCCCTAAGGGAGCCCAGAAAAAGCACCCACCCCCCCTCCACCATTCCAGGGGGCCCCCTCAGAACCTCTTACCGTGGCCAGAGGCCTCTTTGGCAGGAGGTGGAGAGGTCTCATCTGTGGGGGGGGCCTCGAGCAGTGCGGTTTCCCGGGCATCCGTGGGGCCGGGGGGGTCTCGGGGGGCCCTCCCTCCCCAGCGTCCACTGCCGCCGTCCCCTGGAGGGAAGGACCCTGCCGGGGGGGAGAGAGGGGGCAGGGAGAGAACCGGGGTGACCCGAGGACACCCCACGGGGGGGCCGCTGCCGCCCCCAAGGGAGGGTTCGGTCTGCCCGAAGCCCCTCCGTGCCCCTCCTGACGCTGGGGTCACACACACAGTGACATGATGGCACTGCCCTCGTCCCACCCCACAGCCCCTCCCATTCCCCCATGGAGGAGCCCCTGTATCTGGGGGGGGGGTCGCTCCCTCTCGCCCCTCCTCCCTCAACTCAGCAATCGCGGGTGAGGTCTCGGAAGGGGAAGCGGAAAAAAGAAAGGACACGGCGGGGGCGAGGGGAATTGCCCACTCTCCGTTTGGGGGGGATGTCCCCGGTGGCACTCACCGCTGTTGGGGAGCACGGGGGGCTCAGGGGCACCGGACGAGGCCGGGCGAAGGGAAGCGCTCCCGCGCGGCCGCCAGTGCCGCAGCGTGCTGGGGGCGGGAGGCCTCCGACACCCCCAAATCCGCCCAGGGCGACCCCCAGGAAACGGGAGCCAACCTCCCACCAAAAAAAAAAAAAAAAAAAAAAGAAAAGAGGGAGGAACAATACGGACCCTCCCACCATCGGTGGTGGGATGGACTCGGGGCAGTCGGGGAAGGGGTGGCCAGGTCAGCCTGGCTGGGGGAGGCACTGGGGGGACACTTTGGGGGCGCTGGGCGATGTGGGGGATACACGGGGATATGGGCACTACTGACTGGGGGGATTGGGATACACTGGGGTGACTGCGGAGCCTGGGGGACACTGGGGTGTCAGGGATAATGGAGAGAATGGGGAATTGGGGGATTCTGTGGGAACTGGGGGTAACTGGGGGGATTGGGGAATACTGGGCAGACTGGGAAACTGGGGAGCTGGGGAAACTGGGAAATTGGGGGGATACTAGTGCGCCTGGGGACCACTGGAGGGTGCTGGAGGACTGCGGTGGACTGGGGTGAGTTGGGGGATACTGGAGGGACTAAGGAATTGCAGGGACTACTGAGGGCTTACTCAGGGTTACTGGGGGGAACTGGGGGCATGGAGGGGCTGGAGAATACTGGGGGGACTGGACCATTGGAAAGACTTGGGGGACTGGGCGTACCAGGGGACTGGAGGTTTACGGGAGAGACTGGGGAACTGCAGGACACCGGGGGTTTGAGGGATTGGATGTTACTGGTGGTACTGGAAGTGACTGAAGCACTGGGGGGATGGAGGATTATTGAGAGATAACGGAAGCACTTGGGGCCCTCGGGGCTGGACACTGAGCCCAAAATTCACTCGCAGCACCCCTGAACCGCCCCGGAGCGCCCAAACGACGCTGCGGACTCCGCTCGGGACGGCCCCAGGCTGTCCCCGGGCAGGACGCGCCCCGGGCAGGACGCGCCCCGTCCGCTCAAAGCGGCCGCGCTGCCTTACCGCGGCAACTGCTGGCGGGACAGGAGGCCACGCTTCCGCTCCTTACATACGGAACAAAGGTGGCGGGAACAGAGCGCGGTGAGAGCGGGGCGGTGGCGGGAACAGAGCGCGGTGAGAGCGGGGCGGTGGCGGGAACAGAGCGCGGTGAGAGCGGGGCGGTGGCGGGAACAGAGCACGGTGAGAGCGGGGCGGTGGCGGGGGGAGAACGAGAGGCTTGAGGGAGAGAACGGTGCGAATCCGGACTAGGGAAGTACCGAGGGCGCCGCGAGATCGTGGGGACCCGGAAGAAAGGGCACCTGGCACACGGCGGGGACATCGGGAGGAGCCAGGAAGGAGTGGGGCCATTGGGGTGACACTGGGGGTCCCAGCCCCAGGGCTGGGGGGCCACTGCGGGGAGACTCGGCGGTCTCAGGCCCAGGGCAGGGTGGGTGCTCTAGGGGGATGCTGGCAGCGTTCAGCCCCTAGCGTCCCCCTAGAGAGGACAACGGGGGCACCAGGAAAACCCTCGGGGCGGGCGGTGACCCATCTACCCCCAATTTATGGAGCACAGCGTGGCCCCTTTCCACCCACACCCCGAATTTTTTGGGCCCAGCGGTGCCCCCTTTGTCCGCCACTCTGTGGGCTGCGTGGTTCTTCCTCTAGCCCAGCCCTTGTGTCCCAGCAGTGACCCCATTTCCCCGTGGGATTTTCTGCCCCGATGGCGAAAGACGAGCGGGCAACGCTGCTGGAGGTGCACCAGGCGCTCTCGGAAGAACAATTCCAGAACCTGAAGTACCTTCTGGGAAGCAAAATTCCTGCCGGGCTTGTGCTCCAGGCATCGCGCCCTGAGTTGTGCCTGATCCTCCTCCAGCGCTTCCCGGGGAATTCCCTGCGTGAGATCGCCAGGATCCTGGGGCAGATTGGCCGCTCCGACCTCATCCAGCGCTTCCAGCTGCCCCTGGAAGAGCAAATCCCGGAGGAAAACCCCAGGGAACCTAATAGGGACACCCCCAACGGGACCAGGGATCCCACTTCAGAACAGCATCCTGGAGGGATTCCAGCTCCACCCGTGAATCCCCGACGCTTGACAGAGAAGGATTTGATGAGAGTTGCCAAAAGATTGGGAAAAGAGTGGCAGGAGGTGGGAATTCTGCATCTAGGGCTGGAGCAGAGCAGGCTGGACCAGATCCAGGAGGAAAATCCGAACAATTCCACTATGAGGAGTTTCGAGATGCTGCGGGATTGGCAGCGGCGTCAGCGAGAGGAAGCCACGGCGTCCCAGCTCCTAGCCTGCCTTGAGGATGCCCACCTTGATCCCGAAATCCTCAACTTCCTCCGGAGCCTCCAGGGGAATTGAGGGACCCCCAAACTCCCTTCCTGGGGGAGGGGAGTGTGATATCAAATTCATATAAAATTGAGACCATTAAATGCTCTTTTATTCCATGAGTGCTGAGTTTTAGGATCAAGTGCCGAGAACATCCATCTTTACTCCTGATTTAAAGATCCCAGAAGGAAGTCCAGGCTCTGCTCCACTTCCTCAGGGATGGACACAGCAGGTTTTGCAGTACTTTCCCAAGAGTTTTTTGCGTGCTGACAGATCCTCTTCCCTACAAATTCCAGCCTCTGGAGCTTCAAGAAGCCATGGCAATGTCAGGAGAGTCACAAGGCTACTACATGCTGATCCCAGAATCCACAACCTCCTCTGGAGCTTCCAGGGGAATTATGGGACCCCCTACACCCCAAACCCTATTTTGAGGGTGGGGTTATATCAAATTATTATCAGATCAAGACCATTAAATGGAGTTTTATTCCATGAGTGTGGAGTTTTGGGGTCATTTCCAATTTGGGATGAGGGGAGGAAATCAAGGATCTGCTCCTCTACCTCAGGGATGGGGGGAAGGTTTTGGGGTCTTTCACTGGGGTTTTTGGGAGTGCTCACAGATCCCATCCCAATTCCTGTATCTCATCCAGGAAGAAGTCCAGGTCCTGGCGGGTGACAGCAGGATTGGTGATAATCTGCCGGAAGAAGTTGACGTGGGATCCTTGGGGTTGGTACCCCACCATCATGGAGCCCCTCCGGATCATCTTTTCCTTGATGGCTGGGGCCACCTAGGGGGAAACACCATTTCAGGAGGATTTTGTTTTTCTTTTTGGGTGATTTCTGGGGACTTGGAATGCTGGTGGTGGTGGGGGGAATTTGGAATTCTGGGCTCACCTTTCCCAGTTTGTCCCAGAATTGCGGGCAGTTCTCCTGGCCCCGCAGGCTGGGTGGGATGAACCAGAAGCAGAGGTTGATAAATTCTGGCTGCAGGAAGAGGAAGCAGAAGGAGATCATGGCCATTCACCCAATTCCCAGAATCTGATAGGGATTCACACTTCCAGGAATTCAGCCATGTGTATTTAATTGTCTGGGGTTGGAACCTGCAGGATTTAATCCTCCGGGATTTAAACCTCCAAAATGGAAACTTCCAGGATGATTAAACTCCAGGATTTCAACCTCTGGGATTTCAACCCCTGGGGTGATTTAAATCTGTGGAATTCCAAATTGCAGGATTTCAGATTCTGGGATTCAAACCTGTGGGATTTGTCCTCAGGGATTTAAACCTCCAAGACTTAAACTTCTGGGACAATTCAAACCTCTGAGATTTCAGCCTCTGGGATTGAAAACTCTGGAATTTAAACTTTGGGGATTCATAACTTTGGGATTAACCCCCAGGGAGTTAAAGCTCCAGTATAATTTAAACCTGTGGCATTCCAACCTCCAGGACTCTTAGGTGTCCATGTCCCCCATTCTCCATTCCACCATCACCCTTACCTCCATCACCAGCTGGAATCCCTCCCTCCTCTTCACCTGCTCCAACAGATACCTGGGGACAGCAAAGGGGTGAAGCCAAGTTTGGGAGGGTGGAGGGTTCCCCCTGATCCTGGGGCTCACCGAGAGGCACCGAACGCCCGCTCCACACGCTGTGCCAGCCCCCGGGTCCCCACGGCTTTCCAGAGGATCCAGAGCTTGAGGCCGTCGGCGCGGCGGCCGCACTGGGGGCTCTTGTCCCCTGTGTCCAGGGACACGTCGTAGAACTTGTCCCGCTGGAACAGGTACGAGGCCCCCAGGCCATGGCAGCGCTGCAGGAGCCCCTGGGATGGGCAGGGGGCACCAGAATTAATGAGGGGGCCCAGGAGGCATCCTAGGGGCACAAATTCAGGATGGGGGGCACCTACGGAGCTGTCACGGAGCAGGAATGCTGAGCACTGCAACCCCACCATCAACAGCTTGTGGGGGTTCCAGGTCACTGAGTCAGCTCTGGTGGGGGGGAACAGCAGAGTTTGGGGGGGGCCCTCTGGGGAAAAAGGGTATCCCCAAAAGCTCAGAGGGCAGGTGGGAGTCTTTTGCGGGGGTAGGGGGAGGGACACACCTGTGGATGCCGGCAAGGAGATGACGGAGTTGGGGGGACAGGAGGGCGCTGCCCCCCCATGCTGCCTGCAGGAAAAGGGGGATCAGCACGCACAGGGGGACCCCCAAGCCCCCCCCAGCCAAGCACCCCGAACTCACGTCCACATGCAGCCACAGCCCGTGGCGGGCACAGACGTCGGCGATGGCGTCCAGCGGGTCGAAGGCGCCCAGGACAGTGGTGCCACTCGTGGCACACACAAAGAGGGGCTCTGAGCCCTGGAGGGGATTAGGGAGGGGTCTGGGTGTATTGGAGGGTGCTGGGGGCATGGAAGGGGGTAGAGGGCAGGGGAGCACAGGGAGTCAAAGGTAGCCAAGATGGTGGCACAGAAAAAGAACGGGCTCTGAGCCCTGGGTGGGCATTTGGGGGGACTTTGAGGGGGCTCAGGAGGAAAGCTGTGGGGGGCTGGAGGATACAGGGGGACTTTGGGGGTGCAGGAAATTGGCTACAGAGGGATTTGGGGCAGACAGGCAACTGACTTTATGGGAGGGCAGGAGGTCTGGGGAGGACAGGGGACATTGGGTGCACTGAAGAATTGAAGAGACAGTGGGGGGACATTGGAAGACATTCAGGGTTTTTGGGGGGACATTGGGGGACATGGAGGGTGGTTTGTGGACATGGGAAGGGCTTTGGGAACATTGGAGAGGCTTTGGGGACTTAGAGGGGGACACACGGACTTTGAGGGAGCTTTGGGAACACTGGGAAGGCCGTTGGGAATACGGCGGAGCCATTGGGGAGTTTGAGGGCCTTTGGGGTGTGCAGCCTCTCCTGACCTCAGCTTTCACCCTCTGGATCTCCTTCTCCAGCTCTTCCGGGATCATCTTCCCCCTGAAGGGAAGGGATAGGGATGGATACCTGCAGGAATCCCCTGACCTGGGGTCCCTCGGGACCTCCCAGCACTCACCTCTCATCTGTCCGCACCAGGTGAACGTTGTCTGTGCCAATTCCCAGGAGAGCAGCTCCTTTTAGGATGGAGTAATGGCTCTGGGCAGGAAAAGAGGACCGGGATTGGGAGGACCCCAGGATCAGATTCGGGGTCACCTCAGGGACCAGACTTGGGATAACCCCAGATTTTGGGTAATCTCAGGGACCAGACTTGGGGTGACCCCACAGGCCAGGTTTTGGGGTAGCCTCAGTGACACCAGGTTTTGGAGTGACCCCATGGATCAGGTTTAGGGCAACCTCCAAGGATCAGCTTTGAGGTGACACCAGGATCAGGTTTTGGGATGGCCCCAGGTGAGCCCCTGGATCATGTTTTGTGGGGGTCCAAGGGATGAGATTTGGAGTGACCCAGGGGATCAGGTTTGTGGTGACCACAGGGGGCCACTCCAGGAATCAGGTTTTGGGGTGACCCCAGGAATAGGGTTTGGAATGACCCAATGGATTAGAATTGGGATGACTCTGAGGATTAGGTTTTGGGGTGACCTCGAGCCCCCAGTCCTACCTCCTGGGATGCAAACAGGCCCAGGCGAGGCAGGTCCCAGTTCCCTCTGCTGCGGCTCTCCGGGAAACGCCGGAATCGCGCCACGTTCATGGCCAACATGTTGGACATAGAGCCCCCTGCCCAGGACAGGGACCTCCGTTTCACCCCCAGGGCACCACGGACAGGCTGCCAGGGGCAGAGGGGGGACAGGGATACCCCTCGGGAAGGGTCCGGGATACCGGGAGCGAAGATGCCATCGCCGCTGCTCCACCCCACGAGCTCCCGGAGCTTGGCCAGGACCTGCTCCTCCATCAGCACCAGCACTGGGGCCACTTCGTATGTGTACCTGGAAGGGCCCAGCAGCAGTCGGGGGGGTTCCCCTCCCCCTGAAACCTCAGAACCCCAAACAACTTCCCCAGAGCCTCAGCACCCCAAAAAATCCCCCTCCCCGCAGAAGCCCCCCTCCATCAGCACCAACACTGGGCCTAGATCAGGGCAGTCAGCATAGGGTTTTGGCAGGTCCTTTCTCATTTGGGCTCCTCAACACCCCCAAAACCCTCCCTCCAACCTTGAGCAGCCCAAAATCCTCCCGCCAGCACCTCCCCCTCCATCAGCAGCAGGGGCTCCTTGCAGGTGGATCTGGGGGAGGGGAGGGTCATGGCAGCTTTTTGAGGGGTCTCCCCACGCGCCAGTTCCCCTTTGGGTGTGTCGGGGGCTCACGGGCTCGTGTTGAGGGTCTCGGTGAGGAACCGGCCAGCCAGGGCGTGGTGGTCCAGCCCTGAGAAAAGCTGGTTAAAGAACCGGGGGTGACCTAGGGGAACACGTTGGGGACAGAGGTTGGTCAGGGGATGACAGGGGTGAGGGACAGAATGAGATATGGGAGGGGATAGGCGGCAATGGGGGGGAACATGAGTGAGTTTGGGATGGCACATGGAAGGTGGTACACGGGAAGATAAGGGAAGGACCTGGGAGGTTCAGAGGAGTCATGGCAGGGTCAGAAGGAGAGTGGGGAGACAGGAGGAGGACACGAAGGGCAGAATGAGGGGGTGTGAGGAAATCGGAAAATGGGTGGGCAAGGGGGATATAGGGGAATCACGTGAGACACAAGAGAGACATGGAGCATGGGGGGACAGGAAGGATTGGGGGTGGGTAGGCAGGGAACAGAAGGGGCTTGGAGGGAGTCAGGGGTACATGGGGAGGGTCAGGGAGTGGATGCAGGGGGAAATGGGGGCAGGGGGGCAGTCAAGCGAGACACAGAAGATCGGGGGGACATGGAGGATAACATGGCAGGGGCCACAATGTTTGACACTGTCAGGCACCAGGGGCCACACTGGGAACCGCTGGGCCGGAGTGAGAGCGGCCGTGCCCAATGCAGTTTGTGCACGGCTAAACTGGGAGGCACTGGGCCTGCCCTGGGGCTGAACTGGTGTGCACTGGTGTGTACTGGGAGCGCACCGGTGCGGACGCTGAAGCGCAGCACATCCCGGCAGCGCTGCAGGAGCCGCTCCCGCCCCTCCCCGTCGCTCCTCAGCTCCAGATCCAGCAGGTCCCGCAGCTCCTGCGGCTCCTTCCAGTCACACACCTGGGAAAGCACTGGGAATGACTGGGAACGAGACTGGGAATGGGACTGGGAACCGCAGGGGGAATGGGCTGGGAATGATGTTGACAATGGGAATGGGACTGGAACCAGGAATCAGAATGGGAATGGGACTGGCACCAGAACTGCAAACAGAATGGGGAATGGGAATGACAATGGGGCTGGAAGTGGGACTGCAAATAGGACTAGAAATGGAAACAAGATGGGGAACAAGACTGGAAATGAGAATGAGATTGCAACTGGGACTTACTCTCATTCCCAACCCCACTGCCACTCCCAGTCCTGTTCCGAGTATAAGATTGGGAAGGGGACTCAGAATGGGAACAGGACTGGAAACGCGACCGGGACTGAGAATGGGATTGGGAATGGGACTAGCTGTTGGAACAGGGCTGGGAGCGGGACTTGTATTAGGAACAGGATTGGGAATGGGACTGGAACTGGGTTTCAGAATGGGAATAGGACTGGGAAAGGAGCAATATTGTGACCCTCACCCCCTTGCATGTCTGCTTCCAGGCACACGCCTGGGAATAACTGGGAATAGGATTGGGGATGACTGGGAATGAGAATGGGATAGGGACTGGGACAGGGAATGCCTGGGAGCAGGACAAGCAATAGGGACAAATCGGGAACCCCATCCCCTGCCAGGGGGCTCCTTCCAGTCACCTACCTGTGGGGACAGGAATGGGATTGGGATTGAGAATGGTACTGGAAACAGGAATAGGATGCAATGGAACTGGGGACCCTCCCTCTCGAGTGCCCCAGTGTCCCAACCTTCTGTGTCACATCTGTGCTCTTCCGCACGCCCTCCTCCAGCAGGATCTGGAACACTTCCTGCAGGAATTCCTCCCCAGCGGCCGTGTCCAGGCCAGGACATTCCAATGGGATGCTGTCCCCAGCTCCAGAGGGCTCAGCCATGGCAGGAGAACACAGGGAGACCCCGAAGTGCAGCAGGAGGGACCCTGGAATTGGCAGCAGTCGGCAGGAGTGGGGGATCCCAGGATGAGCTCCTCCTGGAAGCAGATAACCTTGGGATAAAGCGATCCTGGGACAAGGATCTCCTGGGATAAGGTGGTCCCAGAATGAGGTGATTGTGGGATAAGGATCTCCTGGGATAAGGTGATCCCAGGCTGAGCTTCCCCCTGTGATGAGGTGCTCCTGGAATAAGGCTCTCTCAGGGTGAAATTCTCCTGGGATACGGCGATTACAGAATGATGTTCTTCTGGAATGACGTAGTTCTGTAACAGGATGATCACAATATTAGGTGTTCCCAGGATGGGTTTCTCCTGGCATCAGGCTCTCTGGACTCACCTCTCCTCTCACCTCTGCCAGCTGCAATTTTCCAAGATCAGGTGCTGCCAGGAACAGGTTCTCCTGGGATTAGATGATCCTGGGACCAGGTGATCCTCGAATTAGGTGCTGCCAGGAGAAGCTTTTCCTGGCATCAGGCTCTCCTGGATCAGGCTTTCCCAGCTCCTCTCTCCTCCCTCCCCAGATGGAATTTTCCTCTGGTCACGTCGCCGGGGGCAAGGAGCAAAGTCCAGGACTCGGGAAGGAGCCCCGGAGGGTTCTGGGGACAGGGGGAAGGGTTAGGACTGTGCCCCCGGATCTGTGGGAAGAGTGGTGACCCCATGTGGCCTCCCACTCCCAGTGTCCCCACAACCCATTCCCAGTGTGGCCCCCACCCATTCCCAGGGTCCCCAAACTTATTCTCATTGTCCCCAGTGTATAGCCCACCTGTCCCTAGTGTCCCCCCATTACTTGCAGTGTGTTCCCCCACCAGTGTTTGGTGTCCCCACAACCATTCCCGATGCCCTTCATTTCCCGTGTACCCAAAATCTCAGTGCTCCATTTCCAGTATCGCGCTCATTTCCCAGACGCCACGGGGAGAGCCATCACCGCCCCCGGGGCGGTGCGGAGGGGCAAAAATTGGAGCAGAGGAATGGGGCGTACCAGCCCCCAAAAGGAGTCACAGGGGACTCCCCAAGGGAAGCGGTGGGAGTGACGGGGGCAGCCCTAACCGGGTTGTAGTAGGGGGTCCCCAAGGGTTTGTCGCGAGTGAGGGCCGCGGGGCGGCGCGCCGGCGGAGGATTGGCGGGTGGGAGGGAGTCGGTCCCGCGACTGCGGGGTCGGGGGTGGGGTCGCGCGTTAGTGGGTCCCACTCGCGGTGGGCCAGGGGGGATCGACGGGGGGTGCGACCCTCCCCGGCTGGGTCCCCTGGGCAGAGTCGGGGGCTCTCGGAGGGGTCCAGGCCGCGCAGTTGCCATGGTTACTCCCCACTATGGCGGCGCAGTACTCGCCATTACGGCGCCGCTCTGCGCATGCGCACGATCGCCCGCACTTCCGCCAGGCGCCCTGGGCGCCCTGGAAGCGGGGGCGGGGGCTTCCGGTTCCGGGTGGCGGCGGCGGGGGGGCGGCGGGGCCGGGCTCGGGCGGTCGGAGCGCGGAGGGGCCGCGGCAGGTACGGATGGACCCCCCCGTGACACCCCCTGCGAGACTCCCCGGCACCCCCAGGGCCGCCCGGACTGCGCCCGGCACCGGGGGGCCGTTCCCACGGGTGATGGGGGGAGGGGAACGGGCTCGGGGTGGGAGGGGGATGGGGAGGGTTTGGGGGGAGGTCCCTAACGAGGGAGGCGGCCCCGATCCCCGGTGCGGCCCCTCCCGGCGTGACCCCCCCCCCCCCGGTATCTCTGCCCTGCTGTCCCCGGTCTCCGGGTGTGTCCCACCCCCTCCGTGCCCTTCCCCTCCCCAGATTCAGTGATCCCCCCCTGTGTCACCCCCCGCAGGTTACAGACACCCTCATGATCCCCCGGAACCGTCCCCACGCCCACCCCCCGCTCCCCAGGGATCCCCATTTTCCCCCTTCCCTTGGGACGCCCCCTGTTTCAGGGATTTCCCCCCCAGCGCCAACCTAACCTGGGAGACCCCCCCACATTCCTCGCGGGGTGTCCCTGTTCCCCCCCTGGTTCCCACCCCGAGGTCCTCTTCAGGCCTTTCTCTGTCCCCCCTCTGTCCCTCCTCTGTCCCCTCTCTGTCCCCGCTCTGACCCCTTTTCCTGCTGTTCCCCCAGGCGGATCCCTCTGGATTCAGCTCCATCCCTGCAGATCCAGCACCCGCCCAGCTCGGGGGGTCCCGAATTTGGGGGCAAGCCCGGCCCTGTCTCCCCCCCCTTCCTGCCCCAGTGGCCCCTTCAGGAGGAGGAAGAGGAGGAGGAGGAGGAGGAGGAGGAGGAGGAGGAGGAGAAGAAGGAATGGCGGCGCCGTGGCGGGTACTGGAGCCCGCCCAAAAATCCATAAAAATTTACTGATCCCACCTTTTCTTTCCCCAAACGAGCTTTACCTGGGCGAGAAGTAAGGCCAAAGGCTCCCACAGCATGGCTCAGGTAATGAGCCCCCACCCCCTGCATCCTGACACCCCCAGGCCCAGGAATTTGGGGGAACAACGGCCCCAAAAAACGGGAAAAGGGAAAGAAGAGGGGAGAGAGCTGGAGCTTCCCTCCCCCTGCGCCAGGGTGGGGGGTGCCTCCCCATCCCCCCATCCTGCTTCAGGGCATATCACAGGATTATCCCTGTTTTCCTCAAGATTATCCTGATTTTCCCCAGAAATACCCTGAATTTTCCCCTTAGCCCTGAGGGCCTGTGAGGCCTCAAAAAAGGAGGTTCAAGCTGCCCCTCCACACGTGGACTCTCCCCAAACTTCCACAGTATTATCCCAAATTTTTCCCCTGATTATCCCAGTTTTCCCTAGGATTTCCCCAATTTCCTCAGTAGCCTTTAGGGCCCCAATAAAGGCAGGTCAGTCATTCAGTTGATGGTTTGGAGGTGTCTTTGCCTCCCCCCACCTTTCCCTCCCCACTTTTGGGGTTTTTCCAGCGTTATTCCTGAATTCTCCCAGTTTCTGCTGGAATTGTCTCAAGTTTTCCATGGGATAATCCAAATTTTCCCCAGGATTATCTTGAAATTTCCTGTTATCCATTAGATCCTCTCTAGGCTGGAAGAAGATTTTCCAAACCCAAACACACCCTGGGATCTTCCTAGAGTTACCCCAGGATTATCCCAGTTATCCTTGGTATTCTCTCAAAATTTCCTTACATTTATCCTGAAATTTCCTTGTGATTATCCCAGTTTTCTCCAGGATTTCCCAAATTTCCCTGGTAGCCTTTAGGTCCTGTCAGGCTTCAAATTTAGAGTTCAGCCTCCCCAAACCCTCCATCTCTGGGGCTGTTAACAGAATTATTCAGGAATTACCCCAGATTTTCCCCATAATTCCCCATTTTTTCCCTGGGATTATCCCCTAATTTCCCATTAACCCTTAGGTCCCAACAGGCCTCAAAAAAGGGGGTTCATCCTCCTCCATTCCCAGTTTTGGGGTCTTCTCATTTTCCATGAGTTTATCCCACTTTTTCACAGGATTATCCCAAAGTTTCTGCAAAATTCCCTTGAATTTTCCCATTTGATCTTAAATCCTCATTGGGCTGAAAGAAGAGGGTTCAACCCCCTCTGTTCCACTTTGGGGTCTTCCCAGAACTATTCTGGGATCATCCCCAAATCTTCCCCAGATTTTCTCAAACTTCCCTTGACATCATCCCAAAGTTTCCCCAGAACTTCCCTCGCGATCATCCCAATTTTCCCTCGTGATCATCCCAAAGTTTCCCCAGGATTCTCCCAATTTTCCCTCATGATTATCCCAAAGTTTCCCTCGAGATCATCCTAAACTTCCCTCGAGATCATCCCGGAGTTTCCCCACATTATCCCAAAGCTCCCATCAGGGCCCAGAACTGGGGGCTGCTGCCTCACCCCTCCTCCAGGGTGTTCCAGGGCTGGGGGCTGATGCTGGGGGTCCCTCCCTGTTCCAGGCGAGTCTCCTGGCCTGCGAGGGGCTCTCGGGCGTCTGCCTCGTCCCCACCGTCGCCAGCAAGAAGATGATGCCCAAATCCGGCGGGAAACAGGACGGGAACCGGGAACGGGGCTCCAGCCCTGACCTCCTGGTACGGACTGGGACGCCCTGGCTGGGATCTGGCACCTTCCATGGGGGATCCCACCTTTGACTGGGGGATTTCACCCTTCATTTGGGGGTTTATGCCGTCAGTCTGGCTTTTCCCACCTTTGATTTGGGGCTTTCCTGCTTTCATTTGGGCATTTTTGCACTTAATTCGGGGATTTCCGTCTTTAATTTCTGTATTTCCACACTCTGTTTGGCTTTTCCCATCTTTGATTTGGGGGTTTCCTGCTTTAATTTGGAGTTTTCCACCTTTAATTTGGGTATTTTTGCACTTAATTAGGAGGTTCCCACTTTTAATTTGCTTTTTCTATGTTTAATTTCTTTTTTCTGGCTTTTTGTGGGGGTTTCCAACTTATTTTTTTTCCTGCTTTAATTTGGGCTATTCTGCCCCAAATTTGGCATTTTTCACCTTTAATTTGCCTCTTCCTCCTTGAATCTGAATTTTTTTCTCCTCAAATTTGAGGTTTTCTCCCTTTAGTCATCCTTTTCTATATTTTATTTGACCTTTTTCACTTCTAATTTGGCTTTTTCCTGCCTTTATTTGGCTTTTTCCTCTAGTTTTCCTGCTTTAGTTTCATTTTCCCACTTTTTCTGCTTCAATTGAGTTTTTCATCCTTTCATTTCCTATTTCCGGCCCTTCCTTGATTTTCCTTCCTTCACTTGCCCTTTGCTTTCTTTTATTGGACTTTTTCTCCTTCATTTGGATTTTTCCTCTTTTATTTGGTCTTTTCCTGCCTCGGATTTTCCTGCTCTAATTCCATTGTTTCCCCTTCAATTCCATTATCCCCCAACCTCCCCATTCTCTCCTCATCCTGAACCCCCCCTCCTCAATTTCCTGCCCCGATTTACCCTCCCTAATTCCCCCATACCTATTCCTGTCCCCCAATTCCTGCTCCCCCAATTCCTGCTTGCCCAATCCATCCTCTCCAATTCCTGCCCCCTTCCCAAACCCTGCTCCCTCCATCTCCCTTTCCCAAATGCCCCCTGATTCCTTCCCCCCATCCCAATTCCTGCCCCCCAATCACCCCTTCCCAAACCCCTCCCTGCCAATTCCTGGATCCCCTCTTCCCAATCCCCTCTCTCCAATTCCTGCCCTGTTCCAAATTTCTGCCCCCCAACACCCCCTTTCCAACCCCCACCCCAATTCCTGCCCCCCCAGTCCCTCCGCCAGGACCCCGACAAGCCCCGTGCCCGCAAGGACGATGATGCTCCTGAGGCCTCCAACCCCAAGAAATCCATGAAAAAGGCAGGTCCCCTCCCCCAGCGGGGGGTCCCCCCTCGATTTTTGGGTCCGGGGGGGGGTCGGGGGCCATCTCGGGGGCCGCTGACACCCCCTCGCCCCCCCGGCAGCGCCGCAAGCGGGTTCCCGGCGCCGAGGGACCCCCGAGCTCCTCCCGCCGAGGATCCCAGGTTTGCCGCCGCGCCGCACGAGGAGGAGGAGGAGGAAGACAATCTCCCAAACTCCGGCAGGCGCAGGACGGCCGGGGGGGGGGATTTGGGGGGGGGCTGCTGGGGGTCCCCCCGGCTCTGAACCCCCAAATGCCCCCCATTTCAGATGGTGGTGATTGAGCAAAACGGCTCCTTCCAGCTCAAGAACTTCATCTGCGACCACTGTTTCGGCGCCTTCCGGAGCAGCTACCACCTCAAACGGCACATCCTCATCCACACCGGTAATGAGCCCTCGTTAATGAGCAGCCCCCCCCACCCCCTCCCTCCACCGCTAATGAACTCTCGTTAATGAGCAGTCCCCCCCGGCCCTTCCCTTGCTAATTCGCGGCCGGAATTGCAGGGGAGAAGCCGTTCGAGTGTGACATGTGCGACATGCGCTTCATCCAGAAGTACCACCTGGAGCGGCACAAGCGCGTGCACAGCGGGGAGAAGCCGTACCAGTGCGAGCGCTGCATGCAGGTATTCCCGGAGAATTCCCGTGGGAACGGGCGGGGCATCCCCAGCGCCACCGCCAGAGCTGAGCCCGCCTTGTCCCCGCAGAGCTTCTCCCGCACGGACCGGCTGCTCCGACACAAGCGCATGTGCCAAGGCTGCCAGACCAAGACCCCGCCCGACTCGCAGCTCCTGCTGTGAAAATCTGGGAATGCCGGGAAATTCAGGGGGTGCGGGAGGGGGGTGTTTCTTCCTCCACCCCCCCACATCACCATGCTCTGCCTCACCTGGATTTCTCACCCCTCTAAGGGTGGGGAAGAACGCGAGCGCTGCCAGCATGAAAAAACTTGGATCGTTCCTGCCCTCCGGCCTAAAAACTTGGATTATGATCCCAAAAATCCTCCTGGAATCTTCAAGTGGCCCCCTGGCCATCGTTATAGCCCTGAATCCATCCCTCCCCCTCTTAGGAAAGACTGGGAACCCCCAAACTGCCTGAAATCCTGGGATGCCTGTGCACAGGTAGGAGGGTCCCACTGGGAACAGCAGCATCAATCCCTCTCTTCTTTGGGAAAAGGAGGAAAACTGAACATGTTGGGGGGGCCTCAGCTTGGGGGGGCGTGCACCCCCTTTTTTTTTTTGGAAAATAGGAAAAAAAAAAGAATTTGGGGCCCCCCCCCCTTGAGTGGCGCATCCTGTGGGACACTCAGCAGCACTTCCCATTTCCTCTGGAACTCCTTCAGATTTTGGGGGGCTTCCCCTACTTCCACATAGTTTTGGGGTGCTGCCTATGTCCCCCCATGCTGGGAGGTCTGCGCCCTAGGTGAGGGCGAGGAAGGGGGGGCAAGGGGACCCCAGTTTCTGGGGAAACCCTGCTCCAAGGGAAGGGAAAACCCCCGGATCAGGGGCAAGGTGAGGGGGGCAGGAGCAGCCCCCAAAGACCACAAGGTGGGCCCTGCTCTTCCCCCCCATTTTGGGGGGGGTCCCTGTCCCCCCATCACAGACTGCTCCAAGGGGCAAGAGAGATGAGATTGCGCCCCCCCATTTTCATGCCCTGAACCCCCTGGGCCTTCAGGAGTTTTGGCAGGGGCCCAAACTTTGCGGACCTCCCCCAATGACACTTCAAGAAGGACTTTGGCTCTGCTGAGCCCATTCCCCCAAATTTGTGGGGCCCAGGGGGGGCAGTTTGGGGGCTCTGGCAGGGTTGGGGTGCTGGGGGAGGTTGGGGGATTCTGGTGGGAGAGGTGGGGGGGGGGGGGGGGACAGGGACGACTCCAGGGCCCCCCACCTGTGATGGCTCCCAGCCCCCTCACACCCCCCAGCTTCATTTTTGGGGTGCTTTGTTGGGATTTAGGGTTTAATACAGTTATTTTGCTATGGGGGGGGGGAAGCGGGGTGCAGCCCTGGGGGAGGGTGGGGGGGGTGTCACTTTTAAACTGTAGATTTTTCTAAGGGTCCCCAAATTTTGTGTCCCCCCCTTTCCACTGTGTCCCCCCAGTTTCCCCCTCCACTGTGTGTCCTCCCTCCTCCTTTAGGGTTTATTTAAATAAAAACTTGGGTTTTTGCTTTTTTTAACCCCAAATTTAAGTCCTTTGGGGGAGTGAGGGGGGACCCCAGAACCCACTCATGCCAAAGTCAGGGGAGGTTACATTGGGACTATGGGGATTTAAACTGGGGAGGGGGACAGAGGTGTCCCCTCCTTATAGCTAGGGGGAGCCCCCGGGTGACCCTCTTATTGTGGACGTCTCCCCCCAATTGGGGAGGGGTCCTTTGCCCCTGGAGGAGTCTCTAAGTCAGAAGGGACCCCAGGTGCCCCCCCCATACCCCAGGGATGCCCCCTCACCTCATGGGGGGTTCCCAAGGTTCCCCTCTCCCCCCAAATCCCCTTTACAGCCCCCCACCCAAATTCATGACCCCTCCCAAAATTTCCATAACTTTATTTTGCAAAAATAGAAAAGTCCCGTGTCCCCCCTGAGCGCGAGAGGGGGTGGGTGGGCTGTAAACATGGCAGGGGGACCCCCCAAAAAGGGGGGAATTAGCAGGGTGCAGCAGCGGGGGGGGGCCCTGTTCTGAGGGGGCCCGATGTAAACGCAGAGGAATAAATAGGGGTGAAAGTGCAGCCCCCGGGGGGGGGGGGGGGGGCTTCTGTGTAGTGTAACAGGCTCCCCCTGAGGGCTCTGCACCCCCACATTTGGGGGGGCAGTTGTAGAGGGGCCAGTAAGGCCAGACCCTACAATCCAGCCAGGCTGGGGGTAACAGATTTGGGAGGGCAGTTGGGTCTGGGGGGACCCCCAGGATTTTGGGGTCACCCTATGGCTTAAGCCCACCCCAAAATGGGGGGGGGGGGGTTGTGGGGGTCACCTTGTGTCCCCCATCTTTGGTCTCTGTAGTGTTTGGGGGGGGCACCAGGGGAAGGCAGTTTTGGGGTTTCCCTCCTCACCCCAACGGCATCAAAAAGCAAAACCCACAAGCAGCCCCCCGCCAATAGAAACATTTTCCCCCCAGATTTGGGGGCAGGATGTCCTGGGGGACAATGGGGGTGTGTACCCCCTCGCAAATCCACCCTGTGTCCAATAAATAAACCATGGGGGGGCACCGTGGGAGTGTCAGGCATTAATTTGGTGGGGAGGTGCTGGGGCCCCCAACTCTCCCCCTCCTCACAGCCCCCCCAGTACAAGGGGAGGTGGCAGCAGGGTCTGAGGGGGCTTCGGCGTGAAGCTGAGGTTTGAGGGGTGCCCCCAGACGCCCCCAGCTTAAGGCAATAGCTTTGCTCTGTCAGTCTCTGCCCCCTTCCCCAAATTCAGGGGGGGGCACTTTGGGGAGCTCCCCCTCCCCAGAGCAAAAGGGAGGAGGAAAGCAGCTTCCCTGGAAGGCAGCTCTGAATGTCCCACCCCACTGCGGACGGGTTTTGGAGATCCCCCCCCGAGCTGGGGGGGGGCTATGGGGATGTGGGGGGGCCAGGGGGACTGTCCTGGGCGGCAGGAGGGTCTGGGGGTGGAGGGGGCGCATCCCCCCCCACTTCGGTGAAGATTTCGGGGTTCTCCAGCATTTCCCGAATCAGGGGGGGCATCGGCCCCGGGATCTCCGTGCGCAGGGTGATGGCTCGTTCTGCCCCTGGGGGAGCCAAAATGTCAACACCCCTGAAGGCCTTGGGCCCCTCCTGAGAGATGGAACCCCCTTCCAAAAAATGAGCTTCAACACCCTCTCAGATTTCAATTCCCACCCAAAACTCTGAACCCCCAAAAGCTTGGACCCCTCCAAGACCTTGAACACCTCCAAAATGAGCTTCAATTGCTGCAAAGCCTTGACAAGCCGCACAAGAGATTGACTCTCCCCGAGGCTTTGAATCCCACCCAAAAATGAACTTCAACGCCCTCCCAAACGTCAACAGTCCCCAACTTTCAAAACCCCACAAAAGCTTCAACGCCTTCAAAACCTTGAACCTCCCCAGATACCCTGAACAACCCCAAAAGGAGCTTCAAACGCCCCCCCCCACCCCCCAAAAACCTTGAAACATCCCCAGGACCTTCAACTGTGCCTCCCTGAGAGCTTCAAATCCTGTGGTGCCAGGGGCAGGTTTGGGGGTGTCCTGATGGGTTTTGGGGTCCTGGAGGGGTTCTGGGAAGGTTTGTGGGTTGCCCCCTTTGGTGGTGACTTTGAACAGCGTTTGGGAAGATCACTGTGGCTAGGGGGTTTTGGGGGGATCCCTAAGGGCGTTTGGGGGGTTCTGGGGTCCTGGCAGGGTTGCTGCAGTTTGGGGGGCCCCGGGGATCTGGGGGTTGCTCACCCTTGGTGCTGATGCCGCGCAGGTCAGTGATTTTGAGCAGCATCCGGGGGAAACGCTGAGGCTGCCATGGGCGCCGGCGCCGGGCATAGACCCGGAGAGCCTCGAGCAGCGGCTCCTGCAGCCGCTCCACACGCCGGGGCTGCTCCAGCTCCATCCGGTCTGGGGAGAGACAGAGACACCACCCACATAGACATTGTCCCCATTTCCCCCAACCCTGTGTCCCCATGTCCCCACATGCCCATCTTCTGTCCTAGAGATCCCCATGTCCCCCCAGTATCCCCTCATGTCCCCATCTCTGCGGTTGAGCGGCCACAACTCAGTCCCAGTCCCCATGTCTGCCATAGCCCTGATACGCTCCCAACCTCTCTGCAATGTCCCCCAAAACCTCACCCCCACAGATGAGGCAGATGGCACTGAGCAGCCCTGGCTCAGTCCCCTGTCCCCCGCATTTCCCGATGTCCCCCATGTCCCCACCCCTACAGATGAACAGCCCTGGCTCAGTCCCCTGTCCCCTCCAACATCCCTGCAATGTCCCCCATGTCCCCACCACCACAGATGAGGCAGATGGCACTGAGCAGCCCTGGCTCAGTCCCCTGTCCCTCCCACGTCCTGCAATGTTCCCCATGTCCCCACCCCTCAGCCCTGGCTCAGTCCCGTCCCCCACAAAATGTCCCTGCAATGTCCCCTATGTCCCCACCCCTACAGATGAGGCAGATGGCACTGAGCAGCCTGGCTCAGTCCCCTGTCCTCCCCATTTCCCAATGTCCCCACCCCCACAGATGAACAGCCCTGGCTCAGTCCCCTGTCCCCCCCATTTCCCGATGTCCCCCATGTCCCCACCCCCGCAGATGAGGCAGATGGCACTGAGCAGCCCGGTCTCGGTGTCATCGAGCTGCAGCGGCAGCAGCTGCCCCGCAAAGGCAAACACGAGGTCGGTGAGGGGCCCAAACCCCGCATTGTGCATCTGGGTCCGGGTCAGCGTCAGCCCGTCCGAGAACGTCATCGTGTCCTGCTCCGGTGTGTAGCGGGTGCAGATCCGCAGCATCTGCAGGGCAAGGACCCCAGAATCACCAAGGGGCACCACAATACATCCAGGAACACCAAAAATCCATCCAGGGTCAGCGAAATCACCCAAGGGCAATAGAATCCACAGAAGAACACCAAAAATCCACAGAAGGGCCTGAAAACACCTCCAGGGACACCAAAAATCCACCCAGGGTCAGCCCATCCCATTACTGTGTCCTGCCCCGGAATGAAGCAGGTGCAGATCCACAGCATCTGCAAGGCAGACACCCCAAAATCCACCCAGGATCTGCCCATCCTGGAGCATTGTCGTGTCCTGGTCTGGCTCTGCCACAGGACAGACACAGCACTGGGTGGGGGTCGGGGTCAGGGACACCCCAAAATAGCCCAAGGTCCCAAAAAGCACCTAAGGGACCCCCAAAGTTTCCCACCAAGGGATCCTCAAACCCAGCCAGGCCCTCCCAGGAGACCTCCCAGCCCCTCTCCAGGACATCTGTCTGTGGGGTGGCAAGGTCAGGACCATCGTGGGCCACCCCAAGCCCCTTCAAGCAGCCCCTAACCCCCCTGCAGAGCCCTCCGCAAGCCTCACCAGGATGTCGAGGCAGGCGGCCTTGAGCAGAGTGATCTGGTCAGCCATGCTGAGCCCCGTGAAGCCCGGGAGCCTCTTGGCAAACTCCACGATCTTGATGATGCACTTGGTGGCCAATTCACTGAACTTGTCCCACAGCCCCAGGTCCAGCTGCACCCGGTGGTCAGCGCTTGAGTTCTGGGGGCATGGGGGGGCCACGGCTGTTAGGGGATGTTCAGGAGCCCCTGGGACCCCCTGGAACCTCTGGAACCCCAACCCCAGCACCCTGAACTTGTCCCACAGCCCCAGGTCCAGTTGCACCCAGTGGTCAGCACTCAGGTTTTGGGGGGGGATGGGCTCAGTTATGGGGGTTCAGGGTGGATTGGGACTCCCTGAGGCCCCAATCTCAGTGAACCCAGCCCCAGATCCAGCTGCACCATGTGGTCAGTGCCCAATTTATGAGGGACATAGGCTCAGTTATGGGGGTTCAGGAGCTGCTGGGACTCCCTGGAAAGTGCTGGCACTCAGTGACCCCCAGCCCCAGGTCCAGCTGCCCCCCTTACTCAACAGTTGAGTTTTCAGGCGTCAGGACGTGCAGAGACCCCGCTCTGAGCTCCAGCATTAGAGTCCCTCCCATAAGTAACCCCCCAAACACCACCCACGACCCCCAGTGCTGTCCCAGTGCCCCCCTACCCCTGAACTTGTACCCAGCCCCCTCAGTGCTCAGCACTTAGGGTTTGGAGGGATCAGGAGGGAACAGGGACCCAACTGTAGGTGTGAGGGCTGGGGTTGGGGTCACCCCCAAAGGGACCCCCAAAACCCCCTGGGGACAAAAACCTGGTGCCCCACTCCCTATGACCATGTCCCAGCCCCAGCTGCCCCCAGTGCTCATGTTTGGGAGGATCAGGAGGGAGCAGCGACCCTGCCCCAGATCCGAGGGCTGGGGGAGGGTCGGGGCCCCCCCTTGGTCCCCCCAGACCCCCAGCCCTGCTCACCGTGGTGTACTTGCCCAGCTGGCCCAGGGAGGGGAAGGTCTCCTGGTGGGCTCTGCTCACCCTGCACACCAGCTCGGCCAGCTCGGGGCTCAGCTCATCCCCACCCAAATCCTCCTTCACCTCCTTCTTCCTCTTGTTCCGGTCGTTCCGCACAGCTGGGGGGGTGGCATTGGGGGTTGGGGGCATTGGTGTGCCCCCTCAGATCCCTCCCAGGTGGGGTTTCCTCCCCCAAAAATCCCCCCATGGGACAGGAACATCCCCACCATGAGCATCCCCAGAACCCTGGGACCCCTCAGCAAAGCTTGGGGGAAGGGGGTCTCAATTTTAGGCAACTCCTCTGCAGGACCAAGGAGGGAAAGCCTCACACCCACAGTCCCCTCCACGGCCCCAAATCCTCCCCAATTCCTCCCAAGAACAGGAACATCCCCAGGCCCACCACAACACCACCAGGGCCCCTCAGCAAAGTTTGGGGGGGGGGGTCCCCAACTTCAGGGACCCCAGCCCAGACCCCCTCGCACCTTCCTTGGACATTCCGACCTGGAAGCACTTCTGGAGGCGGCAGAACTGGCAGCGGTTGCGGGTGACCTTGTCGATCTGGCAGTTGCGCTCCCGGTGACACGTGTACACCATGTTCTTCTGGATGCTCCTCCGGAAAAAGCCCTGCAGCGGGAAAACGGGCGGTCAGGGGGCACCCCCAAACTGGGGGCACCACTATCACACCCTCAGGGATCCCAGTAAGGCTCCCCAGTATCCCAGGGTGGGGCACAGGGCTTGGGGGACTCCCACTTCCCCAGGGGTGCCCACTGGCCTAGGAAGGAGTCCCCATCCCCCAGGCATGGTCGCACTCACCCCACAGCGTCCGTGACGT
Source organism: Ammospiza caudacuta (assembly GCF_027887145.1). Lineage (NCBI taxonomy): Eukaryota > Metazoa > Chordata > Aves > Passeriformes > Passerellidae > Ammospiza > Ammospiza caudacuta. Next base: position 1,613,497 of record NC_080623.1, read on the forward strand.
CCCCAAGTGTCCCCATTACAGCTCCCCAGTGCTTGGGGGATTCCCACTGTCCCAAGGGGTCACCATTCCTCAGGTGGATCCCCACTGCCTGCGGCGAGTCCCTTTCATTGGGGCAGGTCCCCAGGACCCCCCCCCCTCCTCCAAGTGCTGGGTCCCCACTGCCCCCCCCTCCCATCACAGGCTCCCCACTGCCCCCACCCCCAGGGTTTCCAGTGTCTCAGGGGTCCCCAGCGCCCCCCCCAAGATTTCCAAGTGTCTCAGGGGGTCGCCCTGCCCCCCCCAGGGTTTCCACTGTCTCGGGGGTCCCCAATTCTCTCCCCCCAGGGTTTCCAGTGTCTCGGGGGTCCCCCTGCCCGGTGCCCCCGGCTCCCCCGCACCTTGCAGCCCTCGCAGGAGCTCACTCCGTAGTGGTAGCCGGAGCTGCGGTCGCTGCACACGAAACACGGCTTGTGTACGCGGGGGGGGGGCGGTGGCGAGGGGGGGCCCGTGTCCCCCAAAACCCGCCCAGGGGAGGGCTCCAGGGCTGGGGGGGAAAAAGGTGTTGGGAGTTAAACAGCCCCTCTCAACCCCTCTCCAAAGAGACACCAGCCTACAACGGGGGGTGGGGGAAACTGAGGCACAGGGGGCTTCGGTGTGATATTGGGGGTCTCGCTGTCACCTCCACCCTAAAATCTGAGTTGCAAATCCCCAAAATCGGGGCTGGAATCCGGGGGTCCACCACGGGTGGGGGACATATCAGTGTTCACCCTCTCCCCTCTGATCCCCAACACCTGGCGTGGGGACGGACCCAGCTTCCCCAAACCCCAAAATCCGGGAGGGGGCTCCAATCCCCCCGCGCAGTGCCGGGGGTGATACAGGGGGGAGGGAGGAGCCCCCCGACGCGCAGCCCGGGCGGCAGAGGGGGAGGGCCGGCTGGTTTCAGATTTTTTTTTTTTTTGGGTAGGTTTTGTGTGTTTTTCTAAAAAAAAACCAAAATTGCTGAAATTGAGGAAATTCCGGCCTCGAGCGGCGCGTTTGTAACCGCGGGGGAAAGGGGGAGCGAGGGGGACCCCGCCCAGCGCGTGCCACGGGCACCCCAAAATAACCCGGGGGAGGGGGCGGGGGAGGACCCCACCCTAAAAACGAGGCCGGAAATTGGGGAGCACACTCCGGCCCCCGGCACGGGGACCCACCCCGGCGCACCCCGGGTTTGGAGAGGGCTGGCTCTGACCCCCTTCCCGCATCAATGCTGCGGAGTCCCCGCGGAGGGTTGAGGTGGGGAGGGGGTTTCATTTGCGGGGTGCACATTTGGGGGACCCCACCGTGCGTGTTTTCTCTTAAAGTTTGATTTTTGAAAGGGGAGGAACCCAAATTAAAGCATCCACACCCCAAAAAACAGCCCCCCAAAAACATCGGCGGGGGCCACGACTCTGCGGGGCCCCCCGGTTTTCTGGGGTCTCCGCGCTCCAAGGGGCAGCCTCCCATCGGGCCTTAAACGGGGGGAGGTGGGGGGTGAAGTTCCTCCGCCCAGGCTGGAATTTGGGGGGGCCACAGGGGCTCCCCCCAAAACCCGGGGGGTGACGCCCCCCCTCGCCCTGCCGAGAGGAGCCCCCTCGCCCCCGTCCCCGCGCCAAGTGGGGTTCGGGCGGGTTTGGGGCAGCCCCGCAGGGGTTAAAGTGCCACATTGGCAGCGCGGGGGGGACGCGGGGGGACGCGGGCGCGGCCACGACTGGAACCAGTTAGGCCGAGGAACTGGGAGGGGGGAGGACACAGGAGGGGGCAGCGCACCGCTGGCATAGGTGGAAGGGGGGAAATTAGGGGCGTTTTAGGGGATTCTGTCCCCTCCCACCCCGTCTGTGCCCAGATGTACACGGTAGGGTTCCTGTGGGGCCCCCAGGACCTCCCTCGTGGGCCACCCCAAAACCGGGTGCCTCTTTCTACCCTAATAAAGGGGTCTGCGACCCCCCGAAAAGAACAAGGTTCGGGGCCCCCAAGCCCCTCCAAAGCAGGGTCCAAGACCCCGACGCCCCCAAAAGTGTCCTGTGTGGTCCGTGTCCCTGTGCCCCTCCAATACCGGCTCCCCATTTCTGCCCCCCCAAAGGGCTCCGGGACGTCGGAGCTCCCCCAAAAACAGTCTCCAGGTCCCTCAAGCCCCCAAAGGGGCTCCCCCAGCGCGCCCCCCGCGTCCCTGTGCGCCCCCCACCCCGGGTCCCTCCTCGGGGGAATTTGGGGATGTCCCCCCTTACTCACTCGCCCCCCACCGCGCGCACGCCCCCTGGCCACCCCCTCGCGTCATTCCCGCACACGCCCAGGCCGCTCCGGCACCCACGCGCGTCACTCCCGGGCCACCCTCACCCCCCCTCCCGCGCCTTCACACCCCGGGACACGCTCGCAGCCCCGCTCCCGGCAAACCCACGCACCCACCCGCGGACACGGGGCCAACCCCACGCCCGCCCCGACACGCCGGCTCCCGCACACGGGCACTCGCTGGCACACTCGGGCTCACTCTCGGAGACCCCTCCCCACGGCCCCGACCCCCCCCCCCACGCTCCCCACACCCACTCGCAGCCGCACCCCCGCCCCTCCCGCGCAGTCACCCCCGCGGGGGCACGGCCAGCGCACGCTCACGCTCATTTGCACACGCACTCACACGCCCAGAGGGTCTCCCCGGCACCCCTCGCACCCACTCGCGACGCGAACACTCCCCACGCACCCACGGCACGCCCGCATTCCCTCTCACACCCGTTTGCACGCTCAGTTCACACCTGGCCGCGCTTCCCCGCCCCCCCCCCCGCCGCACACCCACTCGCGAACCCTCCCACCCCTCGGGCACTCCCGATCCCCCTCGCCCCTCGCCCCCGGCCCCCCCGGTACCTCTGCGGGCGGGGCCCCCGCAGCCGGCGGGCACCGGGACCCTGCGCAGGGCGCAGCCCCCGCGGTTCGTCACGTCGTGCAGCCGCCGCGGCGCCGCCGCCGCCTCCACGCAGCCGAACATGGCGACCCCGGCCCCCCCGGGCCCCCCGTCCCCGCCGCGATCGGTCGCGATCGGCCCCGGTCGCGATCGGCCCCGAGCGGCCCCGGAGGGTGCGGCTGCGGGGGCGGGGCCTGGGGGCGGGGCCTGCGCGAGGGGCGGGGCCTGAACACGCTGGGGCTGGAAGGCGCGCGGGGATGGGGCGGGGCCTGGGCGGAGGGCGAGGCTTCGGTGGGAGGTGGTGAACGGCGAGGGGAAACGGGGCGGGGCCTGGTGGGGCGGGGTAGTTTGGAATGTGAGAGATGGAGTATGGGCGGGGCTTAAATGGGCGGAGTTAAATTGGGAACAGGGCCGGGGTTGAGATGGAGGAGCCTGGAAGGGGCGGGGCCTGGAGCGGCCGGGCTGAGCAGGAACGAGGCGCGGCCCCAGGGATGGGCGGGGCGGAGGCGGGGCCCGGGCGCCGCAGGGGGGCGTGGTCTGAGCGAGGGGCGGAACTGGTGGGCGGGGCTGGATGGGGAATGGGCGGGGACTGGAGCAGAGGGCGCGGTCTGGGGCGCGGACGCGCGGTGTGGCGTACACACGTGTCACATGTGTCACACGGTATCAGGCGTGTTTATCCCCTCCGTGTGTTCTCCCTCCCTGGGGGGCACCCAGGCCCCGCCCCCTGTCTCTCCCAGCCCCTCCCAGTCCTCCCAGTCCCCGCGTCGTCACACCCTCCCCAGTCCCTCCCAATTCCACGCCGTGCACTCCCAGTCCTCATGTCATCACCCGTCTCCCCAGTCCTCCCAGTTCTTCCAGTCCTTTCCAGTTCCCTGTCACTACCCCAGCCCTTCCCAGTCCCTCCCAGTCCCCTTGTCACCCCTCAGTCCCTCCCAGTCCTACCAGTTCTCCCAGTCCCCCGCGCCATCTCCCCGGTCCTTCCCAGTCCCTTCCAATCTCCTTGTCACTTCCCCCAGTGTGTGCACTGCGGACAGGTGTGTGCCAGCATGTCCAGGTGTGCACAGATGTGCGTGAGTGTGCAAAGCTGTGTCTGGGTGTGCAAGGGCTGTGCCAGCACCGCCTGCCTGACTGCATTTCTGGGGCTCTGCAGGAGTAACACACCTGCACACGGGATCATTGTACAGCTCACACACCTGTACACGGGATCACTGCACAGGTCACTGCATGTGTCACACACCTGCACACAGCTTGATCACATGTAAAGAAAGGCATGTCACACACCTGTACATGGGATGATCACGTGTCACTACATGTGTCACACATCTGTACATGGGATGATCACGTGTCACTGCATGTGTCACACACCTGTACACAGGATGGTCACATGTCACTGCATGTGTCACACATCTGTACATGGGATGATCACGTGTCACTGCATGTGTCACACACCTGTACACAGGATGGTCACATGTCACTGCATGTGTCACACATCTGTACACGGGATGGTCACGTCACTGCACGTGTCACACACCTGTACACAGGATGGTCACAAGTCACTGCACGTGTCACACACCTTTACCCAGCCTCCAGTGAGCACACACGTCTGGGCATGAGGACACGTGTGCAGGGTGTGTACCTGCACGTTACACACATGCACACACGTGTCCCCATGCCCGGACACGCGTGTAACCCCCTCCACCCCGCCTCTCCCCCCCCGCCCCGTGCCGGGAAAACGGGAGGGGAGGGGCTGGAGTGGGGGAGGGGCAGGAATGGGCTCATGGAAAAAGTTTTGGGTGGAAATTCCTCTCCCCGCCCCTCCCCCAGTGCAGCTCAATGGCCCCTTTGTGCAACCCCGGCCCTGCCCCTGCCACGCTGGGACCCCCCCGTGTGTCTCGCCAACCCCCGTGTCCCCCCGTTTGCTCTCCCGTTTGTCCCCCCACATCTCCCCACAGCCCCCATAATTCCCTGTGAACCCCAATCGTGTCCCCCGTGTCCCACATGTCCTCAGCCCGTGTCCCCCCAGCAGCATCCCCCCGTAATCCCCGTGACCCCCAAGTCACCATTACTCTGGGTCCACCTAATCGTGTTGCCCCATGTCTTTCGTGTCCCCTGTGACCTCCTCATGTCCCCGGTGTCCCGTGTATCTCCCCATGGCCCCCGTGTCCCTTATGCTGCCGCATGTCCCATAACTCCTTCCTCCCCCCAGCCGTGTTCCCCATGTCCCCTGTGCACCCCTATGTCCCCTGTGTCCCCCCAGCCGTGTTCCCCATGTCCCCGCACATCCCCATGTCCCCCATGTCCCGAGCATCCCCCATGTCCTGTGTGTCCCCCATGTCCCTGTGTCCCCACATTGCCCCTAAACTCATGTTCCCTGCCCTCAATTGCCTCCATGTCTCCCGTATCCCCTGTGCCCCGCCATGTCTCCTGTGCCCCCCGTGTCCCCTGTGCACCCCCATATCCCCTGTGCCCACTGTGTACCCCCATATCCCCTGTGTCCCCCTGTGCTCTCCCGTACCCCTTGTGCCCCCCCCGTGTCTCCGGTGCTCTCCCATATCCCCCGTCCCACTGTACCCCCGCATTCCCCCTATCCCCAGGTCCTCCCCATGTCCCCCGTGTCCCCCCATCCCCCACGTTCCCCACGTCCCCGGTGTCCCCGTGTCCCCTGTGCCCCACTCCCTGTCCTCATGTCCCCGTGTCTCTCACCCACGGGTGCCGCCACGTGCCCCCCCCCCCCGCTCCCCCCGCTCAGCCGCTTTGCCCGGTAAATCCCCGGGGGGGGGGGGGGGCCCGTGGGTTGCGGGGGGGCGGCTCGGCCATGGGGCTGGGCTGGCCGCGACCCCGGCCCCGCCGGCGCGGGGGGACATCCCCGCGCTGCCCCCCGCCCTGTCACCTCCCGCCCTGCTGCGCCCCCCCCTTCTGCTCCCTGCCCTGCCCCTTCTGCTCACCCCCCCCCTGCTGCCCCCAGTGCCACCCCCCGCCCTGCTGCGCCCCCTCCTGCTGCCCCCTGCCCTGCCACCCCTCCTGGTGCCCCCCACCCGCCTGTCCCCAGTGTCACCCCCCACCCCAGTGCTTCCCCCAGTGCTTCCCCCAGTGCTACCCCCTGCCCTGCTGTCCCCAGTGTGCCCCCCTGCCCTGCCACCCCCAGTGTCACCCCCCTCCCTGCTGCCTCCAGTATCACCCCCCGCCCTGCCGCCCCCCGTGCTGCGCCCCCCCCGCCTGTCCCCAATGCCACCCCGCCGCCTGTCCCCAGTGCCACCCCCCCGCGTGTCCTCCCCCGTGTCACCCCCGATGCTGCCCCCCCCCGCGCCGCGTCCCCCCTCGGCCCCGCCTGAGCCTCAAGTGAGGGGGGCCCGGCCCCCCCGCGCCGCAGCGCGGACCCCCGGAGGCGGCGGTGAGTGAGGGGCGGGCAGGGCAGCCGCCGCTGCCGGGACACGGAGAGGAGGTTCCAGGGGGTACCGGGGGTTACCGGGGGGGTTTGCTCGAGGCTCTTCGCACGAGCTCTCTGAGGGCGGGGGTCCCCACAAACCCCCCGCGGCCTGTCAGGGGGCGGCTCTTTGGGCTGGGATGCCGCAAACCCCCCGCGGGGGGTACAGTGGGGGACACTCGGGGATCTCCGCAATCCCCCGTGCGCTGTCTGGGGCTCCCTCGGGGGGTCCCCACCGGTCCCCGGGGGTCTCCGTGAGGGGGCGGGGCCCCGTGTCACGTGACTCGGGCCAATATGGCGGCGCACATGGGACCGGAAGCGGAAGTGGCTCGGAAGAGGCGCCGCGGAGCAGCTGCGACGCCGGCGGGGCCCGGGGGTATGGGGGGGGGGGGACCCTGAGGGACCCGGGGGTTACCGGAAGGGATGGAGGGGCTTTGGAGCGTCTGAGAGGTGTCCGGGGGCATCCTATGGGGCAACTCTCGGGTCGGGGGTGGCTATGGGAGTGGAGGGGGCTCTGTGTGGCGCTGTAGGGGGTATATGGGGGGTTTTAAGGAGGATTTGGGGTGCGAGGCTCCTGTGGGGGGGGAGTAGGGGTTCTGTGAGGGTCTTATGGGGAGTCTATGGAGGTTCTGTGAGGGTCTTATAGGGAGTCTATGGAGGTTCTGTGTGGGGCCCGTGGGAATCTGGAGCGTGGGGTGTATGGGGGTCTGTGGGGGATTGTGGGCTGTGACAGAGACAGGGATACTGGGACAGCTTCACGGGGACACTAGAGTGGGACAGGGACACTGGGACAGCTCAGTGGGGATAGGGGCGCTGGGACATCTCGATGGGGACACTGGGCTGGGACAGGGACACTGGGCTGTGACAGACAGGGACATTGGGACAGCTCCAGGGGGACACCGGGGTGGGACAGGGACATAGGGGTGTAATGCTGGGGTGTGACAGGGACAGCAGGACAGCTCAGTGGGGACACCAAGGCGTGACAGGGGCACTGACAGGGTGGGTTTTGGGTCTGTGGGGGTTGTGTGGGGCCTGGGGGGGGGGGGTCTGGGTGGCCTTGGGAGGAGCTGTGGAGACTGTGTGGCCTATCAGTGATGCTGGGGGTCCCTGTGGGGTGGGGGGTCCCTAGAGAACCCCTGGGCTGTCTGGGGAAATTGGGGCACCTGGGTGGCGTCTCTGGACTCTCCCAGTTCCTCCTAGTGCTGATCTCCCTTTTTCCCTTCCCCAGGCCCTCCTGAGCCCCCTCCCCACCATGTTCCTGCTGCCCTGCTCTGCCCTCGCCCTCCTCCTCCTCACCTGCCTGGCTCTGGAGCCGGCCCCGCACCGCCCCCCGCCCTCCAACCCCGCGTTCCGCGGCTTCCAGCGGCGCTTCCTGCTGGGCTATCTGCCGGCGCTGGCCGCCGACTGGCTGCAGGGCCCGCTGCTCTTCCAGCTGCTGCACAGCCGCGGCTTCCTGCGCAGCCAGATCGCCGCCCTCTACTCGTGCGGCTTCGCCTCCAACGTCGCCTTCGGCCTCGTCTCGGGGCTTTTTGTGGATCGGCTGGGCCGGAAGAAGTCCTGTGTGCTGTCGTCGGGGCTGTGCTCCGTGTCCTGCCTGCTGCAGCTCTCGCACGATTTCCTGGCCCTGGCGGCCGCCCGGGTCCTGGCGGGGCTCGGCACCTCGCTGCTCTTCTCGGCCTTTGAGTGCTGGTACCTCCACGAGCACCTGGAGCGCCACGACTTCCCTGCCGAGTGGATTCCCGACACCTTCTCGCGCGTGGCGCTCTGGAACAGCGGCCTGGCCGTGGCAGCGGGCCTGCTGGCCTGGCTGCTGGCCGAGGTGCTGCCGCTGGGCCCCGCAGCCCCGTTCCTGGCGGCGCTGCCCTTCCTGGCCCTCTCGGGGATCTTCGCTGGCAAAAACTGGGATGAGAACTACGGCAAGAGCCGGCCCTGCGGGAAGGCCTGCGGGGAAGGCCTTCGGGGCCTCGTGTCCGAGCCCCGGGCGCTGCTCCTGGGGCTGGTGCAGGCCCTGGTGGAGAGCATCCTGCTCATCTTCGCCTTCCTTTGGACGCCCGTGCTGGAGGCGCACGGGATCCCGCTAGGAATCGCCTTCTCGGCGTTCACGGCCGCCAGCGCCGCGGGCTCGGCGCTGTTCCGGCGCGGCGCCACCGGGAGGCTCCGGCTGCAGCCGCTGCGGCTCCTGCCCGGCTCCGTGCTGCTGCTGGCGCTGGCCCTCGTGCTGCTGGCCCTGCCGCTGGACGCCCCCGGCGACTTCCTCGCCGTGCTGCTGCTGCAGCTCTCCTGCGGGATCTACTTCCCGGCCATGGCGTTCCTGCGGCGCCGGCTGGAGCGCGGCGGGGACGCGGCGGGAGGGGCGCGGTGGCTGCGGCTGCCCCTGGGCCTGGCGGTGGCGCTGGCGCTGCCGGCGCTGCCCGGGGACCCCGCGGGGACGCGCGCCGTGCTCGGGGCCGCCGCCCTGGCGGCGCTGGTGGCGCTGGGGGCGGCCGGGGGGGTCCTGGGCACCAGCCGTGGGGACGAGGGGCTGAGGGTGGGGGACGAGGGGCTGCTCGAGGGGGACACTGGGGAGTGACAGGCGCACCGGGACAGGGACACTGGGACAGCTCAGCAGCGACACCTGGCTCTGGTGGGGACACTGGGACGGTTTGAGGGGGTCACCGAGGTGTGACAGGAACACTGCGCTGTGACAGAGACAGGGACACTGGGACAGCTCGATGGGGACACCGGGGTGAGACAGGGACACTGGGCTGTGACAGAGACAGGGACATTGGGACAGCTCCAGGGGGGCACTGGGGTGGTCCAGGGACACTGGGACAGCTCCATGGGGACACTGGAGTGGGACAGAGACACTGGGACAGCTCAGTGGGGATAGGGGCGCTGGAACAGCTCGATGGGGACACCAGAGTGTGACAGGGACACTGCAACAGCTCAATGGGGATAGGGGCACTGGGACATCTCGATGGGGACACTGGGAGGGGGACAGGGACACTGGGACAGCTCAATGGGGACACTGGACTGGGACTGGGACACTGGGCTGTGACAGAGACAGGGACACTGCGACAG